>NC_134363.1:101692205-101996580 GCF_048569485.1 Anomaloglossus baeobatrachus
CAGTCCGGGGCCTGAGCCCTACAATCCTGAATCCGGGACACCTGCCGTAGGGGTCCCCATGATAGGGACAGAATGTGAACCCGATAGGTCGCCCCTAGAGGTATTGGCAGGAGAGGCTGAGACGGTCGAGCCCATCCCGGACTTGGAGGCATCCCCGGATGCGTTTGGGACAGCCCAACTCCAGGACCCTACGTTAATACATGCCCGGAATAGGGTGTTAGTAATTGACGGGGTGGCCCAGCTGCCCGGTGCCCAGGTAAGGTACCCCCATTTCGCTCTTAAACAGGATTTACTCTACCGGGTAGATGAAATACGGGGCGTGGGGGTGGAGCAGTTGGTGGTGCCCCAGCCGTATCGCCGGCGGGTCCTCGACTTGGCTCATAAACATCTGATGAGTGGCCACCTAGGGGTCAAGAAAACGCAGGAGCGAATATTGCAAAGGTTCTATTGGCCCGGGGTCTTTGGGGAGGTAAAACGGTTCTGCGAAACCTGCCCGGAGTGTCAGCTTACCGCACCACTGGTCCACTTTCGCAGTCCGTTGGTGCCGTTACCCATTATAGAAGTCCCTTTTGAACGGATAGGGATGGATCTGGTGGGGCCCCTCGTAAAGTCTGCTCGAGGGCACCAACACATCCTAGTGATCGTTGACTATGCCACCCGGTATCCAGAGGCGATACCTCTCAGACATACTGCGGCGAAGCTTATAGCTCGGGAGTTGTTTTCTGTGTTCTGCCGGGTGGGGTTGCCCAAGGAGATCCTTACGGATCAGGGGACCCCATTCATGTCTAAAGTGACCAAAGAACTATGCCGGCTACTCCAGATCAAGCAGTTGCGTACGTCTGTGTATCATCCTCAGACGGATGGGTTAGTAGAACGATTCAATAAAACCCTGAAAACCATGCTAAAAAGGGTGATCTCCAAAGACGGGAAGGACTGGGATATGATGCTTCCCTATTTGATGTTTGCCATCCGAGAGGTGCCACAGGCATCCACGGGGTTTTCGCCTTTTGAATTGTTATACGGGCGACATCCCCGGGGATTGTTGGACCTGGCAAAGGAAACATGGGAGCAAGAGCCCACCCCCCATAAAAGTGTGATTGAACACATTTTAGGAATGCAGAACCGCATAAGCGCGGTCATGCCAATTGTGAAGGAGCATTTACAGGAGGCTCAGGCCGCGCAAAGCGGCCGCTATAATAGACAAGCCACCGTGCGGACCTTTAAACCCGGGGATCGGGTGTTGGTATTAATCCCCACGGCGGAGAGTAAATTCCTGGCTCAGTGGCAAGGCCCCTACGAGATAAAGGAAAAAGTCGGGGTGGTCAACTATAAAGTATTGCAGCCCGGTAGGCGGAAACCTGAACAAATATACCATGTCAACCTATTAAAACCGTGGCAGGAACGGGAAAGCCTGATGGTTGAGTTTCCCCCATCTCCCTCCTCTTCGGGTCGTTCACTCCCGGCTTCAGCGACCTCCGGAGAGGACGAACCGGAAGTAAGGATCGGAGAAGCCCTCACCAAGCAACAGAGGCGAGAGGCCAGACGGCTGGTTCAGCAGAACCCCGATGTCTTCTCCGAGTTGCCGGGTAGGACCAGTCTGATACGACATGACATTGTCACCGAGCCCCACCTGAAGGTACGCCTGAAGTCATACCGCGTGCCGGAGGCTCGAAGACAAGCCATATCAGAAGAAGTGAAGACAATGCTACGCCTGGGGGTCATCGAAAAATCCCGGAGTGAATGGGCTAGTCCCATTGTCCTAATACCAAAACCCGATGGCTCCTTAAGGTTCTGCAATGACTTCCGGAGATTGAACGAAATATCCAAGTTCGATCTCTACCCCATGCCCCGGGTGGATGAGCTGATTGATAGGCTGGGACAGGCGCGATATTTTACCACGCTCGACCTGACCAAGGGGTACTGGCAGGTGCCACTGACGGAGTCCGCCAAGGAGAAAACCGCTTTTGTTACGCCGGAGGGTCTCTTCCACTATGTTGTCTTGCCTTTTGGGTTACATGGCGCTCCGGCCACGTTCCAGAGGTTGATGGACTTAGTGCTGGAACCCCACCAGGCGTATGCATCAGCGTACCTTGATGACATCATTATTTACAGCCCCGATTGGCAGACCCACTTGGAACAGGTACAAGCGGTGGTGGACGCGCTTCGAACAGCCGGATTGACAGCCAATCCCAAGAAATGTGCGTTGGGACTCACGGAAGCCCGCTACTTGGGCTACGTGATAGGCCAAGGAGTGATAAAGCCCCAAATTAACAAGGTTGAGGCGATCCAGAAGTGGCCTAGACCCCTGACCACAAAGCAGGTTAGGGCCTTCCTGGGTATCGTGGGGTACTACAGGAGGTTTGTAAGAGATTTTGCGGGACTATCAGCCCCCTTGACGGACCTTCTCAAAGGCAAGAAGTCCGTCATGGTGCGCTGGACTCCGCAGGCCGAGGACTCCTTCCGGGCCCTGAAGGGGGTCCTGTGCGGACAACCCGTTCTGGTCAACCCTGATTTCCGGAAGGAGTTCATAGTACAGACTGACGCCTCTGAGGTCGGCCTGGGGGCAGTGCTGTCTCAGGTGGTTCAGGGGGAGGAACACCCCGTCACCTTCTTGAGTAGGAAGCTCACCCCTCCCGAGCGGAATTATAGCGTAGTGGAGAAGGAGTGCCTGGCGATTAAATGGGCCTTGGAGTCCCTACACTATTACCTGCTGGGACGGCAGTTTCGCTTGGTGACTGATCACTCTCCGCTGGTCTGGATGAGGTCCGCCAAGGAACGGAATGCCCGGGTTACCCGGTGGTTCCTTTCTCTGCAGAACTTCCGGTTTACGGTTGAACACCGGGCCGGTAGGTTGCAGGTCAACGCCGATGCCTTGTCCCGCGGCCCGTGTTTGATGGCGGGAGTTCAACCCCGCACGCTTGAACTGAGGGGGGGGGGTATGTGAGACTGTGACCGGGGTTATCTATGACGGCCGGTATGTCTCGCCCCGGTTGTGCTCACTCCATGATAGAAAGTAAATCCACTCTAGGGTTAATGCTGTTTCCCTACAGGCTGAAGGAAGGGTTAAATGGAAACAGGAACGAGGGGCAGGTGTGCCGGGTGTGAGGGAGTGATCACAACTCCCTGAGTCTCTGCTGGAGAGACATGTATATTGCTGTGGATTTTTGTTTGGACATTAAACACCGTGTGCTGTGAACCTATATGCCTGGATCCCGTGTCTTCTGCTGCGCAGCCGACCGCGCTACCTCACACAGGACACTGATGAAACTGTGTTCCAAGACTCTGATGAAACTGTGCTCCAAGACACAAATGATTTTTTGCTCCAAGACACTGATGAAACTGTGCTTCAAGACACTGAAGAAACTGTGCTCCAAGACACTGATGAAACTGTGCTCCAAGACACTGATGAAACTATGCTCCAAGACACTGATGAAACTATGCTCCAAGACACTAATGAAACTGTGCTCTAAGACACTGATGAAACTGTGATCAAAGACATTGATGACACTGTGCTCCAAGACACTGATGAAACTGTGCTCTAAGACACTAATGAAACTGTGATCCAAGACATTGATGAAAGTGTGTTCCAAGACACTGATGAAACAGTGCTCCAAGACACTGATGAAACTGTGCTCCAAGACACTGATGAAACTGTGCTCCAAGACACTGATGAAACTGTGCTCCAAGATACTGATGAAACGATGCTCCTAGTCACAAATGATACTTTGCTCCAAGACACTGATGAAACTTTGCTCCAAGACACAAATAATACTTTCCTCCCAGACACAAATGAAACTGCTTTAAGAGACTGATGAAACTGTGCTCCAAGACACTGATGAAACTGTGCTCCAAGACACTAATGAAACTGTGCGGCAAGACACTAATGAAACTGTGCTTCAAGACACTGATGAAACTGTGCTCCAAGATATTGATGAAAGTGTGCTCCAAGACACTGATGAAACTGTGCTCCAAGACACTGATGAAACTGTGCTCAAAGACACTGATGAAACTGTGCTCCAAGACACTGATGAAACTGTGCGGCAAGACACTAATGAAACTGTGCTTCAAGACACTGATGAAACTGTGCTCCAAGACACTGATGAAACTGTGCTCCAAGACACAAATGATACTTTGCTCCAAGACACTGATGAAACTGGGCTTCAAGACACTGATGAAACTGTGCTCCTAGACACTATTGAAACTGTGCTCCAAGACACTGATGAAACTGTGCTCCAAGACACTGATGAAACTATGCTCCAAGACACTAATGAAACTGTGCTCTAAGACACTGATGAAACTGTGCTCTAAGACACTGATGCTGATGAAACTGTGATCAAAGACATTGATGAAACTGTGCTCCAAGACACTGATGAAACTGTGTTTCAAGATGCTGATGAAACTGTGCTCCAAGACACTGATGAAACTTTGCTCCAAGACACAAATGAAACTGCTTTAAGAGACTGATGAAACTGTGCTCCAAGACACTGATGAAACTGTGCTCTAAGACACTAATGAAACTGTGCTCTAAGACACTGATGAAACTGTGTTCCAAGACTCTGATGAAACTGTGCTCCAAGACACAAATGATACTTTGCTCCAAGACACTGATGAAACTGTGCTCCAAAACACTATTGAAACTGTGCTCCAAGACACTCATGAAACTCTGCTCCAAGACATTGATGAAAGTGTGTACCAAGACACTGATGAAACTGTGTTCCAAGATTGTGATGAAACTGTGCTCCAAGACACAAATGATTATTTGCACCAAGACACTGATGAAACTGTGCTTCAAGACACTGAAGAAACTGTGCTCCAAGACACTATTGAAACTGTGCTCCAAGACACTGATGAAACTGTGCTCCAAGACTCTGATGAAACTATGCTCCAAGACACTGATGAAACTATGCTCCAAGACACTAATGAAACTGTGCTCTAAGACACTGATGAAACTGTGATCAAAGACATTGATGACACTGTGCTCCAAGACACTGATGAAACTGTGTTCCAAGACACTGATGAAACTGTGTTCCAAGATGCTGATGAAACTGTGCTTCAAGACACTGATGAAACTTTGCTCCAAGACACAAATGATACTTTGCTCCAAGACACAATTGAAACTGCTTTAAGAGACTGATGAAACTGTGCTCCAAGACACTATTGAAACTGTGCTCCAAGACGCTCATGAAACTGTGCTCCAAGACATTGATGAAAGTGTGTACCAAGACACTGATGAAACTGTGTTCCAAGACTCTGATCAAACTGTGCTCCAAGACACAAATGATTTTTTGCTCCAAGACACTGATGAAACTGTGCTTCAAGACACTAAAGAAACTGTGCTCCAAGACACTATTGAAACTGTGCTCCAAGACACTGATGAAACTGTGCTCCAAGACACTGATGAAACTATGCTCCAAGACACTGATGAAACTATGCTCCAAGACACTAATGAAACTGTGTTCCAAGACTCTGATGAAACTGTGCTCCAAGACACAAATGATACTTTGCTCCAAGGCACTGATGAAACTGTGCTCCAAGACACTATTGAAACTGTGCTCCAAGACACTGATGAAACTGTGCTCCAAGACACTGATGAAACTATGCTCCAAGACACTGATGAAACTATGCTCCAAGACACTAATGAAACTGTGCTCTAAGACACTGATGAAACTGTGATCAAAGACATTGATGACACTGTGCTCAAAGACACTGATGAAACTGTGCTCTAAGACACTAATGAAACTGTGATCCAAGACATTGATGAAAGTGTGTTCCAAGACACTGATGAAACAGTGCTCCAAGACACTGATGAAACTGTGCTCCAAGACACTGATGAAACTGTGCTCCAAGACACTGATGAAACTGTGCTCCAAGATACTGATGAAACGATGCTCCTAGTCACAAATGATACTTTGCTCCAAGACACTGATGAAACTTTGCTCCAAGACACAAATAATACTTTCCTCCCAGACACAAATGAAACTGCTTTAAGAGACTGATGAAACTGTGCTCCAAGACACTGATGAAACTGTGCTCCAAGACACTGATGAAACTGTGCTCCAAGACACTGATGAAACTGTGCGGCAAGACACTAATGAAACTGTGCTTCAAGACACTGATGAAACTGTGCTCCAAGATATTGATGAAAGTGTGCTCCAAGACACTGATGAAACTGTGCTCCAAGACACTGATGAAACTGTGCTCCAAGACACTGATGAAACTGTGCTCCAAGACACTGATGAAACTGTGCGGCAAGACACTAATGAAACTGTGCTTCAAGACACTGATGAAACTGTGCTCCAAGACACTGATGAAACTGTGCTCCAAGACACAAATGATACTTTGCTCCAAGACACTGATGAAACTGGGCTTCAAGACACTGATGAAACTGTGCTCCTAGACACTATTGAAACTGTGCTCCAAGACACTGATGAAACTGTGCTCCAAGACACTGATGAAACTATGCTCCAAGACACTAATGAAACTGTGCTCTAAGACACTGATGAAACTGTGATCAAAGACATTGATGAAACTGTGCTCCAAGACACTGATGAAACTGTGTTCCAAGACACTGATGAAACTGTGTTCCAAGATGCTGATGAAACTGTGCTCCAAGACACTGATGAAACTGTGCTCCAGGACACAAATGATACTTTGCTCCGAGACACAAATGAAACTGCTTTAAGAGACTGATGAAACTGTGCTCCAAGACACTGATATAACTGCTCCAAGACACAAATGATACTTTGCTACAAGACACTGATGAAACTTTGCTCCCAGACACTGATGAAACTGTGCTCCAAGACACTGATGAAACTGTATTCCAAGACACTGATAAAACTGTGTTCAAAACACTGATGAAACTGTGCTCCATGACACTAATGAAACTGTGCTCTAAGACACTGATAAAACTGTATTCCAAGACACTGATGAAACTGTGCTCCAAGACACTGATGAAACTGTATTCCAAGACACTGATAAAACTGTGCTCCAAAACACTGATGAAACTATGCTCCATGACACTAATGAAACTGTGCTCTAAGACACTGGTAAAACTGTGATCGAAGACATTGATGAAAATGTGCTCCCAGACAGTAATTATACTGTGCTCTAAGACACTGATGAAACTGTGCTCTAAGACACTAATGAAACTGTGCTCTAAGACACTGATGAAACTGTGATCCAAGACATTGATGAAACTGTGTTCCAAGACATTGATGAAACTGTGCTCCAAGACACTGATGAAACTGTGCTCCAAGACACTGATGAAACTGTGCTCTAAGACACTGATGAAACTGTGCTCCAAGACACTGATGAAACTGTGCTCCAAGACTCTGATGAAACTGTGCTCCAAGACACAATTGAAACTGTGCTGCAAGACATTGATGAAAGTGTGTACCAAGACACTGATGAAACTGTGTTCCAAGACTCTGATCAAACTGTGCTCCAAGACACAAATGATTTTTTGCTCCAAGACACTGATGAAACTGTGCTTCAAGACACTGAAGAAACTGTGCTCCAAGACACTATTGAAACTGTGCTCCAAGACACTGATGAAACTGTGCTCCAAGACACTGATGAAACTATGCTCCAAGACACTGATGAAACTATGCTCCAAGACACTAATGAAACTGTGTTCCAAGACTCTGATGAAACTGTGCTCCAAGACACAAATGATACTTTGCTCCAAGACACTGATGAAACTGTGCTCCAAGACACTATTGAAACTGTGCTCCAAGACACTCATGAAACTGTTCTCCAAGACATTGATGAAAGTGTGTACCAAGACACTGATGAAACTGTGTTCCAAGACTCTGATGAAACTGTGCTCCAAGACACAAATGATTTTTTTGCTCCAAGACACTGATGAAACTGTGCTCCAAGACACTATTGAAACTGTGCTGCAAGACACTGATGAAACTGTGCTCCAAGACACTGATGAAACTATGCTCCAAGACACTGATGAAACTATGCTCCAAGACACTAATGAAACTGTGCTCTAAGACACTGATGAAACTGTGATCAAAGACATTGATGACACTGTGCTCCAAGACACTGATGAAACTGTGCTCTAAGACACTAATGAAACTGTGATCCAAGACATTGATGAAAGTGTGTTCCAAGACACTGATGAAACAGTGCTCCAAGACACTGATGAAACTGTGCTCCAAGACACTGATGAAACTGTGCTCCAAGACACTGATGAAACTGTGCTCCAAGATACTGATGAAACGATGCTCCTAGTCACAAATGATACTTTGCTCCAAGACACTGATGAAACTTTGCTCCAAGACACAAATGATACTTTGCTCCAAGACACAAATGAAACTGCTTTAAGAGACTGATGAAACTGTGCTCCAAGACACTGATGAAACTGTGCTCCAAGACACTGATGAAACTGTGCGGCAAGACACTAATGAAACTGTGCTTCAAGACACTGACGAAACTGTGCTCCAAGATATTGATGAAAGTGTGTTCCATGACACTGATGAAACTGTGCTCCAAGACACTGATGAAACTGTGCTCCAAGACACTGATGAAACTGTGCGGCAAGACACTAATAAAACTGTGCTTCAAGACACTGATGAAACTGTGCTCCAAGACACTGATGAAACTGTGCTCCAAGACACAAATGATACTTTGCTCCAAGACACTGATGAAACTGAGCTTCAAGACACTGAAGAAACTGTGCTCTTAGACACTATTGAAACTGTGCTCCAAGACACTGATGAAACTATGCTCCAAGACACTGATGAAACTATGCTCCAAGACACTAATGAAACTTTGCTCTAAGACACTAATGAAACTGTGTTCCAAGACTCTGATGAAACTGTGCTCCAAGACACAAATGATACTTTGCTCCAAGACACTGATGAAACTGTGCTCCAAGACACTATTGAAACTGTGCTCCAAGACACTCATGAAACTGTGCTCCAAGACATTGATGAAAGTGTGTACCAAGACACTGATGAAACTGTGTTCCAAGACTCTGATGAAACTGTGGTCCAAGACACAAATGCTTTTTGCTCCAAGACACTGATGAAACTGTGCTTCAAGACACTGAAGAAACTGTGCTCCAAGACACTATTGAAACTGTGCTCCAAGACACTGATGAAACTGTGCTCCAAGACACTGATGAAACTATGCTCCAAGACACTGATGAAACTATGCTCCAAGACACTAATGAAACTGTGCTCTAAGACACTGATGAAACTGTGATCAAAGACATTGATGACACTGTGCTCCAAGACACTGATGAAACTGTGCTCCAAGACACTAATGAAACTGTGCTCCAAGACACTGATGAAACTGTGCTCCAAGACACTGATGAAACTGTGCTCCAAGACACTGATGAAACTGTGCTCCAAGACACTGATGAAACTGTGCTCCAAGATACTGATGAAACGATGCTCCTAGTCACAAATGATACTTTGCTCCAAGACACTGATGAAACTTTGCTCCAAGACACAAATGATACTTTGCTCCAAGACACAAATGAAACTGCTTTAAGAGACTGATGAAACTGTGCTCCAAGACACTGATGAAACTGTGCTCCAAGACACTGATGAAACTGTGCGGCAAGACACTAATGAAACTGTGCTTCAAGACACTGATGAAACTGTGCTCCAAGATATTGGTGAAAGTGTGTTCCAAGACACTGATGAAACTGTGCTCCAAGACACTGATGAAACTGTGCTCCAAGACACTGATGAAACTGTGCTCCAAGACACAAATGATACTTTGCTCCAAGACACTGATGAAACTGGGCTTCAAGACACTGAAGAAACTGTGCTCCTAGACACTATTGAAACTGTGCTCCAAGACACTGATGAAACTGTGCTCCAAGACACTGATGAAGCTATCCTCCAACACACTAATGAAACTGTGCTCTAAGACACTGATGAAACTGTGATCAAAGACATTGATGAAACTGTGCTCCAAGACACTGATGAAACTGTGTTCCAAGACACTGATGAAACTGTGTTCCAAGATGCTGATGAAACTGTGCTCCAAGACACTGATGAAACTGTGCTCCAAGACACAAATGATACTTTGCTCCAAGACACAAATGAAACTGCTTTAAGAGACTGATGAAACTGTGCTCCAAGACACTGATATAACTGCTCCAAGACACAAATGATACTTTGCTACAAGACACTGATGAAACTTTGCTCCCAGACACTGATGAAACTGTGCTCCAAGACACTGATGAAACTGTATTCCAAGACACTGATAAAACTGTGCTCCAAAACACTGATGAAACTGTGCTCCATGACACTAATGAAACTGTGCTCTAAGACACAGATAAAACTGTATTCCAAGACACTGATGAAACTGTGCTCCAAGACACTGATGAAACTGTATTCCAAGACACTGATAAAACTGTGCTCCAAAACACTGATGAAACTATGCTCCATGACACTAATGAAACTGTGCTCTAAGACACTGGTAAAACTGTGATCGAAGACATTGATGAAAATGTGCTCCCAGACAGTAATTAAACTGTGCTCTAAGACACTGATGAAACTGTGCTCTAAGACACTAATGAAACTGTGCTCTAAGACACTGATGAAACTGTGATCCAAGACATTGATGAAACTGTGCTCCAAGACACTGATGAAACTGTGCTCCAAGACACTGATGAAACTGTGCTCTAAGACACTGATGAAACTGTGCTCCAAGACACTGATGAAACTGTGCTCCAAGATACTGATGAAACGATGCTCCTAGTCACAAATGATACTTTGCTCCAAGACACTGATGAAACTGCGCTCCAAGACACAATTGAAACTGTGCTGCAAGACACTGATGAAACTGTGCTCCAAGACACTGATGAAACTGTGCTCCAAGACACAAATGATACTTTGCTACAAGACACTGATGAAAATTTGCTCCAAGACACTGATAAAACTGTGCTCTAAGTGTGGCGCCCTGTACAAGCCAGGACGTCACAGGTACGGCAACAAGACACCCCACACCCCGGCTAGGCACATCTAGGGCAAACAAAAATCCTTGTTGCCTCCCTCCAGGGGCTGATGTTCACACCAGGGGGTGGAGCCAGGCAGTTGGCCCCACCCACCGAGGAGTTCACAGTCCTGGAGGCGGGAAAAGGAAGAGAGAGTAGTTTTTGAGTTTGAGGAGTGAAGTGGTAGTGGAGGAGACTGACCGTGTCCGGGTGCGAGGCCCGGGCACATACAGCAAGGTTGGCAGACGGTGGTGACCGTCTGCAGGAGGGGCTGATTGACGTGAACCGTGAAAGGAATGGTCTCACTCAGCCCTTGGCGCAGTGTCTTGGAAGGCCCGCTGCTGCCGTCCGCATGTTCTGTCCTGTCCTTGTGAATGAGGACCGACACCTAAACTCCCCTGATGATTACTAGCGTATGAAACGCGTCGGGAGAACAGGGACACCAGGACCTCAATACTTGAATAAGGGGACCATATGATCCGTTCGGTTAAGGACCATTGGGACGCCCAGGATATTTTGAGGATCCTTTTTTTGAAGGTGGATGGATCACATTCATCTGGGTGAGACCATTCCTTTTTCTAAAGTCAGTGTTTTCTGGACCCTGTGGTACTGCAGTAGTCCAGTTCACTGCGGGTAGCTGCCCTTGCTTATAGATTGCTTAGGTCAGCATACCATAGCCTTGTTATCTTTAGGAAGTGTATTCCTGGCCATATGTAACCCCCCCCCTTTCCTCATGCTGAAGGGGAATTGCTGTTAGGCTGGCATTTTATGATAACATTTTATTGAGAAGTGAGGATCTCTTGCTTCCTTTTAAGGAAATTTAATAAAAGTTAAATTTTATATTTTTTGTACCCCGAGGAGTCGGAAAAAGACTAAGGGGGACGGAAATAAGATGTCTGCGCCCGACGGAGCCGCTGGAGGAGCGGCGGTCGCAGCCGCAGTGGCACCCGTGGATGGGAATAGGCCCGCCCAGGTCCCGGCCGCACTGGCGGGGGGCGTCGTGGCCCCAGCTCTCGCTCAGGTGATGCCATTCTCCTTGCCCTATGTGCCCGGAGCTACCTGGCTGCCGCAGTACGATGGGAAACCTGATGCGTTGCAGGTCTTCCGGAAGAAGCTTAGCCCGCTACTAGAACTGTACCCCATAACGGATAAGCAACATGCAGCGGTAGTGCTGGGGCAGCTAACCGGCACGGTTGAGCAGCAGGCGTAGACCTGGGCTGAGGGGGACCGGTCCTCTGTAGCCACCATCTTTGAGAAGCTACAGACTGCCTTCGAGACCCGTACCGAAGCCGAGCTGCGGATGCAGTTTTATCAATGCCGGCAATGGCCCGCGGATAGCATTCGGGACTACGCCTTGCGTTTGCAAACCGCCCTCCGCACACTGAAGTGGGTAGACACCATCAACGATGCGGACAGCAACAAAATGTTAGTGGAGCAGTTTGTACAGGGGATGAGGTCCTCGGAGGACCGCAAACAACTCCGGCTGTGGGGCCTAGAACACCCTGATGTGGACTTTGCCGTGTTAAAGGAACGGGCCATTAAAGCTCTGCAGCCCCCAGCATCGGAAGTCCCTGAGGCCGCCCCATGGCCAGCTGAGACGGCTCCCGTCGTGGTGGCCCCTGCCCTCCCAACGCCTCCAGTACCTGCAGCCCCAAGCGGAATGATGGAGGAACTGGCTGCCCAAGTCTGCCGCATGGATGGAGACCTCGCCAAGATCCTCGTCGCACTCCAGCCTCCGACCAGGTCCCAGCCCCCGGGGAAGATGCAGCTCGCCGACAGCCTCGAGGACGTCCCCTGGATGCAGCGGAGAAGGGCCAATGACTCACGGTATGGACCTCCGATTTGTTACAGGTGCAGCAAGTCCGGCCACTACTCCCGACGGTGTCCGTTAAACGAGCAACCCCTGGGGCCACGGGCCAATCCTCAGGAGTAGAACCCAGTGGCCCCCCTGACTGGCGGGACCGGTACATCGGAGCCCAGGCCATCATTCCCCTGGCAGTGGATGGCATCCCGCTGATGGCTCTCCTGGACACTGGATCTCAGGTAACCACAATACCATACACACTGTATCAACGGTATTGGGGAAAGGACGAACTAGCCCCCCCAGATGGCAGTATGATACTGATTGCCGCTGATGGACTCCCATTGACCCAAGTAGGGTACAAACAAGTGGCCATGACTGTGGGACGAGCTGAACTGCAACACCAGGGTTTGATTGTGATAATGAATGAACCCAGTGATCATAACCCGAAGGTAGTGCTAGGGACTAATGTGATGGAGCACTGTATTAGTGACGTGCTGACCCTACTGCAGCAGCTGGCCGCCACAGCGGCGGGGAGCCGACAGAGAGCTGTGCAGCGTGAGATGCGGGCCCTGATGTATCGCCAGCATGTGAACTCGACAGGAGCAGAGATTGGAGGAGTGAGAGTGATGGATGCGGCCCCTTTGATTGTGCATCCCAGGAGTGAGATGATGATTTGGTGTAGGGCAGCGGTAGGGCCCCAAGGGCGAGACTACCCCACCATGATAGAGCCCACGCCCTCCGAACACTGGCCCAAAGTAATGGCCGCCCAAGGGGTGGTAGACGTCAAGAAGGGGAGAGTGCCCGTAAGGGTGTTGAACTGTGGGGAGGAAGAGGTTAGGCTTCCCCGGTACGCTACCCTTGCCAAGTTGCTCACTCTAGATCCCCACACCATCCATGAGGCCGTTCCCCTGATCTCACCACCTACTGCCAGTTCTCACCCCTCCCTGGGGAAGTCAGACGAGTGGTGTCGAGAGCTACACGTCGGCACTGATGATACCCCCACACATCACAAGGAAGGGGTATACCGGGTGGTACAGGAGTATGAGCGAGTTTTTAACAAACATCCTGTAGATTTTGGGCAGATTAAAGGGGTCCAACACCACATCCCTACCGGTTGACACCCCGCTATTAAAGAGAGATACAGGCCTATTTCCCCTGCACACTACCAATGCGCCAAAGACATGTTGAGGAACATGAAGGAGGCGGGGGTTATTAGGGACAGCTGTAGTCCATGGGCCGCCCCGTTGGTGCTGGTTAAGAAGAAGGATGGCACCATGCGGATGTGTGTGGATTACCGGTAGATTAACCAGATAACGCATAAGGATGCTTACCCTCTGCCCCGTATTGAAGAGTCCCTGGTCGCGCTGAGAACCGCTAATTACTTCTCTACCCTTGACCTCACCAGTGGGTATTGGCAGGGGGCCGTGGCGCCCGAAGACCGAGAGAAGACTGCCTTCGCCACTCCTATGGGACTCTGTGAGTTCAACAGCATGCAGTTCGGGCTATGCAATGCTCCCGGAACCTTCCAACGGCTGATGGAATTTTGTCTGGGACACCTAAATTTCGAGACCGTCTTGTTGTACTTAGATGATGTGATTGTGTACTCACAGACGTATGAAGCCCACCTGGAGCACCTAGCCGAGGTGTTTGCATCCCTTGCTAAATATGGGATGAAGTTGAAACCCTCAAAGTGTCATCTGCTGAAGCCCAGAGTGCAGTACCTTGGACATGTGGTGGGTGCAGAGGGTGTCGCCCCCGACCTTGAGAAGATCACTGCCATCCAAGACTGGCCGAGACCGACCACAGTGAGGGAAGTGAGGCAGTTCCTGGGCCTGGTGGGATATTACCGTCGCTTCATTAAGGGGTACACGAAGATGGCTGCCCCCATGCAAGACCTCCTCGTGGGACAGACCAAGGGTGGTAGACCCCTAGGAGCCCCATTGGAGTGGGAAGAAAAGCATGAAGAATCCTTCCACCAGTTGAGAGCAGCTCTGACCGGAGAGAAAATCCTAGCGTACCCCGACTACAGCCGCCCATTCATCCTCTACACCGATGCCAGCAATGTGGGCTTGGGGGCTGTTCTATCCCAGGTCCAAGATGGAAGGGAGAAGGTGATCGCTTATGCTAGCCAAAAACTCCGACCGACTGAGAGGAATCCTGAGAACTACAGCTCTTTCAAGCTTGAGCTTTTAGCACTGGTGTGGGCTATCACCGAGCGGTTCCGCCATTACCTGGCAGCAGCCAAGTTCACCGCTTACACAGACAATAACCCGCTGACCCATCTAGATACAGCCAAGCTGGGCACGTTGGAGCAGCGGTGGGTGGCCAGGTTAGCCAACTAAGATTTCACCATCAAGTACCGGGCCGGCCGTACCAACGTTAATGCCGATGCACTCTCCCGGATGCCCCACCTGTCGGAAGAGGGGCCAGAGGATGACGACCTCGAAGAAATCAAGTTGCCTGCGTTTCACCGGCCGCTAACTGAGAAAGTGCATGTCCATCAACAACGGGTGAACCTGGACCCACTGCCCAGTCAGGAGTGGCAGGAAGCTCAGGACCAGGCACCTGCTGTCCGCCTGGTCAAGACCCTGGTGGAACATGGTTCTGCTGAGATAGACCCTGCCGCCCCTGCTGAAGCTCAACATCTGTGGCGAGAACAGACCCGGCTGTACCTGCACCAGGGGAAGTTGTATTGTGAGCTGATTAACCTGAAGACCCACGAGAAGGTTCGCCAGCTAGTGATTCCCCAGGCTAACGTGCCCACCGTCTTGCAAGCATACCATGATGGTGCTGGGCACTTCGGGTTGAAGAAGCTGGAAATGTTGTTGAGAGAGCGGTTCTATTGGAGTGGGATGCGGGAATCTGTGGAGGCTTGGTGCCGAGAATGCGGCCCCTGCGCATTGAGAAGGAAGGACGAGGCCAGCCAGAAGGCACCCCTACACCCGATCATTATGCATCAACCGCTGGAGCTGGTTGCCCTCGACCATGTGAAGCTCACCCCCAGCCGAAGTGGGTACACCTACGCTCTGACCATTGTAGACCACTACTCAAGGTTCATGGTGCTTGTCCCAGTTAAGGACCTAACCGGCCGTACCGCCGCTAGAGCGTTCCAGGCTTATTTCTGTCGACCGCATGGGTACACCGAGAGGGTGCTTACCGACCAGGGTCCGGCCTTTGTAGCAGAGGTATTCCAAGAATTCTGCCAGTTGTACGGCTGCAAGAAAATCCGGACCACACCTTACCATGCCCAAACCAATGGCATGTGTGAAAAGATGAACCACTTGGTCCTGGGCCTCCTCAAGACGTTACCTGTGGCCGGAGAAGCTACCTGACCTGGTCGATATGTATAACAACATCCCTTCCAGCTCTACGAAATGCACTCCAGCATACCTGATGAGGGCTCGCCCCGGCAGGCTACCAGTGGACTTGGAAATGGGGTTGGAAGCTCCAGAAGCACTCCCTTCGGAGAGCACAGTACCGACAGGTCCAGGAATATGTTGAAAAGAACTTGTGCCGGAGTCGGGGACAGCAGGAGCAGTACTTCAACAAGAAGGCGACTGCCGGTCCCTTCCAGCCTGGAGATGTAGTGCTGAAGCGAAAAAGAAGGACCCACAAGCTGGATGATCAATGGGAAAAGACCCCGTATGTAGTACAGCCCACTGGATGGGAGAATGGGAAGGCCTACCAGATCAGCCGTGACCAGGGGAGGACCTTGGCCACGGTTTCCTGGGACCATCTAAGAGATGCCCACCACCATTGAGGGTAGCAGCTGAAGCTCCAGTTCCCAGACCGGCGGAGAAAGAAAAAGAGGTAATCCATACCATGATGGGTGATTTCCCGGCAGACTGGCCTACGCAGAACGGCGGAGGTGATTCTTCCAGTGATACTGTTCCCACAACCCGTGGATGAGGAAGTGATGGAAGTGATCGACCATGAGACAGTGCTCAGGGATGTACCTGTACCCAGCTCCCCTACGCCTCCGCCTGCCCCACACGATAGCAGGGAGGAGGAACTAGTTGTTCCCTCTGCCCTACTGCCTGCCACCACTGACACTGGGCCCTGAAGGTCCACCCGTCCCAACCTAGGTAGACCCCCACTTAGGTACAGGGAAACTACTCTTTAAAAGGGGGTTTGTGTGTTGCGTGTACAGATAGAAGTTTGAATGATAAGATAATCAACCGAAGTTTATCTGATTGGAACCATGATTAAACCGGCCGTTGCCGGCAACTAGTCCCCGTAGGGACTTTCTGCAACCGTTGTGTAAGGGACTTCTTACGGACAAGCCCGAGAACTGGCAGGGCAACCACAAACTCAGTGGGATGTAAATTAATGTTGGCTTACACCGTTACTGCCTCCGGAGAGGCTGATTTGGGAGGATGGGCCTGGAGGAAAGGGATGGCCCAGGCCCGCCACTACCGTAACCGGTGGCGATCCTCCGGGGGTTCAGGGGTCCCCATGGACGCGGGTCCCCTGAAAGAGACAGTACCCACTCGGGCAACTTGGTTCTGGACTGGGGTCAAGGGGTACTGCCCACTTCTTAGGGGCAGCATCAGGGCCAGGTTGTTTGGGTGGGAGAAGAGCGGAAGCCGTACTGTTGTGAAATGTTGTGATTTTTACATGTTTTTACTGTTTTTCTATCTTTTGCAGTTAACAAAAATAAAACCGGTGATGGACGGGCAGACCGCGGACGGTCTGCATTTTACTAAGTGGGAATGTGGCACCCTGGACAAGCCAGGACGTCACAGGTACGGCAACAACACACCCCACACCCCGGCTAGGCACATCTAGGTCAAACAAAAATCCTTGTTGCCTCCCTCCAGGGGCTGATGTCCACACCAGGGGGTGGAGCCAGGCAGTTGGCCCCACCCACCAAGGAGTTCACAGTCCTGGAGGCAGGAAAAGGAAGAGAGAGTAGTTTTTGAGTTTGAGGAGTGAAGTGGTAGTGGAGGAGACTGACCGTGTCCGGGTGCGTGGCCCGGGCACATACAGCAAGGTTGGCAGACGGTGGTGACCGTCTGCAGGAGGGGCTGATTGCCGTGAACCGTAAGGACCGGGGACGGGCGGTGGCCCACCGGTACCGGATCGGAGAGCGAAGAGAAGCCAGCACCATTCGGCAGGGCCTACGGACCCCGACCAGGCTAGGAGTCGCCGTAAAACCGGTCAAATCCGTTAGCGAAGGGAACCTCCGGGGTTTCCCAGCAGTCAAGACCCGATTGAAGGCAACAGCTCAAACCGTGAAGGGAAATACAGTCACCGCCAAGGCTACAGTTCCCAGGGCCAGAGCCTGCGGGCAAAAGGGGCTCCCTCAGCATCCATCCAAGCTGGGGAGCGGGTTACCGGTGGGAAGCCACCAGAACCGAGAACATAACACAGGTGCAGGGAAAGGCAGTCACCGCCAACCTACCGGGAGAAGAACCACCGCAGCCGTCTGTGGGACCCGTCCATCCAGCCGTTTGTTTTACCGGAGACTTTGCATTCATCATTGGCTGAGTGAGTACCGCCGTGCCATGCGGCACCGCGCTGCCCCCCGCGCTGCCCCAGCGCTGCCCCCGCGACCCTGCACCTCACCAGGCCCCGTAACCCGCCTGCCATTCCTCCCTCACTGGGCCCCGGGACAACCAACTTCCCTACCCACGGAGGGGAAAAACAACATCCAAGCTGCTCCCCATCATCGCTCCCGGGATCCCCGTCCAGAGCAGCGGTGATGTCACAACCTCACCACAACCGTGGGTGGCGTCACGGACAATATCCCTAAAGCAAGCCACCCCTTTCACACACAGGCGAGGAGCGCCGCTCGAGTCCCCGGGATCCGGCCCACCGTTCGACCCACCAACCAAGCGAGCAGCAGCAGCCGGACCCGAGCAGTGGGTGAGCGCAGCGCCCTCCCCGCCCGCGACATAAGACCCTGATGAAATTGTGCTCCAAGACACTGTTGAAACTATGCTCCAAGACACTGATAAAACTGTGCTCTAAGACCCTAATGAAACTGTGCTCCAAGACACTGATCAAACTGTGCTCCAAGACACTGATGATATTTTGCTCCAAGACACTGATGAAACTGCTCTAAGAGACTGATGAAACTTTGCTCCAAGACACAAATGAAACTGTGTTGCAAGACACTTATGAAACTGTGTTCCAAGACACTGATGAAACTGTTCTCCAAGGCACTGATGAAACTGTGCTCCAAGACACTAATGAAACTGTGCTCCAAGACACTGATGAAACTGTGCTCCAAGACACTAATGAAACTGTGTTCCAAGACTCTGATGAAACTGTGCTCCAAGACACAAATGATACTTTGCTCCAAGACACTGATGAAACTTTGCTCCAAGACACTGATAAAACTGTGCTCCAAGACATTAATGAAACTGTGCTCCAAGACACTGATGAATCTGTGCTCCAAGACTCTGATGAAACTGTGCTCCAAGACACAAATGAAACTGTGCTCCAAGACACTAATGAAACTGTGTTCCAAGACTCTGATGAAACTGTGCTCCAAGACACAAATGATACTTTGCTCCAAGACACTGATGAAACTTTGCTCCAAGACACTGATAAAACTGTGATCCAAGACATTAATGAAACTGTGCTCCAAGACACTGATGAAACTGTGTTCCAAGACACTGATCAAACTGTGCTCCAAGACACTGATCAAACTGTGCACCAAGACACTGATGAACAACAGTCTGTGTTTTATGTATGAGATACATCAGAATGAGGTGTGAATGAGGCCTTATCCAGAGAGACACTATGGCACTGAGCATTTATCTATCTATCAAGAAAACATATACAGCTCTGGCAAAAATTAAGACACCACTGCACATTTTTATAAAAATCAGCTTCGCTTCATGTCTAAGGCTATGTGCGCACGTTGCATCGGAGTACCTGCAGTTTATTCTGCACATTTTCCTTCCCTTGGTTTTTGACCAAATGGCTTTTGACCATTTTTTAGCGCTAAAAACTCATGTGTTTTTACCGCATTTTTAGTGCGTTTTTAGCGCTTTTTACCTGCGTTTTAACCTGCGTTTCTGCAGATGCGTTTTTGAGATCAAGACACTGAGAAATAAAGTTGAATTAGTCAAAAAGAATGAAAAAAGAGAAAAAAAGTATAAAATTAACTTTTAATAAAACTATATGGGAAATTATCATTTTTAATGAGAAAATAGTGGTTATGCACATTTTATCAGAAAAATAGGTGAAGTTTCTAATTTTTTAACATTTAAATTTTCGGTTATTGTGTGTGTTTAAAGGAACATTAGAACCCATTAAATTTTGTCCAGAAAAGCATGCGTTTTTGGAGCCAAAAACGCAGTGGAAAAGCAGGTAAAAAGCATGAAAAACGCAGGAATTGTGATTTTGGTTGCGTTTTGCCATTTCTCATTGACTCCAATGTTAAGGAAACGCTGCAGAAATGGCAAAAACAACTGACATGCTGCTTCTTTTTCAGCATGGTTTTTGACCACAAATATGCAAATTAAACGCTGCAGAAAAAAAAGCAAAGTGCAGACAGGATTTCTGCTTTTCCCATAGACTTTGCTGGCAATCAAAAACGCATGCGTTTTAGCGCAAAAACGCTGCTGCTAAAAACGCTGCAGAAACGCGGAAAAAAACGCAACGTGCGAACATAGCCTAACAGGTATTCCATTCCAGTGTCAGTTGAATTTCAACCAGAGTACACCTCATTCTACTTAATGTGCTTCTGATTAGGTGTTCACCTGAACCAAATCTTATTTAATGATGGAAAGTATAAAAAACACTGCTGTAGTCTTCACAATCCTCTTGTAATAGAACAAGCTGGATGGCAAAACAAGTGCTAGTAATATCCCAAAACTAATAGGAATGAAAAAATAACTTTTAACCATGCCAAAAGTGTTGAAAAGAAAAGTCTTAAGTGAGTAAAATAAGGGCTCAATTCTGGCTTTACTAGCAGATGGATACAGTGAGCGTCATGTTGCCTCCATCCTTAAAATTTCTAAGACGGCAGTCCATTATAACAAGGTCAAGCAGCAGAAATTGGGGACAACACAGCTACAGGCCGGCAGAGGGCTAAAGCGACTCTCTACTGACCAGGATGACCATCATCTTAATCGAATGTCACTCAGCAACTGCAGGATGACATCAAGTGACCTACAAATGGAATGGCAATTGACAGCTGGGGTGAAGTGCACAGCAAGAACAGTTCGTAACAGGCTCCTAGAGGCAGGGCTAAAGTCATGTAAAGCTAGAAAAAAGCCTTTCATGAATGAGAAGCAAAGGAGAGCCAGGCTGAAGTTTGCCAAAGACCTTAAGGATTGAACCATAGAGGACTGGAGTAAGGTAATCTTCTCTGATCGGTTTAATTTTCAGCTTTACCCAACAACTGGTCATCTAATGGTTAGACGGAGACCTGGAGAGGTGTGCAAGTGTACCGCCCCGCTCGCAGCAGCCGAGCTGCTCGTATCCGGACCCTCCGTGGGTGGCTTGAGGGTCTCCGGACCTGGGAGTCTCGCGGTCACTTCAACTGAAAGGGGGGTTATGGTTTGGGGACGTAGATGTACGGCCGGAGCCATGTTAAGTTCGTAAACCAACCACGGGATGTGGTGAAGGTGGACACCACTGCTGCAGCTACGGGCCCCCGGGGGAGATGTTTGGCAGCAAGTTGTTAACCCCTCCGTGGGCAGGGATGGTGGCCCCGGGACCCGTTAGCAGGTGTTTGGCGGTGCAGGGAGATTGGCGGCCGGAGGGTGCTGTTGTACTCACTATTAGTAAACACACGAGTCTCTGGTAAACCAAGGTGATGGTGGTCGGTGCCCCCACCCGGCTGGTGGTCTCTGTCTTTCTCACGCACCTGTGTTGGATGGTGGACTGCCTGTGCTTGCAACTTCAGGAGTCTGCTCCCGGTTTGTGGTCACCTAAGGAGCCTTTTGCCCGCAAACGCTGGCCCGTGGGATCTCAGAGCCGTGGCGGTGGATGCTTATCCCCCTCATTGGGCTGTTGCCTTCAGTCAGGACTTTGGGTGGGACAGGACCTCTAGTCCTGGCCGCAATCAGTTAATTAGCTAGCCCCCAGTAGCTTCTGGACCTAGCTTCAGGGTCTGAGTACCCCCTTTTGTGCTCCGGTTTCCGAGTCGGTTCCCCAGGTCGGTACCGGCGGGCCACTACCCTGTCCTGGTCCACCTCAGTTCCACCAAGCCGTCTTCCCGAATCCTGCGACAGAGGCCTCCGTCTGCCTCCTAGCCAAAGGTACCAGGGCTCCTACTCTAGCACCTGCTCAAATTGGGTTCTCTCCTCTGCTGGAGCTGCACACAGCTCCAGCCCACACACCTCTCCAACTTGAAATCTGAAACTGAACTGTTTACTTTTCCCGCCCCAGGCTGTCTGAACTCCTCGATGGGCGTCCTCCAACCGCCTGGTTCTGCCCCCTGGTATGTCCATCAGGCCCTGGGGGTGGAGACTAGGGTTTTAATGTTTGGCTGTATGTTACCTATGAGGGACAGGTGTAATGCGGGGCCCTACTTGTGATTACCTGGCTGGCCAGGGCGTCACACAAGCCACAGGGTCGTGAACCCACTTTGAAATTTGGTGGAGGATTGGTTATGATCTGGGGATGCTTCAGCAAGGCTGGAATTAGGCAGATTAAACTTTGCGAAGGACGTATGAATCAAGCCGTATATAAGGTTATCCTGGAAAAACAATTGCTTCCTTCTGCTCATGCAATGTTCCCCAACTCTGAGGACTGTTTTTTTCCAGCAGGACAATGCACCATGCCACACAGCCACAGCTAAGTCAATCAATGTTTGGATGAAGGATCACCACATCAAAACACTGTCATTGTTAAGGGGGCCATAATTTACATTGATGTAATCCAAGTTTAACATCTACACCTTAACCCCGTCTGCATCCAAATCATGAGTCATTTTTCATTAGCATGCTATTCATCCACAATGGACCAGTAAGAAACAGTACACTGATCAAGGTAAAAGATATGAATAGATATGACTACATACATTTAAAGAAACCAGTTGGCTAGGAGCCAAGAATACGTAACATGTCTCCTATTGGGTAAACCGTAAAAGAGCTTTTTCTGTGATATATGTATACCGTATGTATACTGTATACGTGTTTACTCATTTATATTAAGCTACATCAGCATGATTCACTTGTCACATAAAAGTCCCAGACTGTCTGGTGAGTCTTATGATGTCTGCTGAATGCAGATATAGGTGTGGAACACAGTTCAAGTACTATCTTAAATTCTGTTTTTTGGATATCTTCATATAATTCTTAATAATCACAACAGTTGATAATCATGTCCATAACATTCCCCCCTTTGGAGATAGCCAAAAATCTTTCCCTACTTTCGTTGAGTCTATCGATCTGTCCTAATGCCGATGGTTACCTCACTCGCATACAAGATGACCCATCCCTTGTGGATGAATCTCCCCACCCAACAGACTATGCATAGGAAGTCAGATCCTGACCGTATCCTCTTGACTGTCTTCCTGGCTATGTTCCATGCTGGCACACGTTATTTGGGAAGGGGGGAAAGTGGTGGTAGTCCTTTCATCAGCTCATATTTATCAGGGTTGGTTTCACTCAGAGCCTCATATTCCTCAGTCCTTAGGCGGTAATGGTGTGACATCATCAAAGGCGGGATGCACAGTCATCTTCTGGTCCACAGGCTTGGATATCATCTTCTTGGCACAAAGTATCGGGTGGACGAGGGAAGACAGCCATCTCCTAGTCCCAGGTCTGGCATCTTTTGTAGTGGGATGCATGGATCTTTAACAGAAAGGAATAGAGAGAGAGAGAAAAAGAGAGAGATGAAGAGAGAGAGGAAGAGAGAGAGAGAGAGGAAGAGAGAGAGAGAGAAAGAGAGATAAAGAGAGAGAGAGGAAGAGAGAGAGAGAGAAAGAGAGATAAAGAGAGAGAGAGAGAGGAAGAGAGAGAAAGAGAAAGAGAGAGAGAGAAAGAGAGAAAGATCTAGATCTGTATGGATCTGGGGGAGAAAACTCAAAAACATATATTAGGCAAATGTTTAATCAAACAACAAGTTTAGTAAGAGAATCTGGGAGTACTTCTAAACAGGATTTCATAGGGTCTCAACTGAGTGGTCCCTGCTGGGGTGTGTCTGACACTGAACAATGCAAGGGGAAGACTCTCATGCCCTGCTTTCTACACTGCCCCAACCTCTCAACCCACCCTCTATTCTGTGGCTGGTAGGGGGTGTGTAGGGTCAGCTCTGTGTCCAAGGTGGCCTGCCATATCTCTTTGGCTGGCAGTAAAAGCAGGTCACTAGCCACTTTCTATGGTCTCCGGGAGCCTACAGCCGCACCCTATCTCAGTCCTCTTCTTCTTCTGAGACTTGTTCTTGTAGGGTGAGGACAATATTTTCTCAAGACTTTCCATCTTTCTTTTCTTCTTCACATCAGGGTCATTTAAAAAGCACAAATTGACTGACTGTTTCTGTGGTAAATGGTCTTGTAGCTTCTTTGGATGTTCTGTCAGCAAGGGCATTTCGTACTGCTTCCCTTGATTTCTCCAATGTAGGCCTCAACCCTGCTCACCGCGACTCTATCTGGCAATAGCAAGGCTTCCATCAATTGTTCTATGGCCTCATGGTGGTGTACAGTTCCATTGGTGGTGATCAAGTCTCTTGTCTACCATACAGAGTAGATGTTGTCTACCATCTTTCAGGCTTCAGTGAGAGCACATACTTCTGCTTCTTTTGCAGACATGCAGACAGGGATGCGGGTAGCAGCTTCTCTATCAGCACAGCATCTTCTGCTACCACAATCATACCCATGTGGAACCGTCTTTCTTGATCTGCATACCTTTATCCATCCAGAAAGGAGTTAAGTCAGGGTCTTCCAAGGGTGTATCCGTCTCTGTATTGAATCCTGCCTCAGGTGACCAAGGCAATCACGTAGAGCTATGCCAGAGTCAACTATCTCTTCCACCAAGGTGTCAGAGGTGGGACACTGACCCCTTGGAAGAGGGAGAAGTTTAGCAAGATTAAGAACCGCACACCGGGAGATTGTGACACTATCAGGGAGCAGTGATGTCATACGAGCAGTGATCTTCAACTGGTGCTTTCGGTAGGTGTTTCTCGGACAACTAGATTCAATCTGGCTGAATAGTATCCAAAGGGCTGCTGTCTTTCTCCATGGCAAACAGGCAGAATGACTTCTGGTAGTCAGAGAGGGCTGGAAATTACGTGATGATACTTTTCAGGTGACTGTGAATGCAGCACATTTGTATGTGGGGTGGTCTTGTGAGCTGCTAGATTCATATCCATACTTCTTGCCTGAAAGGGAGTGTATAGGTCCTTTACTCTGTAATCAGGAGTTACCAGCTGTAGTTGTTTGCATATGGGCTCTCGGAGACCTGATACAAAGGACTATACGCATGTTTGTAACAAAGAGCAAAGGGTATAAATTGGGGTTCAGAAGAACACTGACATTCTAAAAACTAAGATCCCCCAAAACCAGAAAAAAAGAGCACAAGAGTGTTTGGTAACTAGCAAGCAGCATCCCCCTGACTATATATTCACAACTTGAAATAGCGGTGGAGCGTGCCTATTCTACCTGGACACCTCGTCACCGCCTAAGAAACTAGCTAACCTCAAAGAAGAAGAAAGAAATCCTAACCTGCCTCGGAGCAGCCCCAAAGAGATAGTTAAAGCCCCCAACATATAAGGACGCCCCCTTCATATAAGGACGCGGATATAAGAACAATACACAGTTGGTTAGGGATAGACTTAAGCAAAGAGAGATCCTGCTAACTAAGACACAAAAGGATAGGATAGATCACTGGGTGCTGCCAGCAGAAACCCTAATATATGCCAACTCATGATGATCAAAATCCCCTAAGGACCACATGATCCTCCACCCACTACATCAGGGAACTCTTGTGCAAGATACCAGGCAGGATAACATACAAGCAAGATTATCTCAAAAATAGGCCTAGTACCAACTGCCATAGGCAGAAAAATATTCACTGTCCACCAGGACTAATAGCGAGCAGTCTCTTGATATGGTCTAATAAATTGTGTACTAGGTACAGCAAAAACAAATATAAAAAAAAAGAAGGAAGAAGGGTTTTGGACATGATTATGAACTGTTATGAGTATTCAGAATTATATGAAGGAATCCAAAAAACAGGATTTAAGATAGTGCTTGAACTGTGTACCACAGCTATATGTGCATTCAGCAGACATCATAAGACTCACCAGACAGTTTGGGACTTTCATGTGACAAGTGAATCATGCTGACATAGCTTAATATAAATGAAGAAACACGTATACAGTATACATAGATCACAGAATAAGCTCTTTTACGGTTTACCCAATAGGAGACATGTTACGTATTCTTGGCTCCTAGCCAACTAGTTTCATTAAATGTATGTGAACTTCCGTAATTAAACTAGTCATATCTTCTACCTTGATCAGTGTACTATTTCTTACTGGTGCAGTGTGGATGAATAGCATGCAAATGAAAAATGACTCATGATTTGGATGCAGACGGGGTTAAGGTGTAGATGTAAAACTTGGATTACATCACTGTAAATTATGGCCCCCTTAACATTATGGCCAGCCCTATCTCCAGACCTGAACCCCATTGAAAATCTCTGGAATGTAATCAAGAGGGATAGTCACAAGCCATCAAACAAAGAACTGCTTAAATATTTGCATCAGGAGTGGCATAAGGTCACCCAAAAGCAGTGTGAAAGATGTAGAAAGCATGCCAAGACGCATGAAAGCTGTGATTAAAAATTATAGTTATTCCACAAAATATTGATTTCTGAACTCTTCCTGAGTTAAAACATTAGTATTGTTGTTTCTAAATGATTATGAACTTGTTTTCTTTGCATTATTTGAGATGTCTGAAAGCAATGCATTTTTTTGTTATTTTGACCATTTCTCATTTTCAGAAAATAGATACAAAATGTATTGCTTGGAAATTTGGAGACATGTTGTCAGTAGTTTATAGAATAAAAGAACATTTTACATTTTACTCAAAAATATACCTATAAAGAGAAAAAAATGACAATTTTGCAGTGGTCTCTTAATTTTTGCCAGAGCTGTTTTATGGTGGGTACAAAAGTAGAGTTTAGGTTGGTAATTCTCCACATATTGTCCCAAAGTAACAGTTCTTGTGTACAAATCATTAAAAATCATTAGTATGCAGTTACATTCTCCTTGTGGAGCAGAAATGCAATGTTTGATTTTATTACAGAGAAAAAAATGTTATCACTGCGAATCTAAAATATTACGGTAATGCATATGCATCCCACCAAGGACAACATCTGCAAGGAGTTTGTATGTTCTCCTCGTTTTGCATGGGTTTCATCCAAGTTCTCCAGTTTCCTCCTACACTCCAAAAACATACTGATAGGGACTCTAGATTGTGAGCCCCAATGGGGACAGTGATGTCAATGTATGTAAAGCGCTGTGGAATTAATAGCGCTATATAAATGAATAAATATTATTATTATATTATGTGTATACTTATAAAACTGCTCCTGCTTCTTGTCTGTAGAAAATAATCATGGCTAACACTAAAGTATAATAAATACTTCAGAATTGCAGAATAAGGTGGCTTATATCATTCGTGACAATTCTCAACATCAGAGGTTTGTAACAATTCCAAGGTGCCCCTACCATTCCAATAACAGCAAATCAAATTTGTATTACAAAAAACTCCTTGTAAGGCTGTGTGCACACGATGCGTTTTTTTACCGCGGAAACGCTGCGTTTTGAACCGCAGCGTTTCAGTGGCAAATTGCATGCGTTCAGCTTTCCCAGCAAAGTGTATGAGGTGTAAGTGTAAGAGGTGTAAACATACATTGTAATCCATATCTACAGATTTTCTATCTATCTATCTATATCCATCCATCCATCCATCCATCCATCCATCTATCTATCTATCTATCTGAAACCCTGCTCAATAGGTGGTAATTCTACTTACCTAAAGAAGAGAAGTGTCTGATATCCTGCAGCTCATGAAGGCAGACTTCTATCAGAAAGATCTGCAGACCTCAGATACTGTGAATAGTGACCATTCAGAGCCCCTCCTCTCTTTTTCAATACACCACAGTGGTCTCGGCTTTTTAATTGACAAATGCAGCATTTTTTCTGTCTGATGGATTCAGTCTGGATTCTCCATAAAAAATATACCTATTTTTGGGATTAGGCAGTATTTGTATCTGTAAAGTAGGATTACACTTTAAAATATAAAGGCTTATATTACTGCTGATCTCCAATATTTTTCAACAAAGGAAATATAGAGAGGGAATACATTCTTCAAATACCCTGTACAAACCTGTCACAACAGTAAGAATGGGGACATACTAAAATACTCACTACTGTTAGTATTGATGTGAAATAGGAAAAAGCAAAGATCTGAATGTTAACTGCTGCGGGGCCAAATCATTATAACCTTGTCCTCATTAGTCTGGTGACCTACAGCTTTACTTCTATCCCAAATAACTCTTCAAATTTTCCAGCTATTGACACTTAAAATAGCAGAAAATATTCTAAGTACTGCGGACTAATAAGTAACACTTCTCGTATGAACACTAAAAACTCGACTTCTTTCTTTTATTGTATGCTTTCTTTTTGTTTTGCCTCAAATTCTTCTTTTACGTTGTGCCTATTTTGAAGTATTTATTTTTACTTGTTCGACTTCGTTTTTCTATGTTCACTATTATGGGCGCTGCTCTTGTAATCCAAATGTACGTGGTTAGTTTATTACTTACACAACCTCTTAAAAGCCAGAAAATGTTTGCATAAGGCTAGGTTCACACACTGCGTTTTTTTGATGCTGCGTTTGTGTGCGTTTTTAACACATAACAAAAATATTGACATTTGATGAAGGGGTTAAAGAAACAGTACTGCAAAAATTGTTTTTAGCCAAAAATACAAGCATTTAGGCAGAACCGTATTTGGCATTCATGCTGCCCTAAACACTTTCAGTGGTCGCGCTCCTTACTGACAAATCAAGCTATGATTTTGTGCACACGGCATCTATTTAAGACGGATCTACTCTGTAACACACTTAGATACATATACATTGAAAACGTATGGATTACCCGCATGATTAGCCATATATATTCACAGTAGCTGCCATACTGAATTAAATATAAATAATTACATGCGTGGCATCTGGACTATATAAAGGACAATTGTAAAATATAGGCAAAAACAAAAGGAAAAAATACGATCAAGAAGTCCAATAAGTGCAAATTAATATATTAATTAATATTCATTTGCACTTATTAGACTTCTTGATCGTATTTTTTCCTTTTGTTTTTATCTGTAACACACTTGAAAATGTGCTAAACAGTAAAAGAATGAAGATCAGCACTTGCTGTGCACGTGTTCAGTTTTTTTAGCTTCTTTTAACAGCTTCAGGTTTTTAAAGACAGTAAGCGGTTAAAATAGGTAAACTAACCATTTTTCGGGCTGCTGCCACCAGGAAGTTGCTGACCAGTACATAATACAATTTCAATAAAAAAAAAAATAGATAACAGCCTTTCTATTCTAACAACAATCCTCTGCCTGAAAAAATCAAAAGATTTGCAGATGTCTAAAAGCCATGGTGTGCACATACCCTAACGATTAATATACCCTTTAGGTAGTAGTTAAGGTGCTTGTACACAGACTACAGTTGGCCGAACCCGGAGATAGACAGGTTTGGCTAACAATCTGGCAGGGAGATGAATACCCAGCATGTCCAATTTCGGACTGTGGATCCTTTTTTTCCTCTAAGAGATGAGCATACCACCAGAGATGTCTAGTAGCGTCTGTCTCATTGAGAACTCAAGAGTTCTCAACAAAGTGAGCACTCCTGTGTATGGGAGAGTCAGGCGAGATAGCTGCCAAACGAATGATGGGACAGCTGTCTATAGTGTATGGGGGCTTTAGTCAAATACTTTGTCGGCTGACGTATGGACTCATTGAGCAGCAATATTTTTAGTCTGGCACACTGACCCTATAATGATCTACTATAAAGTCTAAAATTAAATTTTGCTACATCTACACGACTACATCACCAGAATCAACCTCAAATCACGACTTCATCACCAGAACCAACCTCAAATCATGAGTACATCACTAGAACCAAGCTCATATTATGACTACATCACCAGAACCAACTTCAATTCATGATCATATTACTAGAACCAACCTCACTTCATGGCTTCACCAGATACACAATTGGTACACGGCTACATCACAAGAACCACCATCTGCGCACAACAACATCACAAATACCAAGCTCAAATTACTACTACATCACCAGAACCACTATTGGTACTTGATTACATCACCAGAACGAATCTAAATTCAAGATTATATCACCAGAACCAAAGCCAGCCCAACATATAATTGTCTGGCATGAAACTGCAGTTCCTTGTTTGTCTTTAACAATGGTAAGGAGATACTAAGGGGCACTTTGCACACTACGACATCGTAAGCCGATGCTGCGATGCCGTGCGTGATAGTCCCCACCCCTGTCGCAACTGCGATATCATGGTGATAGCTGCCGTAGCGAACATTATCACTACGGAAGCTTCACATGCACTCACCTGCCCTGCGACGTCGCTCTGGCCGGCGACCGCCTCCTTATTAAGGTGACGTCACACGGCAGGCGACCAATAGAAGCGGAGGGGCGGAGATGAGCGGGACGTAAACATCCCGCCCCACCTCCTTTCTTCCGCATAGCCGGCGTGAGCCGCAGGATGCAGGTAGGAGATGTTCCTCACTCCTGCGGCTTCACACACAGCGATGTGTGCTGCCGCAGGAACGAGGAACAACATCGTAACATCGGTATTTCCCAATTAATGAAAATAACCGACGCTACACCAATGATACGATTACGACGCTTTTGCGCTCGTTAATCGTATCATAAAGGATTTACACACTACGGTATCTAGAGCGACGCCGGATGTGCGTGACTTTCGATTTGACCCCACTGACATCGCACCTGTGATGTCGTAGTGTAAAAAGTGCCCCTTAAGAGTTATTACTAGCCATCATCGGATGGCGGACCAGACAGGAACTACAGTACTGATGAGGTACAGGCAATAGCACTATTAAACATTTAAAAAATGCCTTAACTTTTGGGAGATATCTTCTATGTTTTAGGTCCATTAATTCTGAGCACACTGATTTGGGTCTAGGTCCTGAGTGCACAGCTCAGGAGATAGGACTATGACTTTCTACATCATCTGCTCTGTACTGTGCACGCTCTTCTAAAAGAGATTTTTTCAACTGTGGTTGGGGATAACTGGAATAGATTTCCCACAAATCTGCTTAGAATTATTGGACATAAAACATAAAAAATTCTGATAAAGTTTAGTTACTCTTTGAGATGCATTTATAATCCTGCCAATAATTGGAAACAAATTATTAGTCTAACTAAACCGGCTGTCAGATCACCCTATCCACAAACAAAATGTTTGTTTGTTGGGTATTCAAATTGTCTCTCCAGGAAGGAGACAAAATCTAGCGCCACTTATTGGAAGTAGCAATCCTAAAAATCAAAAGTGGCCTTTTAACAAGCCTTTTCATATGACTTAGGATTTATACCAGATCAGAACCCCAATTTGCAATTTGCAGACATGGTGTTTTGGGGTGATTGCCCCTCGTCAGTGTAAAGTATGGGATCTGATCTGGCTTATGAGAAGTTTCTTTGTTGGGTGAAATGGTTTTTCCATTTACCTAAATAAACATTTATATAGGGCATGATTCCTCTACAAAAATCACATACAGTTTAGCTTAAAGAAGTTATCCGGTCTAGAATGACAAGTATGCAGTCACTCTATGGGGTACTTTACACACTGCGACATCGCATCCGGAATATCGTCGGGTTCACGTCGTTAGTGACGCACATCCGGCGCCGGTAACAACATTGCAATGTGTAAATCCTAGATGAGCCGATAAGCGATCGCAAAAGCGTTGAAAATCGGTGATCTGTGTAGAGTCGGTCATTTTCATAATGTCGAGTCGACTGCAGGTGCGATGTTGTTTGTCGCTCCTGCGGCAGCACACATCGCTGTGTGTAAACCCTCAGGAGCAACAAACATCTCCTTTTCTGCGTCCCGACGGCAATGCGGAAGGGAGAAGGTGGGCGGGATGTTATGTCCCGCTCATCTCCGCCCCTCCGTTTCTATTGGTCAGTCGATTAGTGACGTTGCGGTGACGTCGCTGTGACGCCAAATGCACCTACCCTTTGAAGGGCGGATATTTCTCCAGTCACAGCGACGTCGCCGAGCAGGTATGTGCGTGTGAAGCTGCCGTAGCAATAATGTTCGCTACGGCAGCAATCACCACATATCGCATGTGCGATGGGGGTGGGTACTATCACGCTCGGCATCACTAGTTGATGCTAGCGATGTCGCAACGTGCAAAGTACCCCTTAGTCTCACTCTATGACTGCAGACTTGTGAATCCTCCCAGTGCACTCATGGTGATCAATTATCCGATATGCATGCTCTGGGTCAGAACTCGTCTAGTGGTACGGCCTTGCTTAATGCATTTGTATTGAGCGAGGCCATGCCCTCTAGACAGGTCCTAGCTTGGACTCTGCATATCGCATACTTGACCACCGTTCCCGGCGCAGACACTGGCGAATCCTTGTAGCGCACAGTAAGTGCACTGGGACAACCTCTTTTATATTTGTTTCAAAATCTATTTTTTAATATGCAAATGGGGGGGGCCAAGGCAAAGACCACACCAACGGTACACCAGAGCGCCTCATTTGCATATTAAATAAAAGTAGATTTTTCTGCAAATATGAAAGGTCATTTTTTCCCCTAAACCTGTATAAATGTTAGTGTGACGCCCTGGACTAGCCAGGTAGTCACAGGTAGACCCCCTGCACAAACACCAGCCCCTAAAAAGGTATCATCAGCCAACCTAAAAACCCTGAGTCACCCCTCTCAGGTCTTCACGTTCACACCCGGGGGCGGAGCCAGGTGGTTGGCCACGCCCTCCGAGGAGTTCGGATAGCCTGAGGCGGGAAAACACATGCAGATGAAGGAGAGGAGTTGTGGAGGTGAAGGAGAGCAGTAGCAAAGTGTCAACGTCTGTCAGGGGTCTGGGTAGGAGCCCGGATACCTTGTGGCCAGGAGGCAGATGGTGGTGGCCACCTGCATGAGCCGGGAAGACGGCTGGTGGAACCGTAAGGGACCGGGACAGGGCAGTGGCCCACCGGTACCGAACCGGGGAACCAACTGGAAACCGGAGCACCAGGAGGGGTACTCAGACCCAGAACAAGGTCCAGAAGCCACTGTACCACGTCAAATTCACTGATTGAGCTCTGGACCTTAGGTCCTTTCCCGTCCCAAGACCCGAAAGATGGCAACAGCCCACCGAGGGGGATAGAAAGCCACCGCACAGGCAGAGAGATCCCACGGGCCAGCGCCTGCGGGCAAACGGGTTCCCCGACACACATAAAGCTGGGGAGCAGACTACCGTTGCTGAAGCATAGGCAGTCAGGTTATACCACAGAGGTGCAGGAGAAAGGCGGGAACCACCAACCTGAGTAAGGGGCAAAGCACAGCCGGCTTCGGGCACTGAAGCTGAGCAGAAAGAAAGCGGAGTGCCCCGAAAAGACCAAGGGGGGCGGGTGAAGATCCCGTGCTATGTGACCGAGTGGATAAAGGGCAGGGACTCCAGGACTCTGCTACCCGTTGTGTTCCTGGACCCAGAGTGTGCACCATGTCCGCCCCGTCTGGCAAGCCCGAGATCCCGGAGCCCGTGCCTGGAACAGCGGCGCGGGTGGAAGCCCGGACCGCACAGATGAGCTGCCGTCAACAAGCGCAGGTGCATTTCCTCCTGGAGCACTGGGCGGCCGAGATGGAGGGGATAGCCGCCGCCGTCCGGGCATGTGAACTGGCGGCAGCTTTGGAGGAAAAGGTATGCGACCCATGCCCCTGTGTCCGAGAGGGACTGGCCGCTGCGGCTGAGGGACCCAGTCTGCTCCTGCCTTCCATGCTGCCTCCCCAACCGCCAGTATCGGTTGCCGCTGCTTCTCCACCCGGTTCGCCACCCCCGACATCGGTGGCGGAGTCCGTCCCAGACGCCCGCGAGGATCCACCTGCAGAGGCGGCCCACTAACGGCCACACGATCAGCCTGCACCGACCCCGTTGCCCTGGAAGGACCATTCCCGGAAGGTGCCCGTTCCTGATGTGGTCCCGCCGGTCCTGGAAGAAGCTGTGCCCGAAGAGACCCCGGCCCCGGCAGTCCGCCCGGCCAAGAAGGAGGTGGGCGCTGCCCAGAAGAAGGCCCAACAGGTGAGGCTGGTAGTTCCTGGGTCTCAGGCCTCGGCTGAGGTCCTGCGAGGTGGTCGCTGCGAGGCAGCAGAGCCGGCCGCGACACAGCGGGGTTCCCCACGAAGGGAGTCGGTCGTTGCCGACATTAGGGGAGCTTCGGCTGGGCCCCAGACCCCCACACCATGAGACCCCGGGCAAGCAGACGCCCCGTATTGGGAGCGGCGGCCGAACCAGCTGGGCCGGGAAATCGAGGCCCGGGAGAAAAGGAGAGCCGAGATCCTAGCCCGTACCATCCGGGAGAAGGAGAATCTCCGGAGCGCCACCTACCGGGTGCGGGACCCGACTTATCAAGGCCAAGTCCGGCGATTTGACCCCAACTGAGGATGGGGGCTTATATACGAGCCCGGCCTGGAGGCTGAAGTGTTCGTGTCCTGACGGGGCGTGTACCCGCACTTGCCCGTAGGTCACCTGGACCGTGACCTGGTACCCGGCGACCTCGTTACTTACACCTGGCATTGCGGGGAGAGGGGCTGGTTTGCCCTCAGCATGAAGAGGAAGGAGCACCCTCAGTCCCCTCCCCCGCCGTATAGCCCTGAGGTTATGGTGGAAGAGGAGTGCGAGGAAGATGAAGAATAGAAGGTAGCGAATCCCGGCTACCCCAGTTGTTGTTGTCTCCGTTGGGACCCTTTTGAACCCCGTTGATGCCCTGTTAACCCATAGACATGGCCGAGAACTTGCAGGCCACCCAATAACTTTTGGGTTTGTAAATAAGTAATGGACCACCCTTCAGCTCCCACAGCCTCCAGAGAGGCAGGTTGGAGGAAGGACCTGCAACAGAGGAGGCCGGGGTCCCGTCACCAATGTAACCGGTGACAACCCTCAGGGTCCAGGGGTCCCCTGGACATGGGGCCTCTGAGAGAATGCCGGGTAAGGAACTTTTTACCCGGCCCGCAAGGGCAATACCCGGACCTTGACCCGTTCCTGGACTGGGGAAAAGGGATGCTGTCTGTTTCATAGAGGCTGCATCAAGGCTAGGTTTGCTTGGGTGGGTAGCTAGAAGGACCCAGTCCCACTCCCGTTAACAAAACTGTTTTTATGGGCAACGTTTAAGAATGTGCCTCCCGTAAGGGATGATTCTCCAAAAACATGCTTGAATTGTAAAAAGTTTAGTATACTTGTACTTGTGTTTTCACCGTTTTATCTTTACAGGAAACAAAAATAAACTGGTGGTGGTCGGGCAGCCCGCAGACAATCTGCATTAAACCAAGGGGGAATGTGACGCCCTGGACTAGCCAGGTAGTCACAGGTAGACCCCCTGCACAAACACCAGCCCCTAAAAAGGTATCATCCGCCAACCTAAAAACCCTGAGTCACCCCTCTCAGGTCTTGACGTTCACACCCGGAGGAGTTCGGATAGCTTGAGGTGGGAAAAACACAAGCAGATGAAGAAGAGGAGTTGTGGAGGTGATGGAGAGCAGTAGCAAAGTGTCAACGTCTGTCAGGGGTCTGTGTAGGAGCCCGGATACCTTGTGGCCAGGAGGCAGACGGTGGTGGCTGCCTGCAGGAGCCGGGAAGACAGCTGGTGGAACCGTAAGGGACCGGGACAGGGTAGTGGCCCGCCGGTACCGAACCGGGGAACCAACTGGAAACCGGAGCACCAGGAGGGATACTCAGACCCAGAACGAGGTCCAGAAGCCACTGTACCACATCGAATTCACTGATTGAGCTCTGGACCTTAGGTCCTTTCCCGTCCCAAGACTCGAAAGACGGCAACAGCCCACCGAGGAGGTTAGAAAGCCACTGCACAGGCAGAGAGATCCCATGGGCCAGCGCCTGCGGGCAAACGGGTTCCCCGACACACATAAAGCTGGGGAGTTGACTACCGTTGCTGAAGCATAGGCAGTCAGGTTATACCACAGAGGTGCAGGAGAAAGGCGGGAACCACCAACCTGAGTAAGGGGCAAAGCACAGCCGGCTTCGGGCACTGATCACCATCCATTTGGTTTACCAGAGACTCCGGTGTATTTATAATAGTGAGTACAACAGTGCCCTCGGGCAGCGCATCGCACCACACCAACACACCCGCACCTCACAACCACCGGGACCCGGGACAATTACCTCCTGCCCACGGAGTGGTCAACACCAGGCTGCATAACACCGTCCCCGGGAGCCTAGTTAACGGCAGCGGTGGTGTCCACATTCACCACAACTCATGAGTGGCGTCACAAACTTAACCCCCAAACAACCGCGGCCCTAGCTTCGACCCTCCCCACCGAATACCACCCCTCACGTAGCGCCAGCATCCCTTCAGAGCGACGTGACCCCCGGGTCCGGGAGGAGCTCGAGCCACCCACCGACGAGCACGGATCCGAGCGGCTCGGCAGCCGGCTGAGCCCCGGGGCGGTACACATCGACTCTTCTGGCATCACGAACAGGATTGAACCCATCCATTTACCGGTGCAAGTGCGCCTTGAAGTAAAAGTCAGCGTTGACCCGTTGAAAAAAATTTCAGAATCCGCCATCTTGTCACTATCCCTTGGCGCGAAGTTTCCCGCTAGACCCGTCCTCCCCGCGAAAAGAGCACGAGAGTTGAAGCCTCGGCCCCTGGGAACAGAGCGGTGCAGGGAAGCGTGCGGCTGAAAAAGCGAAGCTGAGCAGAAAGAAAGCGGAGTGCCCTGAAAAGACCAAGGGGGGGCGGGTGAAGATCCCGTGCCATGTGACCGAGTGGATAAAGGGCAGGGACTCCAGGACTCTGCTACCCGTTGTGTTCCTAGACCCCGAGTGTGCACCATGTCCGCCCCGTCTGGCAAGCCCGAGATCCCGGAGCCCGCGCCTGGAACAGCGGCGCGGGTGGAAGCCCGGACTGCACAGATGAGCTGCCGTCTACAAGCGCAGGTGCGTTTCCTCCTGGAGCACTGGGCGGCCGAGATGGAGGGGATAGCCGCCGCCGTGCGGGCACGTGAAGTGGCGGCAGCTTTGGAGGAAAAGGTATCAGTGCCCTCGGGCAGCGCATCGCACCGCACCAACACGCCCGCACCTCACAACCACCGGACCCCGGGACCATCACCCCCTGCCCACGGAGTGGTCAACACCAGGCTGCATAACACCGTCCCCGGGAACCTAGTTAACGGCAGCGGTGGTGTCCACATTCACCACAACCCGTGGGTGGCGTCACGAACTTAACCCCCAAACAACTGCGGCCCCGGCCGCGAACCTCCCCACCGAATACCACCCCTCACGTATCACCAGCATCCCTTCAGAGCGATGTGACCCCTGGGTCCGGAAGGAGCTCAAGCCGCCCACTGACGAGCACGAATCCGAGCGGCTCGGCAGCCGGCCGAGCCCCGGGGCGGTACATTAGTGTAGTGTAATGTCTATGATAATACACACACAGATCACTGTTTTCTCATGTGCCGAACTCCATAATGACTTCACATCCACAGCTCATCTCTCCAGACTTCCCTCTTCTCCGCTCTTCTGCAGCACATCTCAACATGGTGCCCTGAAAAATAACATTGTCATTACAATGTTGTTGAATAAAAATAACCACCAAAGCTGTGCCATAAATCAACCCTATTCGGATACGAATAAATGGAGGTATGCCTCCCCCACCCTCTGAAAAGACAGTGGATTTATTAGACTCTCTATCAGAGAGGGGGAGGATGTAAAAAATAAAAAACATTTTGCTGCCAGAAAGTGCCGTCCCCGCAGCCCATCGCTCCAGTCACTGGACTTCAGGTGCCCAGTGACAAATGCGGCCCTGCATTTAGGTAAAAAAAAATCTTCAAAAGTGTCCATATATCCTTTAGTTCCATATTCTGTTTTCTAATTTGAAACATGTCATTGCTGGAGTGGAATCTACTACCATATGCTTACTTTACATGTGACGCCCCTGGACTAGTCAGGTCGTCACAGGGTACTGCACGCTCTTTGTCTCCCAGTGCAGGACTCAACTTCCCATGGTTCTAGCTTCCCAACTTGCAGCACTGCCTCCATCAGCATCTAAAAACCCTAATCACAACTCGTACCACATCCTGTCAGGCACACCAGTGGGCTGCTAAGCTGGAATAGGGCCGCCCACTTAGGGGTCAGGCAGGGAGGTGGGAGGTGACGAGTCAGTTCTGTGATAGTCCTCGAGCAGTGAGGAGCTAGGAGGAAGCTAGGAGTTGAAGCTCCCAGGGGAGAAGTAGATTGGGTTGCAGACAGTGGTCTGGATCCGGAGGAGTCGGAGACCCGGTCGCGGGATATTGGGACTAGGTGCCTGGCTTAGTCTAGGAGGACGGTCGGCAGCTGCAGTCCAATAGCCGGTCTGGGGCCGAAAGCACGTCGTGGTACTGGACCCTAGGTCGAGGAGAGGCTTCAAGTCACCTGGCAATTAACCTGCAGAGGATAGGGCCTTTATGGACTGTCCCCATGAAGCTCAGAGATGGGGGGCACTAGCGTAATGAGGGGGATAGGGCTTTCCAAATAAAGCAGCCCACTAAAATCCCAAGCATGAGCTCCTGAGAGCAAGCTCCTCTACTATCCATAGTAGGGAGCGGGGCCTGGACAGCTTCAAGCTTACGGGCCACTTGGACACTTCTAAAATTCTGTGCATGGAGGCAGGCTCCGGACTATCAGGCAGTACTGCAGGGGATGGAACCCGGACGAGCTTCCGCAAGAGGGCAGCGGCACCCAGAGACTTGGTTTACCACGTTGTCAGCGTCTGCTTTCCTTCTGAGTGAGTACCTGATCAGCCCCTGCTACCAGGGAGTCTGCGCTCCCCCTGCAATCCATTCCACCATGCAGAGTCCCGGGGCCGTCCCCTACCGTGGAGGGTAACTTCATCTGGCTGCCCTACTCCATCCCCCGGGTACTCCCAACAGCAGCGGCGGTACTCCCTATTACCGCACACCAAGGGTGGCATCACGAACTATCTAATTCCCCTGTATATAACCCCTCATCACCTTTTAGAGTGACCCCGAGCCCCCTGGTCAGGAGATCCTCGAGCCATGAGTAGCAACACCTGGATCCGAGCGATTCGACCGCTGCTGGGGCTGTCCACCTCTAAAATGACTTGGCGTCACAAACAGGATTCGGACAGGACCCACTAACCTGGGGCGCCTTAGAATCCAAGCTGCGGTGTCAAAATCCCATTCCCACCATTTTCCGCCATCTTTGGTGCCAAAACGCCATCTTCCAGACCAAAAGCGCACAAAGCCGAAGCCCCGCCCTTCATCCTCAGAGTCTGTCCGGAACCGAAAATTCCCATGGTTCCCCAGCACGAAAGTGAGTGGCTGGCGAATACCAAGGGAGCGTGACAGAATGTAGCAGCGGAAGTGGAGCAGGGACGCCAGGACTCTGTGATAAAGTTCCTGGACACCGCAAAGCCAAGATGGTGGCAGCACGAGACTGGTCACCAGAGTGCGCTGCTCCTGGGACCGCGTCCTGGATAGAACAAGAAACAGAGCAACTCTGCAGGAGGATGCGGACGCAATTCCGGAGACCCTCGAGCCACGAGTAGCGATACCCGGATCCGAGCGGTTCGACCGCTGCTGGGGCGGTACATACATATTATTAGAGATTACTGGACCTGTTGGGTAAAAGTTTGCCAATTTAAAATTTGGTACGAGCTTTAGCTTGTTCGTTCGGACTCGGTTACCCCGAGCACTTTTCCCAAAAGTCGTTAATGTTCATTTTTTTTTTCATTTTCTGCCCCTGAACACTAGCTGTGTTTCCAAAAATGCTTTTGTAATAGCATTTTCTATTTTTGTATAAGATTGTGGTACTGTCTGATGTGGGATGTGTAAAATCAGTGGAGGAGGTAGGCACTCTGGACAAGGAGAACCCTTTTGGCACACGGCACAATTTTTCTTCTTAACTTTATTTGTGGATGTTGCTACAGCCAATTATGGTGCAGCAAACATTCACAAGGTTCAGACAGAAGGGCTTCTGTAATTGGCTGCCTAAGTCACATCTCCGTGTGCATATAAATTGTGGACATGTTGTGTTGGCGCCCTTTTGTGAATGGGAAATGTTAGGGAAGGTGCTGCTGCCTGTGCTGCAGCCGGGTCTGCTAGACAGTGAGCTTAGTTAGGTGTTTAATGCTAGGTAGTTGAGATAGATAAGAGAGCAATAGTTTAGAATAGGGACGTGCAGTGTAGGGAAAGGTGTGTGCCACAAATTGGCACATTTCATAATAGAGATAAGGATTAGAGATGAGCGAACCGGTCGTGGTTCGGCTCGAGTTTGGTTCGCCGAACGGAGGTCTGGTTCGAGTTCGGGTCGGCGAACCGGTTCGGCGAACCACTCGAACCCATAGGAAACAAGGAACATGACTAAGACCTGAAGCGTCGAAACGCGTTGTTCTGCCAACCTTCTGACATCTAATATGGTATCTGCTGGATTTTTAATACCTTATTTTCAATAAAAAAAGGATTTTTAATCTATTCCTGGCGCTGGAAATTTCTCTTTCTACTTCTAATCTGGATGGTTACCGAGCCTCACTCCGTGCGCAGGATCCCTGATTGCAACCAGCAGGTCAGTCCTTGGTGAGCTGGACTCTTCCCCATTTTCATAGGAAACAATGGGAGGCAATCACAAACACATAAAAACGCATTATAAATGTACACATACAGTTAATAAATATTGCCATAACACTTACCGGTCCCCGGGATGCGTCCTGCACTCTGTCTCCTGCCGCTATTCCTCCCAATAATCGCTGCGTCCTCCTATTAACCAGCAGTGATGCAGGACCTACGTGACGTCATCAAAATAGCATGTGACCAGTCACGTGTCTGTTATCTCATTAGCTACAGACTGGTCACATGACTATGACGTCTCATGCTAGGACCTGTCATTGCATCTCTCTGTAACACGGTGCACGTTTGTGTATCGCCGTGTACCGGCGACATGCTCTAGCACACGGTCGACTCCCCACTCTGCTTCCGCGTTCCCTTAACCCCTTCACGACCTTGGACGGATCTATGCGTCATGGATCGTGTCCCGTTAAGCCCCGCCCCCTGCCGCAGACAGGCGGCGGCGGTCGGCACACATATCAGCTGTTTTCAACAGCTGACATGTGTGCCTGCTAGCCGCGGGTGGAATCGCTTCCACCCGCGGCCATTAACCCCTTAAATCTTGCTGCCAAAGTCTGGCAGCAAGATCTAAATGCGCACGGCCATGTTTTTTACTTACCGCCGCCCCCACCGGAAGTGGTTGCCATCGTAGCACAGGGTCATGTGATGACGCCTGCAGCTATGAAGTTTCACTTTCGTTTTTCCTCGGCCGGGAGCAGAGGGAAAAAGAAAGTGACAATTTCTGCTGTTTACATCTGTATAGCTGTGATCAGCAGATAACGATCAGCGATTGGATTGCTGATCGCTATAGCCCCCTAGGGGGACTAGTAAAATAAAAAAAAAAGTTTTAAAAAATAAAAAAAAAACAAAAAACCTAAAAGTTCAAATCACCCCCCTTTCACCCCATTGAAAATTACAGGGTTAAAAAATAAATAAATATACACATATTTGGTATCGCCGCGTTCAGAAATGCCCGATCTATCAAAATATAAAATCAATTAATCTGATTGGTAAACGGCGTAGTGGCAAAAAAATTCCAAACGCCAAAATTACGTTTTTTGGTCGCTGCATGTTTTACGCAAAATGCAATAACAGGCGATCAAAACGTAGCATTTGCGCAAAAATGGTACCATTAAAAATGTTAGCTCGAGATGCAAAAAATAAGCCGTCACTGAGCCATAGATCCCGAAAAATGAGAACGCTACGTGTTTCGGAAAATGGCGCAAAACGTACGCCACTTTTATTGGACAAAGTTGTGAATTTTTTTTAACCCCTTAGATACAAGTAAACCTATACATGTTTGGTGCCTACAAACTCGCACCGACCTGAGGCATCACATAGATACAAGCTAGACAGATTAATGCCAAAGTGGGGGGTATAATATAGTGTGTTAAAACTATCACTATATATAAATATATTAAATACACCCCAACTCCAATAAATAGGCTATTCATATAAATATTAAACCAACAAGAAAAAACAGCCAAAATCCAATAAAAATATATATTCCTTTATTAATAATATAATTAAAACAACAGTTTATATGCAAGGTTAATGATGACAGGAGGAACCCACAACACAGTACAATTATATATAGAAAAATAAATGAAAAATGTAATTACATGAAAAGGCCACCAGATGGCAGCAAGGGCACAAAGCAGGCGAGCACACACGGAAAACTGCCACAGGATAAATAAATATACATGTATAAAGTGCAAATGCTATAAATTATACATAAAGTGCACAACAGTAATAATAAAGTGTATAGTAGTGATAAAGTGCACTATAGTTGATAATACTATGGCAGACAGTTCCATGTGAGGTCACATGCAAGGGGCACCAAGACAACCACCTGGGGTAAATCCACAATGCTTAGTCAAAAATGGACTATATAAAGGTGCAATGTGCAAGCAAACAAATGTAAATACATTTAATTAAATGGATATACCTGAAGCCATATGGACCGTGTATAGGGAGCCTCCAACCCACCCTACACGTGTTTCGACGTACCTTCGTCAGGGCAATGTGTACACAAAGGGCTTCTTGGTTACCCGATGTTTACCGTAGTTACCAGCGTCCGCAGAAGCCGGCTCCTGACCGGCTGGCACAGCCGGTCAATAAAGGAGATCACCATTGCCATAGCAACGCGCTTGGTAGCGGTGATGGGGACGTCCCGCTACCAGCACTCAGCGGCACCGGAATCAAGTAATCGGAGCAGCGTTATTATGGCAACCCGTGCCACCGCTTACAGCCGGGAGCCTGTGGTCACTCTCACAGAGTGATTTCTGCATGTAGCACAGCGTCTTCCCCATGCAGCTGTGCTGTCTGATGGAGCAGACAGAGCTGCATGTGTTGAAGGAGAAAGAAGACAGAAGAGCATGGATCGTGGAGGGTGTTACGGTTGCTGCGAGCACTGGAGACTATGTCCAGATTTCTTGCTACTGCACATGTGCGAGCGCTGGAGACTAAGTCCAGATTTCTTGCTACTGCACATGTGCGAGCGCTGGAGACTAAGTCCAGATTTCTTGCTACTGCACATGTGCGAGCGCTGGAGACTAAGTCCAGATTTCTTGCTACTGCACATGTGCGAGCGCTGGAGACTAAGTCCAGATTTCTTGCTACTGCACATGTGCGAGCGCTGGAGACTAAGTCCAGATTTCTTGCTACTGCACATGTGCGAGCGCCGGAGACTAAGTCCAATCTTGGAGCCATTGCACATGTGCGGGTGACATCATCGCTGACACGAGGTCACATGTCTCTGACACCTTCTATGCCGATTGGTCGCTGGTCATGTGCTTGTGACGTCTTGCTCGGTGATAGGCCAGCATGACGTCACTCCTGTCGTTCTGGAAGCGGATTGGCTCTGGTGTCCTCCATCTTGGATGAGGCACAGAGTCTATATAAGACCCTGACACACGCCGCGTGGTGCTCAGTCCTCTTGGTTCATGCATATGAGTAGACGCTCTGTGCGCGTTCCTCTAGGCATTTCTCTGTCTATGCTAGGTGAGCGCTACCGGCAGGGTAGCGTTCTTATACCTTACAGCTTCGGCTGCTGTCCGTATCCTTACCTCTTAGGGGAGCGGACATAGGCAGGTGCCTGAGGCACATGGTCTGGCTGGGCCTTGTGATTGTACTCGTAGGTGGACGTTGCCGCTAGGGTAACGTTCCTTATACTGCGTCTGGCAGTTGTTCGTATCCTCGCACACTAGGGGAGCGAACAGAGGTAGGAGCTTTGTGCGGCTTACGCTGCTGTTCGTCTCTTTTGCACCACTAGAAGAGCGGACCTAGGCAGGTGCCATATCTAGTGGTTCGTGTCCTCGCACACTAGTGGAGCGAACGCAGGTAGGAGCTTTGTGCGGCTTACGCTGCTGTTCGTCTCTTTTGCACCACTAGAAGAGCGGACCTAGGTAGGTGCCATTTCGCACACATTGCCTTTGTCTCTGTGATTATTAACAGAGATCATTCCACACACCCTCCAAGTAAGGGAGGAATTGCTTTACTTTCTTATTATATCTTTCTGTGAGTTAACAGAGGTATTGCACTCTGCCATAGTCTGCAGCAAAGTCTTTGCACGGTGGACCCTGACTGTCTGATACTCCTTTCGGTTATTATCAGACAGCCCCCCGTAACATTAGGACTGAGCCAAGGGTCTGGCAGTTATGGCAGAATATCAGCAGTTACACCGTTACATACAAGTACTTGAGTCACGGCTCAAGAGTATAGAGGATAAACCTCAGACCATGGTGACATCTGCACATGATCCTCGACTTGCTCTACCAAACAGATATTCTGGCGATGCCAGATCATGTCGTGGTTTCATTAGTCAGTGTCAGATACACCTAGAGGTTAACTCTTCTCGCTTCTCTACGGAGAGGTCCAGAGTAGGCTTTATCATCTCCTTACTTCAGGACAAAGCCTTAGAATGGGCGACTCCCCTATGGGAGCGCTCTGATGTGGTTACTCTGAGACATCAAGACTTTCTTGATGCTCTTAAGGCGGTATTCATGGGTCCGCAGGTTACCCATGATGCGGCCCTGAGACTGTTAGATCTATCTCAGGGTTCGTTATCCACTAGTTCTTATGCCATTGCTTTTAGAACTCTGGTGGCAGAACTAGATTGGCCAGAGAAGGTGTTGATTCCTATCTTCTGGAGAGGGTTGGCTGGCTATGTCAAGGATGCCCTTGCTACTCGTGAAGTCCCTGCTTCTCTGGAGGACTTGATCACAGTAGCAACGAGGATCGATGTACGCCATAAGGAACGTAGACTCGAGGTCTCTTCCTCACGCCCTAAGCATCGGGCTATTCCAGTTGTTGAGGGTCCACTACCATCTTCCTCAGCATCTGAAACATCTCCCACTCCTATGGAGTTAGGTCATACGTTCTCCAGACTACGCAAGTCTGGTCCTCCTATATGTTACGTATGTCGTCAGGCTGGGCACTATGCCAACAAGTGTCCTAGTCGTCAGGGAAACTCCCTGGCCTAGTAACCATTAGAGGGGGGTTACTAGAGACGTCTTCTGAACCCTCTAAGTGTTGTATCCCAGGTCAGCTCTCGTTATCTGAGAATACATGGCCTATTATGGCTTTTGTGGATTCCGGAGCTGACGGGATTTTTGTGTCCTCAGGATTTGTAAAGGGACACAATATTCCCTCTATCATGTTAGAGGCGCCTATTCCTGTCCGTGTTGTTAATGGAACTATGTTGTCTGACTCCATTACATTGAGGACAGTTCCCTTGCGCCTTTCCCTGTCTCAGGGTCACATAGAGGAGATTTCTTTTCTTGTTTTGCCTGAGGGTATAGACGACGTCCTTCTGGGTCTTCCATGGCTTCGGACTCATGCTCCTCACATTGACTGGGAGTCTGACAGCATTATTAGTTGGGGTTCGAAATGTCAGTCCCGATGTCTTCCCTTACCACCTAAGGTCGTTGCAGTTGCATCAACTGATCTCTCTCCCATACCTACACCCTATTTGGATTTCGCTGACGTGTTCTCCAAACAGGGTGCTGAGGTTCTTCCACCCCATAGGCCGTATGACTGTGCCATAGACCTTATCCCAGGTTCGGTTCCACCTAAAGGCAGGGTTTACCCCCTGTCGATACCTGAGTCGGAGGCCATGTCGACCTATATAAGAGAGAGCTTAGAGAAGGGGTTCATTCGTAAGTCTGTCTCTCCCGCGGGAGCTGGGTTTTTCTTTGTTCGGAAGAAAGAGGGTGATTTGCGTCCCTGCATAGATTACAGGGGTCTCAACGCAATCACAATAAAGAACAAATACCCATTACCTTTAATTTCGGAGCTCTTTGACAGACTGAGAGGAGCTCAAGTTTTTACGAAGTTGGATCTGCGGGGTGCGTATAACTTGGTACGAATTCGAAAGGGTGACGAATGGAAGACCGCTTTTAACACCCGAGACGGTCACTATGAATACCTCGTCATGCCTTTTGGGTTATGTAATGCACCCGCAGTATTTCAGGACTTCGTAAATGATGTGTTCAGGGATTTACTGTTATCCTCAGTAGTGGTGTATCTGGACGACATCCTGATTTTTTCTCCTGATCTGGAGACTCATCGTCAGGATGTCGTTCGTGTCCTTTCCCGTTTAAGGGAGCACTCATTGTTTGCTAAACTCGAGAAATGTGTATTCGAGCAGTCCTCATTGCCTTTTTTGGGTTACATTATCTCACAAGAGGGTCTGGCTATGGATCCTGCGAAGCTCTCTGCTGTCCTGCAATGGTCCGAACCTCATTCCTTGAAGGCGGTGCAACGCTTCTTAGGATTTATAAATTATTACAGGCAGTTCATACCCCATTTTTCTACTTTGGTGGCCCCTTTGGTGGCCTTGACTAAGAAAGGTGCTAATCCCAAAGCCTGGTCTACTGAGACATCTCAGGCTTTTGAGGCAGTAAAAAGACACTTTTCAACTGCTCCCGTTCTTCAAAGACCCGATGAGAGTAAGCCCTTCCTCTTAGAGGTTGATGCCTCTTCAGTGGGTGCTGGTGCGGTCTTGTATCAAAAGAACGGTGCAGGTAGAAAAAGGCCGTGTTTCTTCTTTGCTAAAACCTTTTCACCGGCAGAGAGAAACTATACCATTGGGGATAGGGAACTGCTCGCCTTGAGATTAGCCTTGGAGGAGTGGCGTCACTTGCTGGAAGGAGCGAAACATCCTTTCCAGGTCTATACAGACCATAAGAATCTGACGTAATTACAAACCGCTCAGCGTCTGAATCCTCGCCAAGCCCGCTGGTCCTTGTTTTTCTCCCGCTTTCACTTCTCCATCAACTATTTGTCTGGGAGTAAGAATAACAAGGCAGACGCCCTGTCTCGCTCTAGCTATGAGGTACGAGCCATAGTTGGTTCTAAGATGGTTAGAGGGCGCAGGTTCTTCTTGATAGATTGGGAGGGCTATGGCCCGGAACATCGCTCTTGGGAGCCTGAGGAGGCTGTCCATGCTCCCGACTTAGTTGCCGATTACCTGCGTCGCCGGGAGGGGGACCCTTGAGGGGGAGGTACTGTTACGGTTGCTGCGAGCACTGGAGACTATGTCCAGATTTCTTGCTACTGCACATGTGCGAGCGCTGGAGACTAAGTCCAGATTTCTTGCTACTGCACATGTGCGAGCGCTGGAGACTAAGTCCAGATTTCTTGCTACTGCACATGTGCGAGCGCTGGAGACTAAGTCCAGATTTCTTGCTACTGCACATGTGCGAGCGCTGGAGACTAAGTCCAGATTTCTTGCTACTGCACATGTGCGAGCGCTGGAGACTAAGTCCAGATTTCTTGCTACTGCACATGTGCGAGCGCCGGAGACTAAGTCCAATCTTGGAGCCATTGCACATGTGCGGGTGACATCATCGCTGACACGAGGTCACATGTCTCTGACACCTTCTATGCCGATTGGTCGCTGGTCATGTGCTTGTGACGTCTTGCTCGGTGATAGGCCAGCATGACGTCACTCCTGTCGTTCTGGAAGCGGATTGGCTCTGGTGTCCTCCATCTTGGATGAGGCACAGAGTCTATATAAGACCCTGACACACGCCGCATGGTGCTCAGTCCTCTTGGTTCATGCATATGAGTAGACGCTCTGTGCGCGTTCCTCTAGGCATTTCTCTGTCTATGCTAGGTGAGCGCTACCGGCAGGGTAGCGTTCTTATACCTTACAGCTTCGGCTGCTGTCCGTATCCTTACCTCTTAGGGGAGCGGACATAGGCAGGTGCCTGAGGCACATGGTCTGGCTGGGCCTTGTGATTGTACTCGTAGGTGGACGTTGCCGCTAGGGTAACGTTCCTTATACTGCGTCTGGCAGTTGTTCGTATCCTCGCACACTAGGGGAGCGAACAGAGGTAGGAGCTTTGTGCGGCTTACGCTGCTGTTCGTCTCTTTTGCACCACTAGAAGAGCGGACCTAGGCAGGTGCCATATCTAGTGGTTCGTGTCCTCGCACACTAGTGGAGCGAACGCAGGTAGGAGCTTTGTGCGGCTTACGCTGCTGTTCGTCTCTTTTGCACCACTAGAAGAGCGGACCTAGGTAGGTGCCATTTCGCACACATTGCCTTTGTCTCTGTGATTATTAACAGAGATCATTCCACACACCCTCCAAGTAAGGGAGGAATTGCTTTACTTTCTTATTATATCTTTCTGTGAGTTAACAGAGGTATTGCACTCTGCCATAGTCTGCAGCAAAGTCTTTGCACGGTGGACCCTGACTGTCTGATACTCCTTTCGGTTATTATCAGACAGCCCCCCGTAACAGAGGGCTGACAGAGGGTAATAAAGATGGAGTCTCTAAGTGTGTTTGTCTGTGTATTTATTTCTATTAAAGTATTTTTTTTCTGTGTGGTGTTTCTTTTTTAACCCTTTATTGAAGATTCTTAATGGCCGGGTCAAACGTACCTGACATTAAGAATCTCTGACTTAATACTAGCTAGTAAAACAAAGCCAGTATTAACTCATGATTACCCAACAAGCCACCCGGCTTCAGGGCTGTTGGAAGAGTTGGATACAGCGCCAGATGATGGCGCTTGTATGAGAGTGCCATTTTCTGGGGCGGCTGCGGACTGCAATTCGCAGCAGAGGGGCCCAGAAACCTCGGGCTAACCTGTGCTGTGGATTCCAATCCCCAGCTGCCTAGTTGTACCTGGCTGGACACAAAAATGGGGCGAAGCCTACGTCGTTTTTTTTAATTATTTCATAAAATTAATGAATTAAGTAAAAAAAGGGCTTCCCTATATTTGTAGTTCCCAGCCGGGTACAAATAGGCAGCTGGGGGTTGGGGGCAGCCATACCTGCCTGTTGTACCTGGCTAGAATACAAAAATATGGCGAAGCGCACGTCATTTTTTTTTGTAGTTTTTTTGGCAAAAAAAATAAAAAATGCTTCCCTGGATTTTCCATTGCCAGTGAAGGTAACACCAAGCAGTGGGGGTGAGCAGCCAGTAGCTGCTTGGATTACCCTTAGCTAGCAATACAAAAAATGCAGCGGGAGCCCATATATATCTTTTTTTAATTATTTATTTAAATAACTAAAAACAAAAAGGGCTTCCCTGTATTTTCATTGCCTGACATCACAGTACTGTAAAAATAAATCTTTAAAAAAAAATGACGTAGCGCTCCGCGGTAGTTTTGATTCTCAGCGCAGATAAAGCAGACAGCTATGGGTTGCCACCCCCATCTGCCTGGCGTTACCTTGGCTGGCAATCAAAATACAGGGAAGCCCATTAATTTTTTCTATTTAAAAAATAAGTAAAAAAATGACGTTGGGTCCCCCCATTTTTGATAGCCAGCTAGGGTAAAGCAGACGGTTGTAGCCTGAAAACCACAGCTGGCAGCTTTACCGTGGTTGGGGATCCAATGTGGAGGTCACCCCAGGCTCTTTTTTTATAATTATTTTATAAATATTAATAATTACAAAAAAAAAGTAGGGTCCCCCCAAATTGGATCACCAGCCAAGGTAAAGCGGACAGCTGTGGTCTGGTATTCTCAGGGTGGAAAGGTCCATAGTTATTGGGCCTTCACAGCCTAAAAATAGCAGGCCGCAGGCACCCCAGATGTGGCGCCTCCACTAGATGCGCCAATCCTGGCGCTTCACCCCAGCTCAGCCCGTGCCCTGGTGCAGTGGCAAACGGGGTAATAAATGGGTTTGATACTAGCTGTAAAGTCACCTGACATCAAGCCCAGCAGTTTGTGATGTCATGGCGTCTATCAGATACCCGAAATCATAAACTGTCAGTACTAACAAAAAAAATCAACAAAAAAAAATTATTTGAAAAAACACTCCCCAAAACATTCCCTCTTTCACCAATTTATTGTAAGAAAAACATAAGGGGGTCCCACGACGACTCTGAACCATCTAGAATATGGGGGGAGACACTCAGGGAACGTATCCCCCATTTTCTAGGAGTGCAAACCCTCCATGTGAGGAGTGTGGGTGCAATGAATCTGCACTCACTTTTCCCGGGTCCACAGCAGCAGAGTCCATGTCGTAACGGTTGCTACCAAAGCTGCAATACCCTGCTCATGAGGTAAGGGCATGCCTAATCAGGAGAACTATTCTACATTTACAAATATTGGTATTTGCTGATATTATTGCTATTCCACCTACTATATATTGGGGTTAGGATCTTAGAGATGGAATACCCCTTTAAGTCCAGTTATCCAGCTGAATGAATACTAAACAGAGCTCGCTATTTAGACATGTTTTCTTGTGGCGTATAACGGACTCTCATGTTTGGTAGTCATTCAGCAGGGAAACTATAAAAGCAAATCCCTCCATTTGGAAATGTAGTATATAGCTCTCCTAATCAACTATGTTCCTTACCTCATGAGCATGGCATTGCAGTAGCTTACAGATGCATGGTTACCGCCACTCACTGTCTGAACACAGGAAGCTGAGCTGACAGCCGCTCTGTGCATGCGGCAGCGTCTATTGGGAAGGAAAGGGCCGGGGGCATCAACGCTGCACTGGTACCGTGGGACACCGGGGAACACCGGTGGGGTTATAGAAGGTGACCTGGCAGGGCCTGGGGAGGAGTTTTCTGTCGCATGTGTCATGACACATGTGACAGAAATCAGAGGAGTAGGGTGAATGCAGCTGGCGCGCTGCTATGCGCGCGGCCATCTTGGATTTCCGGGAGGGGGTCGGGGGGCACTTTGGCAACACCGGGGGACCGGAGGGGACCGGGGAGGAGATTTATCATGTTTGTTCATGCCAGATGGGAGATAAATAATTTTTTACCGACGCTGTCATTTACTGTAACGTGATCATCAGTATACGGTGTATACCGGTGATCACGTGAGCGGGGACCGGAAAAAACGGCCTAAATCATGATCTCCAGGGTCTCAGATACTCCCTGAAACCCCGGAGACTTTCTGATGCTGGGGGGCGCTATTCACTTATTTCTGTCTGCTATTTATAAACAGCAGATCAGAATAAGGCTACATTCACACGACTGATCCGTTTTTGCGGTCCGCAAAAAAAGGTTCGTTTTTTTTACGGGTGCATCCGTGTGGCATTCGTTTCTGTTCCATATACAGTCCGTATGTCATCCGTGTGCCTTCCGTTTGTTTGCGTACTGCAAAAAAACTGAAGGCGGGAAAATGCATAAATTTACCCAGGATCTGTGATGCCCTGGACCCCCAGGGGTCACAGGTAACAACCCACAACACCACACACACCCCCACCCCAATGAGGCACCAGCAGCCAACAAGTCCTGACCGCCTTCCTCAGGTCTAGCAAGGCACACCAGGTGGGCGGAGCCAGGCGGATAGGCACGCCCTCCGAGGAGTCTGCTAGCCTGAGGCAGGGAAAGGACAAGTGAGTCGAGTGGGGAGAGGAGTAGTGAGAGGAGTAAAAGTGGCGAGCTGAGAGTCAGGGGCCTAGGACGGAGCCTAGGACCCCTTGGAACGGTCAGGCAGGCAGACGGTGGTGGCCGTCTGCAGGAGTCCGGTCAGGGACTGAACTGCGGAACCGTAGGGATAGAGAAGAGGGTGATGACCCTTCGGACCCGAACCGGGGAGCTAACAAGTCAACCGGAGCACAAGGCAGGGTACTCAGACCCCATTCTAGCCCAGAAGCAACCGGGCTCAGAAAAATCTACTGATTGCGGTCTGGACCTCAGGGGTTCATTCCCACCCAAAGTCCCGATAGACAGCACCAGCTCATCGATTCCAGATAAGAGCCACCGCCAAGGGCCAGAGATCCAAAGGGCCAGCGCCTGCGGGCAAAAGGGCTCCTCCGGTACCCAAAAGCCGTGGAGCGGACTACCGTTGCTGAAGCATAGGAGTCACTATAGCAAATTTAAAGGTGCAGGAGAAAGGCGACATCACCAACCTCCCTGGTGACACACTCCCTGCGGGCACCGATCTACACCGAACTTCGTTTACCATTGACACATTGTGTGGTTTAATCGTGAGTACACCAGTGCCATCAGGCACCGCGCTGCAAGCGAGCCCCTGCGTCCTGCAACCCTCCGTTCCTGCCACCTGGCCCAACAAACCCCCTACCCACGGAGGGGTCAACACCTAGCTGCGACCCACCACCGATCCTGGACGAGACCCCGCACCCTCACCGCAGCGGTGGTGCCCATCACCTCACCACGACCCGTGGGTGGCGTCACGAACTGTTACCGATCACCGCGGCTCCGGCCGTGAAACTGGTCCACCCCAAACCAAACAACCAAACCCCCCCCTTTCCAGAGCGACGTGGCCCCCGGTCAAACTACAAATGACGTGGGGTTCCCCCTATTTTTGTAGCCAGCTAGGGTAAAGTAGACGGCTGCAACCTGCAGACCATAGCTGGCAGCTTCACCTTGGCTGGTAATCCAAAACTGAGGGCACCCCACGCTGTTATTTTAAATTAAATAAATAATTTAAAAAAAAAACACGTGGGGGTCCCCTCAAAATTGGATCACCAGCCAAGGTAAAGCAGACAGCTGGCGTCTGATATTCTCATACTAGGGAGGTCCATGGTTATTGGACTCTCCCCAGCCTAAAAATAGCAGGCTGCAGCCGCCCCAGAAGTGGCACATCCATCCCGTGCCCTGGTGCAGTGGCAAACGAGGTAATATATGGGGTTAATACCAGATGTGTAATGTCACCTGGCATCAAGCCCTGGGGTTAGTGATGTCAGGCATCTATCAGATACCCGACATCACCAACCCAGTCAGTAATGAAAAAAAATAGACGACAAACACATTTTTATTTGAAAAAACACTGCCCAACACATTGCCTCTTTCACCAATTTATTAGAAAGAAAAACAAATCCAGGTCTGCTGTAATCCAAGGGGTTCCCATGACGATTCACACTGTCCCAGTCAATGAAGAGCAGGATGTTCCCCATTGGCTGGGAGAGCAATGCAGTGACCTGAGCTAACATCAATGGGTCAGCCCAGGTCACTGCAGGGGATACCAAGTGCTGCTGTCAGGAGCGAGGTACATTACCTGCGCTGATCTCCTGCACTGCTGACAGCACCTGTCACTGACTTCAATGACCTTCACAGCCAAGTATCGCGAGCGGCCCGTGACGTCACCACTAGTCACAGTCTCGGGTCGGAAGCGAGAGAAGGTGATGTGACAAGCGGCGTCCATGGAGGACAGTGACAGCGCTGAGGTCGAGAGGGTGGGACTTCATCACCACAGGTAAGCCTAGCGGGGTAATGTGTGCAGAGTGCCAGGTGGGCGGAGCCTAGCGGGGTAATGTGTGCAGAGTGCCAGGTGGGCGGAGCCTAGCAGGGTAATGTGTGCAGAGTGACAGGTGGGCGGATCCTAGTGGGACCATGTGTGCAGAGTGCCAGGTGGGCGGAGCCTAGCGGGTTAATGTGTGCAGAGTGCCAGGTGGGCGGAGCCTAGCGGGGTAATGTGTGCAGAGTCCAGGTGGGAGGAGCCTAGCAGGACCATGTGTGCAGAGTGACAGGTGGGCGGAACCTAGCGGGAGCATGTGTGCAGAGTGCCAGGTGGGCGGAGCCTAGCGGGGTAATGTGTGCAGAGTGCCAGGTGGGCGGAGCCTAGCGGGGTAATGTGTGCAGAGTGCCAGGTGGGCGGAGCCTAGCGGGACCATGTGTGCAGAGTGACAGGTGGGCGGAGCCTAGCGGGACCATGCTCCCTGCACACATAACTAGGATAAATATCGGGTTACTAACCAAAGCGCTTTGCTTGGATACCCGATGTTTATCTTGGTTACCAGCTTCTGGCAGGCTGCCAGCGATGGCTCCCTGTAGCTGTAAAAAGCCCTGCTTTTGCTGCTAGAACTGTTCTCGAACGTAACTCGAACTATCGAGCTTTTAGCAAAAAGCTCGAGTTCTAGTTCGATCTAGAACACCCCCCAAAATCACTCGAACCGCGAACTGGGATGGATGTCCCGGGGTCCAGTGTCTCTATGCTGAAGATGGTGATTGCAGGGGCCGGCGCACACGGCCAGGTCGAGAATGTTACTCACGGTCGAATAAAGCACATAAGTCTTGTGGTAAACCAAGGTGATGGTGGCTGGCTGCCGCAGACGGGTGTATCTGATCCCACACCCGGGCTGGTAGTCACAGTCTCTCTCCTCTGCACTCAATGTGTTGTAGGTAGGACTTCTCGGTTTGAAACACGGGAGTCCGCTCACGGTCCTTTGGTTGGGAGCCGTGCCCGTCCGACGCTGACCCTTGGGATCTACGGGCCCTGGAGGTTGCCCTATCCCTCTCGGTTGGTGGTTGTCTACTTTTCGGGACTTAGGTTGGGACAGGACCTAAAATCCTGCCCTCAATTGGTTAATTAGCTAGGCCGTCGGTGCCGGTCCTGGCTTCAGGGTCCAAGTACCCCCTCTGTCTACACGGTTTCCAGGTTGGTTCTCCGGTGTCGGTACTGGCGGGCTCCAACCCTGTCCCGGTCCACAACGGATCCCCGGCAGCCGTCTTCCCATCTCCTGCAGACTCTGGCTACCGTCTGCCACCTAGCCAAGATGTCAGGGCTCCGACCCTGGCACCTGTCAGCTTGGCACCTCCACTCCAACTTGAACTTGAACGTTAACTGACTGTTTTCCTGCCCCGAGCTCTCTAGACCCCTAGGTGGGCGTTTCCTAACCTCCTGGTCCCACCCACTGGTGTGTCTGTCCTTCCCTGGGGGGGCGGTGACTAGGGTTTCAGGTCGGCTGATTTAACCCTTTGTGGGATAGGTGTTATGCAGGGGCCTATGTGTACATCTACCTGGTTTTCCAGGGCGCTACACATACGTATGACATCAGTATGACATGTATTGGAGAAAACACGTGTCTTTGAAATAAAAAGATTTTTTATATTCACCTGTATCCAGCGCTGCTGTCTTAAGCTCTCCTGTCTCCTGCTTCTGACCCCCGCTAATTATGCTCATTGAATATTCACTTCACCTTGGACCTGGAAGCAGGAGCATTGCTGGGGACAGCACCAGTGACAGCATTGCCGGGGACAGCATCACCGGGACAGCATTGCCAGGGACAGGTGAGTCTCCAGGAAGCAGTGTGTGTTTAGTGATGTCCAGGAGGTCATTGGAGTTCCCAATGAACTCTGATGACCATTTGATGACACCCCCGCGACACCCACGCTACATTTCCTTGGAAACTCTGATGACCTCCTGGACATCACTGCACACACACTGCTTGCTGGATACTCATCTGTCACCAGCGATGCTGTCCCTGGTGCTGTCCTCCACAATTCTCCTGCTTCCAGGTCCGAGGTGTAGTGAATATTCAATGAGCATAATTAGCAGGGGTCGGAGGCAAGTGACAGCAGAGCCGAAGAAAGCAGCGCTGGATACAGGTGAATATAGAAAATCTTTTTATTTTAAAGACACATGTTTTCTCTGGTATGTGTCACACTGATGTCACATGAATCCCATAAGTGTGCGATCTGTGTGACACCTGTGATGCTGGCGAAAAAAACCAGACATGTCTCCATGTGTAAGTACGGGGCCACGCAGGGTCACACTGCCCATGTGAAAACACGGACGTGTGTGTAACTACAGAGAATAACAGGTAGCGGTACTTCTTAGTGCTTTCACAATATTGTCAACTCAGGCAGGAAAGAAATAAACTTTTGTGCCAGGTGTCTGAAAGGTGTGGGTGTAGGTTTGCAAAACATGTTTGAGAGAAGAAGGGTACATCACCCATGAATGGTAAATCACAACGAGGTTGTCATGGAAGCGGGAATAGGCGAAGTGTTGTAGATGTATGTGTCTCAGACGAGTCCCGCCACCTGAAGCGGTCAAACCGGTCGGATCCGGGTGTCACTACTCGTGGCTCGAGGGTCTCCGGACCCGGGGTCTCGGGGTCTCGCCGGGAAGTGATGGGGGGTTATTTACAGGGGAGTTAGATAGTGCAGGCTCGCTGGTAGCAGGGGTTAATCATGTACTCACTCAGAAGGAAAGCAAACACTGACAACGTAGTAAACCAAGTCTCTGGGTGCCGCTGCCCTCTTGGGGAGCTCGTCCGGGTCCCGTCCCCTGCAACACTGCCTGGTGGTCTGTGGCCTGCCTCCGGGCACAGTATTTTAGAGTGTCCAAGTGACCCGTCAGCTTGGAGCTTTCCGGGCCCCGCTCCCTACTAAGAGTAGCAGAGGAGCTTGCTCTCAGGAGCTAATGCTTGGGATTTCAGTGGGCTGCTTTACTTGGAAAGCCCTATCCCCCTCGTTGCGCTAGTGCCCTTCATCTCTGAGCTTTGTGGGAACAGTCCATATAGGCCCTGTCCTTCGCAGGTTAATTGCTGGGTTGCTTGAAGCTTCTCCCCGACCTAGGGTCCATGAACCCCAACGTGCCTTCGGTCCCAGCCCGGCTATTGAACTTTGGCTGCTGGCTATCCTCCAAGACTAGCCAGGCACCCAGTTGCAATCTCCCGCCACTGAGTCTCCAACTCCTCCGGGTCCAGACCACCGTCTGCGACCTAATCTGCTTCTCCCCTGGGAGCTCCAACTCCCAGCTTCCTCCAAGCTCCTCACAGCTCGAGGGCTATCACTGTTCTGACGTGTCACCTCCCTGCTTAGGTGGGCGGCCCTATTCCAGCTTAGCAGCCCACTGTTGTGCCTGACAGGGTGTGGTGCGAGGTGTGACTAGGATTTGTAGATGCTGGTGGAGGCAGTACTGCAAGATGGGAACCCAGAACCATGGGGGTTGAGTCCTGCACTGGGAGATAAACAGCGTGCAGTACCCTGTCACGATGTGACTAGTCCAGAGGTGTCACATATGTATATGAAGTTCTGTTAGTCAAAGATCTAGTGAGCAAATGGAAGGAAAAAACTTTTCAGCTCACCCGTATATATACTTCCCAGGTTCCAACCGGATTGTCGCAGTCCACCGGACAGGCAGGTCCATGATACAAGGTTAGTAGGAAGAAAAAGGTGGGACCCAGCACTGATTCCAAAAAGTAAAATTTAGAAACTTTATTATATCATATAAAAGGTCATAATATCAAAGATTCCAAAGGATACATCATTTGCCTTGATGCATTTCGGACAAAAACAGATAAAAACAGTTCTTAATCATAAGCATTGATATGTTCTCGGAACAAGGTATATATAGCATTTGAAGCATGCAAGTATATATAGCATTTGAAGCTTTGTTCCGAGAACATATCAATGCTTATGATTAAGGACTGTTTTTATCTGTTTTTGTCCGAAACACGTCAAGCCAAATGACATATCCTTTCAAATCTTTGATATTATGACCTTTTATATGATATAATGAAGTTTCTGAATTTTACTTTTTGGAATCGGTGCTGGGTCCCACCTTTTTCTTCCTACTAACCTAATGAGCAAATGCCAGTTCTTCTTATCCCAAGAGAAATGAGAACAACTTCCCTTTACTGGATAGCCTACTCCAGTAGATTTCTTTGGCAGCCGCACATCACTTCAGCTTTGAAATGAGGCTGATAAACAGCAGGTGCTGGAGTGGATGGTAAGTGCTGCATCAACTGGTCTCTCCTCCTCTTCCTGCACCTCATCATCACACACAGTTCATTCCTCAGTGGTCCCACCCCAATTACACTTATGTGCACCTGCGTTACAAATCGCCAACCAGAAAACAGACTGTGGGGAACCACACATGGGCATCACAGGTCCGTTCCAAAGATTCCCAGACTGAAGAGGAGGAAAGCATATGTACTGATGCCCAAAATCTTTGTGAGTTGGAGCATGGACTGGACAAACTAGGTTCCCACCTCAATCCCGACTCTCGTTAACTGATGTTAACACCCGGGGTGGAGGTGATGATGATGAGACTCAGATACCTGAGGCGCACATGTACTGTCTTGTGATGTCAGGTCAGGAAGAGAAGGAGTGGGACAACATAAAGCCTGATGCTGAAGTTGTAGATCCCACTTGGTGTGATCCCAGACTCATGAAGCTGTGTAGCTCAGCAGATAAGGAGGAGGAAACCAAGGAGGTTACGTTTGCAATTTCATTTATATGTGTATGCATAGGCTGCAATGCTGCCAAACTAGTGTGAAAATGACTAACTCCAACTCTGATGATGTAGTTACAGTCTACATGAAAAAGATACCCTTTCTTTCCACCTCACATGCAAAGAGATTTTCAACCGTGAAATGCCACCAGAAAGTAGGTTGTCTTCACAAAGGTCTTTTCTGCAGGTTCCCCTGGTGCTGCCCCCTGCTAAATGAGTAAATGAGTATTGCTGATTGGGATGATGCAACTCTATCTGGTAGAACTTTAAAAGCAGACACCCTTTAACCCCTTCACGACCTTGGACGGATCTATCCGTCATGGATCGTGTCCCGTTAAGCCCCGCCCCCTGCCGCGGGCAGGCGGCGGCGGTCGGCACACATATCAGCTGTTTTCAACAGTTGACATGTGTGCCTGCTAGCCGCGGGTGGAATCGCTTCTACCCGCGGCCATTAACCCCTTAAATCTTGCTGCCAAAGTCTGGCAGCAAGATCTAAATGCGCGCGGCCATTTTTTTTGCTTACCGCCGCCCCCACCGGAAGTCACGTGCGTGATCACGTGACTATCGGTGGTTGCCATCGTAGCACAGGGTCATGTGATGACGCCTGCAGCTACGAAGTTTCACTTTCGTTTTTCCACGGCCGGGAGCAGAGGGAAAAAGAAAGTGACTATTTCTGCTGTTTACAGCTGTATAGCTGTGATCAGCAGATAGCGATCAGCAATTGGATTGCTGATCGCTATAACCCCCTAGGGAGACTAGTAAAATAAAAAAAAAAAAAATAAAAAAAAAGTTTTAAAAAATAAAAAAAAACAAAACAAACCTAAAAGTTCAAATCACCCCCCTTTCACCCCATTGAAAATTACAGGGTTAAAAAATAAATAAATATACACATATTTGGTATCATCGCGTTCAGAAATGCCCGATCTATCAAAATATAAAATCAATTAATCTGATTGGTAAACGGCGTAGTGGCAAAAAAATTCCAAACGCCAAAATTACATTTTTTGGTCGCCACATGTTTTACGCAAAATGCAAAAACAGGCGATCAAAACGTAGCATCTGCACAAAATGGTGCCATTAGAAACGTCAGCTCGAGACACAAAAAATAAGCCATCACTGAGCCATAGATCCCGAAAAATGAGAATGCTACGTGTTTCGGAAAATGGCGCAAAACGTACGCCACTTTTATTGGACAAACTTGTGAATTTCTTTTAACCCCTTACATACAAGTAAACCTATACATGTTTGGTGTCTACAAACTCGCACTGACCTGAGGCATCACATAGATATATCAGTTTTACCATAAAGTCAACACGGTGAATAAAACATCCCAAAAACTATTGTGCGATCACACTTTTTTTGCAGTTTTTCCATACTTGGAATTTTTTTGCTGTTTTCCAGTACACTATATGGTAAAACCTATGGTTTCATTTAAAAGTACAACTCGTCCTGCAAAAAACAAGCCCTCATATGGCAAGATTGACGGATTAATAAAAAAGTTACGGCTCTCGGAAGAAAAGGAGCAAAAAACAAAAACGCAAAAACGGAAAGTGCCCGGGGGCTGAAGGGGTTAATCTTTATGAAGCTCAAGTCCATACACACAATCAAATCCATCATATTTTATAAGATAAAGAGAAGGATTTACTTGTACTTGATCTGTTGAAGCTGCTCTGTTTTGTCACAAGTCAGCTTATGGGATCACCAGTGAGGTCTTCTCAATTAGGCCTCTTCAGACCTAATCAAGATCGAGCACTCGGAGAAAAAGACCTGCATCCATGTGGGCATGATCAATTTTCTGTTTATTTAACCAAAGTACACTTTATTTATACCATTTACAGATCAATGTGATATTGCAAATAAAGCTTCTAGCTGGACTTTACAAGTTGCTCATATGACCTTTAAGTTTTAGCAAAACAAAAATGTAGAGTCATGCATATGAGATAAGAAGAAGATAAGAAGAACATTTAGAGACAATAATAATCCTTGAGCCTGTCTCTTATTCCGAAGGCTCCATAATGACTATGAACTACCACCAGATATACTTACTAATAACAATAAAATATCTTTAATGAAGAAATATAGAAACTATTACCCCTTCTATATCAATTTCCCCCTTTTGTAAATGGTATAACCTTCACTACAGGGTCAGTAGGTGCCCAAACAGGAGCTGCTGGCTCATGGGCCTAGTACACATGAGGGGTCTTCCTACCACTTCACCCATCCACCCTCAGTGTGGACACCTACTCCCCGTCAGTAGAGGCCATTTGGGGTCCGTAGTAAACTACAGAGGGTTCAATACTGAAACTCTTAGAACATACATTATTCAATAGTTTAGCTAACGCATATATCAATGCTTTTACAGCTATATAAAGCAATAAACAGAATAACAATATTTGCATACAGGATTGTATAATGCCAGAAACCCAACCTGCCAGGCCCTTAAACCAATTAGCTGGATTCATAAAAGAAAATGTATTTCCTCACCAGGAGTCTTCGCTGGAGTCATCCATATATATACATATATACATACACATGTATATACATATAATAGGAGAACAGACAAAAACTGGTGACTATGTATGTAGATACACACATAGACACAAACACACGGAAACAATCATTGTCCTTTCCACAGATAGCAACATCATTATATTGAAGACTGAACCATAATCCATCGTAGGTAATGGGGCCTGAATGAGGGATCTTAGTCTTTACTTTGGTAACTACACCCTCAATGTCCGGATTGTATTCCATCCACCACGACTGTCCCCTAGGCTGTGTGATATTTAGCTGGAACCAGGGATTAGTGACCTTTCCAGCTATAGTCAAGGTGGCAAATACATCTTTTCACCAGAATATCGATAGAGTCCAGGTTTCATTGTATATACAGTCTGGTACCAACACCTCCTGTGGTTCCAGAGGTAAGGCTAAATAAGGCATAGTCTTTGAAGAAAATAAAACTGTGTGTGCAGATCCAACAGTCTTTTCTCCTTCCATGTCCTCAGTAAGAGAAATATGGTGGCGAATGAGTTTATTATCCCAGTCCGTATTTAAAAGTTCGCTCAGTGTCTTTGTTTGGTGTAGCAACCCTGCTACACCTAGCAGGATAATTAGCAAAACTGTCATCCAGCCGGTGGAGTGACCTTTTTACAGTGACTGGCGTGGATCCAGGTGGGTTTTCCCTCAAGTTTCACTGAGGTGGATGTGGTCAGCTGGACTTGGAATGGGCCATCAAAGCGTGGATCTAGGCTCCTTCTCACGTGTCTGCGCATGACCACCCAATCACCTGGATTCAGCTGATGCACATCTGCACTTGCATTGGGATCTGGAATGGATGAAAAGACATGTTTATGCACCACATTAAGTCTTTCCTGTAAGGCCTGGACGTAGGCTGTCATAGTGCCGTGTTGCATCTGTAACACTTGTGGAAAGTAGAGACCTGTTTTTGGGGCACTACCAAACAGGACTTCAAAAGGAGACAAGCCTGTCTTTCTATATGGAGTGTGTCTGACTGAAAAGAGTGCCAGGGATAAGCACTCTACCCAATTCTTTCCTGTCTCTGCCATGGCCTTTTGAATTTTTAGTTTAAGTGTCCCGTTTAATCTCTCTACTTTTCCACTGCTCTGCGGATGATAAGGGGTAGGGAATGCCTGCTCTATTCCCAGGGCCTGCATAATGTCCCTCATTATTTCTCCAGTGAAGTGTGTACCCCTGTCACTTTCTATGGCTTCTGGGATGCCATACCGACAGACTAGTTCCTTCATCAGTTTTTCTGCACTTGTTTTAGCATTTGCACATTTTACTGGATAGGCCTCAACCCATCCTGAGAAGAGATCTACACATACCAGGACGTATTCATACACTCCTACCTTGGGTAGTTGTATGTAGTCTATTTGCAGTCGTTGAAACGGGTAGAGTGGTCTGGGTGTTGCTTTCTTAGGGACTTTTACTGTTTTACCTGGGTTGTGTTGTGCGCAGATAATGCAGGATTGTACGTGTTTGGAGGCTACGTAACTGAAGCCAGGAGCGATCCAGAAGGCATTCACCTGGGTACACATGTGACTTTTTGAGGCGTGAGTGGGGCCATGTGTTGCTTGTGCCATCATAGGGAACAGGGACCTTGGTAAACACAACCTATCCTTACTTTCCCATACTCCATTCGAGTTCAGCCCAGCTCCCATTTTCCCCAGTGTTCCTTCTCTGTTTGGGCAGCCTGATGCTGGAGGGATTTCAGGACATCCAGACTTACTGTGGCTGGGACTTGCTGGCTCCCTGCCACTATCCTCTGATCCCTAGGCCTCTTTGCCGCTGCTTTTGCAGCCGCATCCGCCCTTCTATTGCCCGCTACCTCCAGTGAGTCACCTTTTGTGTGTGCTTTCACCTTAATGATGCCAACCTGGACTGGTAACATTAGTGCCTCCATTAACCGTTTTACCAATTCTGCATTTTTAATAGGCTTACCAGCTGACGTAAGAAAAGCTCTACTTCTCCAGATAGGGCCAAAATCATGACAGATCCCAAATCCATAATTTGAGTCTGAATAAACATTAATTTTCCTACCTGATCCCGCTCTACACGCCTCAATGAGCGCTGTTGGCTCCGCCTCCTGCGCGGACATGTGCGGCGGGAGTGGTTCAGCTCGGATTACCTCATGTGAGGATACTACTGCATATCCAGTGTAGAATCTCCCATCCAGGTGGTATCTGGAGCCATCTACAAAAAAACTCAAAATCTGCATTAGTAATAGGTGTATCATAGACATGTGGAAAACCTGCTGTCTCCTGACTCATCAGCTCTATGCAGTCATGCTCGTGCGTCATGTCAAAGTATTCATCCTCACTTGCTACCATTGTCACCAATTCCCCCTTTTCTGAATCTACTGGCAAAAGGGTGGCTGGATTCAGAACATTACACCTCTTGAGGGTGACATACTCAGGAATCAGAAGGGCACATTCAAGTCTGAGCTGTCTGGCCATAGACAGGTGTTTTGGTTGGACTTGCACAAGTATAGCATGAATGTCATGCGGGGAGTAAATTGTTAAGGGAAATGTCAATGTGATCTCGCAAGCTTTCCCTAGCAGTACTGCAGCAGCCGCTCCAGCACGGACACACGTGGGTGACCCTCTGACAACTGGGTCCAATCGCGCTGAGTAGTAAGCTATTGGTCTTTGTTTGTCACCATGTTGCTGTGTGAGGACGGCTGTTGCATGCCCTTCCTGTTCTGCGCAAAACAAGGAAAATGGTTGATCGTAATTTGGAATACCCAGGGCCGGGGCAGATATAATGAGTAGTTTAAGGGAATGAAAGGAATCAATAGCTTCCTGAGTGAGGTCAAAGGGGTCAGATGACAGACAATCATAGAGGGGTTGCATTATTTGCGAGGCAGACCTTATCCAAGGCCTGCAGTATGACACTAAGCCCAAAAAGGTGCGCAGTTGCCGGTGGGACCTGGGTAAGGAGAGATTTTGGACTGCTTGTTTTCTCTCCTCAGTCAGATGTCTCGTACCTTCAGAGATACAGTGACCCAAAAAATGTTACCTTTTGCTTACAGTACTGTAATTTTTCACGTGAAACTTTGCAACCATTCTCTGCCAGAAAACACAGCAAAGAAATTGTGGCTTCCTTGCAGGATGTCTGGTCTGGACAGCAGAGCAAAAGGTCATCCACGTACTGCAATAGCGTAACCTGTGGATGAGGCGGTTGCCACTGCTCCAGAATTCCTGCCATAACTGTAGAATAAATGGTAGGTGAATTCATTCCTCCTTGCGGGAGGACTGTCCACATGTACTGTTTCCCCTCATGTGTGAAGGCAAAAAGATACTGACAGTCAGGGTGTAGAGGCACAGAGAAAAATGCATTTGCCAAATCAATTACTGCAAAACATTTGGAGGTCCCTGGGATTTGTGACAGTAAGGTATGTGGGTTTGGAACAATAGATGTTCCACTCTCAGTGACAGCATTGACAGCTCTCAAATCATGCACCATTCTGTACGTGTCAGGGGAACCTTTGGGCCCTTTTTTTCTTGATTGGATACAAGGGAATGTTACAGGGGGAGGACCTTTGTACTAGAGCCCCTGCTTGCACATATTCTCTGGTCAGGGCCATTGATTTGGCTGGGCTTAAGGGATACTGTTTTATCAAGGGAATTTCAAACACCAATCCCTCCAGTCCCTTCATGGTCACCAGTTTCCTAGGCCAGAGGCAAAGGAGGAGGGAAGGAAGGAGGAGAGTCAGTCTGCTCCCTCTCCTATTTGGGGTTTTTGCACTGTCTGGCGTAATGTCCATTCTGTCCACAATTCCAGCACTGTACGGTCGCTAGGTCACCTGGTGCCCCCCCCTCTCTCCTTCCACTGTCTTCCTTGTGCTCTAGCATACATAACTGGTCGCTTGCATTTTGTCAGTTCAACCCCCTTAGCTACTTGCAGAAGGTCTGTTGGGTCCATGTTTCTCCACTCAGGTCTGGCTGTCTGTACTGCTTCTCGTAAAACCTTATTCATACCGTTAACGAATATACTCATCAGTATTTTGTCATTAAGGGAGGTTCTGACTTTGTACCCCACGTCTGCCCACTTCAGCTGTAACCTCCAAAAGTACGTCTCTATACTCTCCCCTTCCTGCTGTATTACGTCAGTCAGGGAAAGAGGGAAAGGTTGGTCTTAAGGGTCAGATAACTGTTTTCTTTCCTCACCATCAGAGTAATGTCCAGCTTCCTCCCCAAAACTCAATTCCTTCACTACCTCTGTCTCAGTGTCAGCGTCCTCTGTCATCACATGTGATCTGGTTCGAACAGGATTTAGTGCAATCTGCTTAGGGCGAGTAACATTACACGTAGCACAAGTACCTCTCCAGTCTGGGTTTTTCTGACTACAATGTTTACAAGTCCATTCATCTGGTCTGGGTTTCTGATCATGTGAAGGTGGGGCGGTAGCAGTCACAGTTTTTGCTCTTGGTGCATTAAAACATTTATAATACACTTTACATCCACAATGCTGCACCTCTTCCTTGAATCTGTGCCATTTCTCAACATCCAAACACCCACACTCTGGCATGTCTGCCTTTCTGAGTATTGGTCTGACATTTTTCACTGCTTCTTTGCCTTCTCTTTCTTGCACTATCTGTTTGGCTGTTTTGGATCCGGCTGGAGCCCCACGCTGCACACTGAACAAGTTGCCCATGGCTTCAACTTATTCCCACACAGCCCACCTTTCTGCAAATGCCCTCTCAGTGTCCCTGAACCTTGTTAACAGGCCACACGTCTCCTGGCAAGTCAGAATGGGCTCTCAAGTGGTAGCAGGAAGGCTCAATCAGCATTCACTCTCACCTGCTACACTTGTAGGGCGTATTGGGAAGGGTTAAAAAACACCTCTCACCCAATAGACCAGATGACTAAAGCAGGAAGGACCAGGTGTGATAGTCCTCTCACCTGCTAGACCACCTCCATGTAAGTGGGAAGGCCACAATGCTCTCTAACCCACTTAGACCTGATGTGCAGTTGGGTACTTCATGCTGGTCCTTTACAAAGTATTCCAGCAACGAACGTAAACTAGAGTTAAACCAATAAACCAAAACAATCCTCAGAGCTTACTTCTCACAGAGGGCAGAAAATCGCGCAGCTGTTCACTTGACCCCTCCCAACAGAATGTCAGCAGCGAACAGTTTGTTTAGCAAGAGTCTTATCTCGTCCAGATTCAGCTTTCCAAAACACAATCATAATACCCACTGGTATAATACACAATCCTAGCAGAAAATTGAGACTACTTATATACCTTCACAGCACTAATATTCTACTTTGCTATAAAACCTTTATCCCCATTTTGAGGGGAAGAAACACACAATATCCCACTATAAGGACAGATCCCAGGACCACTTGTCTTACTCATTCATTGATTCCAGAAACATATGTAACAATACACCTTCCAAGGGTTAACCTCACATGCAAATAAAATTATCTAAACCGCTCTTGACACTGATGGGAAAAAAATACATATGTCAGGTATCCACTCAAATACTCTATATGGCTATGCCCTGTGACATTTCACAACCGGAACATCTTTTCACAGTCCACAGTATGACCTATAACCATTAGACTTATACATACATATTATTTCACCAAGTCTCTTATCTCAATTACTTGTCACTTTGTTATTCAGAGGCTTCTCATCAATATACAACAACCTATTGCCTGCCTTCTTTATCTAGGCATTAATATGAAACCACTTATGAACACAAATCCCTAGACCAGTGTATTGCCCATCAAAGATGCAAAGATGGCCAAAGCAAAACACAAAACACAGCAACACAGCAAATGCAATTATACAGAGACTGTCCCAAATTCCGTGCTATGCAATCTATGCAATCAGTTAATAGACGGACAACAGATTATCTTATTACTCTATATTTCAACTCTCATTCAGACATGCATGAAAAAAACAATACTCACTGGTGATGCCAGAGTTCTTGAACCGTGTGTACAGCCTTACCCAGAATATTCGGGAAATCAGGGAGAGTGAAATAAAGTGTAAGAATAAAGCTTCTCACCTTGCTGCAGCTGAAATTTCACTGTCTCCAGAGTCCCCAACAATAAGGAATAACGTTTGGAACACCATTCTAAGTCTGAACTGGGTGCAAAAACCTAAAAAAAATCACTATGGGGAGATAAGGTATGCGACACCAGTGACTATGTAAGGGGAATACATGAAATAGCAGAAACTGCTGTGTGAATACTGACTTGAAAAATCCAATAGCTACATGTAAGAGTGAAAATGTGAAAAATGGAATCTGCATTACTGCCATGAACATATGAATCAAGAGAAATTTAGCTACTGAATTGATCAATGCAATAGAGCCCCAACACTACGCCAAAGTATTTCTCTACGTTGGGGTCCCTAGCTTGTGTGTGTCCTCTCATGCAGTTAAAAAACTTACCGTGTATGGGAAGCTGAGACCCAGGCTATATATGCGTATGATATGGATTGGCAATAGGTGTGTGGGGAGGGTTCACAAACGAAAAACTACTAACAATAAGGAATAACGTTTGGAACACCATTCTAAGTCTGAACTGGGTGCAAAAACCTAAAAAAACATCACTATGGGGAGATAAGGTATGCAACACCAGTGACTATGTAAGGGGAATACATGAAATAGCAGAAACTGCTGTGTGAATACTGACTTGAAAAATCCAATAGCTACATGTAAGAGTGAAAATGTGAAAAATGGAATCTGCATTACTGCCATGAACATATGAATCAAGAGAAATTTAGCTACTGAATTGATCAATGCAATAGAGCCCCAACACTACGCCAAAGTATTTCTCTACGTTGGGGTCCCTAGCTTGTGTGTGTCCTCTCATGCAGTTAAAAAACTTACCGTGTATGGGAAGCTGAGACCCAGGCTATATATGCGTATGATATGGATTGGCAATAGGTGTGTGGGGAGGGTTCACAAACGAAAAACTACTAACAATAAGGAATAACGTTTGGAACACCATTCTAAGTCTGAACTGGGTGCAAAAACCTAAAAAAACATCACTATGGGGAGATAAGGTATGCAACACCAGTGACTATGTAAGGGGAATACATGAAATAGCAGAAACTGCTGTGTGAATACTGACTTGAAAAATCCAATAGCTACATGTAAGAGTGAAAATGTGAAAAATGGAATCTGCATTACTGCCATGAACATATGAATCAAGAGAAATTTAGCTACTGAATTGATCAATGCAATAGAGCCCCAACACTACGCCAAAGTATTTCTCTACGTTGGGGTCCCTAGCTTGTGTGTGTCCTCTCATGCAGTTAAAAAACTTACCGTGTATAGGAAGCTGAGACCCAGGCTATATATGCGTATGATATGGATTGGCAATAGGTGTGTGGGGAGGGTTCACAAACGAAAAACTACTAACAATAAGGAATAACGTTTGGAACACCATTCTAAGTCTGAACTGGGTGCAAAAACCTAAAAAAACATCACTATGGGGAGATAAGGTATGCAACACCAGTGACTATGTAAGGGGAATACATGAAATAGCAGAAACTGCTGTGTGAATACTGACTTGAAAAATCCAATAGCTACATGTAAGAGTGAAAATGTGAAAAATGGAATCTGCATTACTGCCATGAACATATGAATCAAGAGAAATTTAGCTACTGAATTGATCAATGCAATAGAGCCCCAACACTACGCCAAAGTATTTCTCTACGTTGGGGTCCCTAGCTTGTGTGTGTCCTCTCATGCAGTTAAAAAACTTACCGTGTATGGGAAGCTGAGACCCAGGCTATATATGCGTATGATATGGATTGGCAATAGGTGTGTGGGGAGGGTTCACAAACGAAAAACTACTAACAATAAGGAATAACGTTTGGAACACCATTCTAAGTCTGAACTGGGTGCAAAAACCTAAAAAAACATCACTATGGGGAGATAAGGTATGCAACACCAGTGACTATGTAAGGGGAATACATGAAATAGCAGAAACTGCTGTGTGAATACTGACTTGAAAAATCCAATAGCTACATGTAAGAGTGAAAATGTGAAAAATGGAATCTGCATTACTGCCATGAACATATGAATCAAGAGAAATTTAGCTACTGAATTGATCAATGCAATAGAGCCCCAACACTACGCCAAAGTATTTCTCTACGTTGGGGTCCCTAGCTTGTGTGTGTCCTCTCATGCAGTTAAAAAACTTACCGTGTATGGGAAGCTGAGACCCAGGCTATATATGCGTATGATATGGATTGGCAATAGGTGTGTGGGGAGGGTTCACAAACGAAAAACTACTAACAATAAGGAATAACGTTTGGAACACCATTCTAAGTCTGAACTGGGTGCAAAAACCTAAAAAAACATCACTATGGGGAGATAAGGTATGCAACACCAGTGACTATGTAAGGGGAATACATGAAATAGCAGAAACTGCTGTGTGAATACTGACTTGAAAAATCCAATAGCTACATGTAAGAGTGAAAATGTGAAAAATGGAATCTGCATTACTGCCATGAACATATGAATCAAGAGAAATTTAGCTACTGAATTGATCAATGCAATAGAGCCCCAACACTACGCCAAAGTATTTCTCTACGTTGGGGTCCCTAGCTTGTGTGTGTCCTCTCATGCAGTTAAAAAACTTCACACAGCAGTTTCTGCTATTTCATGTATTCCCCTTACATAGTCACTGGTGTTCCAGAGTCCCCAAAACTTCTTCCGAATAGGCTGGTTGGCCACGGCTCCACGTTGGGCACCAAAAACTCTTGTAGCTGCTCTGTTTTGTCACAAGTCAGCTTATGGGATCACCAGTGAGGTCTTCTCAATTAGGCCTCTTCAGACCTAATCAAGATCGAGCACTCGGAGAAAAAGACCTGCATCCATGTGGGCATGATCAATTTTCTGTTTATTTAACCAAAGTACACTTTATTTATACCATTTACAGATCAATGTGATATTGCAAATAAAGCTTCTAGCTGGACTTTACAAGTTGCTCATATGACCTTTAAGTTTTAGCAAAACAAAAATGTAGAGTCATGCATATGAGATAAGAAGAAGATAAGAAGAACATTTAGAGACAATAATAATCCTTGAGCCTGTCTCTTATTCCGAAGGCTCCATAATGAATATGAACTACCACCAGATATACTTACTAATAACAATAAAATATCTTTAATGAAGAAATATAGAAACTATTAACCCTTCTATATCAATCGGATATATTGAAAATTACAGGGTTAAAAAATAAATAAATATACACATATTTGGTATCGTCGCGTTCAGAAATGCCCGATCTATCAAAATATAAAATCAATTAATCTGATTAATTACAGGGTTAAAAAATAAATAAATATACACATATTTGGTATCGTCGCGTTCAGAAATGCCCGATCTATCAAAATATAAAATCAATTAATCTGATTGGTAAACGGCGTAGTGGCAAAAAAAATTCCAAACGCCAAAATTACATTTTTTGGTCGCCACATGTTTTACGCAAAATGCAATAACAGGCGATCAAAACGTAGCATCTGCACAAAATGGTACCATTAGAAACGTCAGCTCGAGACACAAAAAATAAGCCATCACTGAGCCATAGATCCCGAAAAATGAGAATGCTACGTGTTTCGGAAAATGGCGCAAAACGTACGCCACTTTTATTGGACAAACTTGTGAATTTATTTTAACCCCTTAGATACAAGTAAACCTATACATGTTTGGTGTCTACAAACTCGCACTGACCTGAGGCATCACATAGATATATCAGTTTTACCATAAAGTCAACACGGTGAATAAAACATCCCAAAAACTATTGTGCGATCACACTTTTTTTGCAGTTTTTCCATACTTGGAATTTTTTTGCTGTTTTCCAGTACACTATATGGTAAAACCTATGGTTTCATTTAAAAGTACAACTCGTCCCGCAAAAAACAAGCCCTCATATGGCAAGATTGACGGAATAATAAAAAAGTTACGGCTCTCGGAAGAAAAGGAGCAAAAAACAAAAACGCAAAAACGGAAAGTGCCCGGGGGCTGAAGGGGTTAATCTTTATAAAGCTCAAGTCCATACACACAATCAAATCCATCATATTTTATAAGATAAAGAGAAGGATTTACTTGTACTTGATCCAAAACAGTTTCTTTCCATTGAGTTATTGGACCAGTGGCCTATTTCCAGCCATGTTGTATCCTGCAACCTACAATATTTTTTCTTGGTTGAGAAATTGGTTTACTTGGTCCCATATTGCTTCGATGTTTCTTGTGACAGGTACTTTATTGATCGCTGAGCTACGGCCAGGGGCTGGCTGGCAAATTTTCGCCTGGGGGGCAAGCACACAGCAGTGGCCCATGAGCAGCGATCCATCCTTATTGTATTTACCTCCGGCTGCTTAATATAAGGAGTAGAGGTAACAAGGCTTTAAAAAGATAAAGCCGAAGTAATGATGATATTGTTGTGGTGAAATGCCGACTAAATTCTCATCCACGTCTATCAGCGCCCTACTGAGAGGTGTCCAGGACTCTAATCAGCAAGTGACCATACCTGTGCAAAATGTATACATCCGATCACTACACAGGGGAATCCTGACAGTGTGCACTGCGCTCTATCACCATTCATCAGTCTGCTGTCACATAGGGACTACAGAAATCTGTCTAGAGCTTGGAAAACAGTGTTGGGAAAAAAAAATGTGGCCTGGAAATTGCTTTTTGTCCACAGAGTTGATTCATACTGTATATGCTCGCTTCAATTATAAAACAGACAAAAGAGTCCACATAAAGAAGCCTCATATGAACTTTTTTCTCTTTCTGTGTGTAAATGTTAGTGTAATGTACTGTCAGTGTGTTAATATACTCACCTGCCACAACCCTTTCCTGTGTGTTGCACCACTCTGCTCCTCTTCTCATTGACATAACCACTCTCCAGACTCTCTGGGTCGCACTGTGATCTGCGAGACCTACAACAGCCTTTTACAATGCAAGTCTATGGAACATACAAACAAGGTTCTGCAAGTAAATTATGCAGATATCCATATCACATTGTGATTCTCCTGAAAGGCTCAGTATATGATGTATATACAATAACTATCAGCCCACAGTATGTAGGCCAGCCTCAGACATTAGAATGAATTAGAGCTATAAAACTGCTGTCTCATATTTACGATTCAGACCATATGGTTCGAGTGTACCAAGAGTGTGTATCCATCTAGCCTCCCTGTCTAGCAGACGCCTAATGCTTTTACCACCTCTGCGTACAACGTTGACGTGATCAATGACCTTAAATTTTAGTTGAGAGATTTGGTGTCCTGCTGTCAAAAAATGGTGGGGTATGGGTAACAAAGAGTTACCACATCTAATATCAGATTTATGCCGACTTATGCGGTCCCGGATATGCTGGGTAGTCTCCCCAACATACCCGAGACCGCACGGGCACTTAATGTAGTAAACTACGTATGTACTGTCGCATGTATAAAAGCCCTTAATTTGAAAAATGTTTCCGGTTCTGGCATGTGTAAAGGTACTGCCCTTTGTGACATTGGCACATTGTGCACAGCCTAAACACGGGAAGGTGCCTCTTTGCTGTGTGTCCAGAAAAACTTGGCGTGGGACCGTCTTAGTGGACCCTATGTCGGCACGTACAAGATGGTTTCTCAAATTGGGTGACCTCTTATGGCAGAAGAGGGGTAAATCATGAAAAGCCTCAATCTTAGGATACGCGGATTTTAGGAGGGGCCAATGTTGGCAAATGATAACAAAAGACAAGGACATAATGACGAGGTAGAAATATCATGTATCATATTACACCCAGTATACAGGACAGGAGAAGTGGTACTGTGCAGTGTATATATACAGAATAATACAAATACTGAGGATTACACCCAGTATACAGGACAGGAGAAGTGGTACTGTGCAGTGTATATACAGATACAGAGAATTACACCCAGTATATAGGACAAGAGAAGTGGTACTGTGGAGTGTATCTATACACAAAATAATACAGATACTGAGAATTACACCCAGTATACAGGACAGGAGAAGTGGTACTGTGCAGTGTATATATACAGAATAATACAGATACTGAGTGATGCACTCAGTATACAGGACAGGAGAAGTGATGCTCTGTGGTGTGTATATATATATACAGAATAAGGCACACACAGCCAGGCCTCCTATGCACACACACACATGCTCGCACACACACACACAGCCAGGCCTCCTATACACAGACACACACACACACACAGCCAGGCCTCCTATACACACACACACACACACACACACACACAGCCGGGCTTTCTATTTACACACAAACACACACACACAGCCAGGCCTCCTATATATACACACACACATACACACACACCCACACACACACACACACACACACACAGCCAGGCCTCCTATACACACATACACAGCCAGGGCTCCTATACACACATACACAGCCGGGCCTCCTATACACACACACAGCCGGGCTTTCTATATACACACAAACACATACAAACACACACACACACACACACACACCAGGCCTCCTATATATATGTGGCGCCCCTGACCTGGTCAGGCACCACTGAGTACTGCACCCATGCTGGGGACAGTACAATACAGGTAATCCAGAAGGCTGACTGGGGTGTGGAACACAGGCGCATAGTGATCAGGTCTCGCACATGTACCCATGAGAGGACCCCTGGGGATCCCAGGAGGGGGAAAAGCCTTCACCTCCACTGGAATAGTGGAGGGGGCCAAAAGCCTCCATCTCCTCTCAAGGGGTGTGGTAAGAGAGTCTGGTTGCTAGGTGGCGTAGGCAGGCACAAAAGGGAAAAGAGAAGGAGGAGTAAACAGTCGAGAGTCTGCAGCAGAGTGTGGAGGAGTGAGGAGCAGGAAAGTGAAGCTCAGACAGGAGCAGAAGTGAAGGTCCCAGATGTGAGCCGGTTCAGAGCAGAGTCCAGGGAGCTCCGAGGAGAGCTGACCCCTTCCCCTGGGCTGCTGTAGTCTGACAGCGTCCGCGCAGTGGCTACCGACGGGGGAGAACGGTCAACTAGGAGTGCTACCCGAAACCCATCTCCAGCTAAAGAGAGAGCACAGAGTGGGAAGTAAGGAGACTGCTAGGGAGTACCAGGCCCAAACGGGCGGCAGATCCAGCTTTCTTTTGCTAAACCTGCCGGTGTGGGGCTCTCAAAGCCCACGCCACAACACTACAAAAGCCGCAGCCACGTAGCCACAGTTAGGGCCCATAGGTCACAGGAGGCAAGCAGCTGGAGTGGCCTGGTCCAGGCGACAAGCAAACGGCAACCGAAGGGGAGAGAGGCTGCAGCATCTTCCCTGGGTGACCCCCATAGGGACTCAAAGTCGGGGTTACCCCAAACCACCAAGGGCTAAGGAAGGCGAGTTAGTAGTCACCCTCACAAGTCAGCCTGAAGGACACCTGGTTCCCACTTGGTTCATCCCAGCTACGCCCGGGTCACTCACCCTGCCATCAACTGTGAGTAAAAACCCTGAAGGACATCCTGCCTGTGTTGAGTCATTCTGCGCCTTGTAGTTCTACACATCTACACAGGGCCCTGGGGCTTGCCTCACTCTCAGGGGGCTATTCCAACTAACTGCACTCACCATCAGCCCCAGGCGCCCCTCAACCTGCAGTGGCGGTCCCCCCCACTGACCGCAATACTGAGAGTGGCGTCACGACAAGAAGAAGATCTCCTACCTGTGATAGATCCAGCCGAGTGGAGTCCCTGAAGGTAATGCACCGACACAACACCTGTGGGGCTTCACATCTGGCGTCACGAACAGGATAAGGACTAGACCTGTTCAGACAGGTGACCATGTGCCTGGGCGGTCCGCTTGAAAAATTGGAAGCGCCGCCATATTGCCACCATGAAAAGCGCGCTGAAAAACAACAGCAGCCCGCGCTGGGAGAAGTTACCGCCCACGAAGAGGTGTGGCTACCCAGAGATCCCCTGCAGAGTTCTGACCTCGCTTGTGAAGAGAGCGGAAGCGTCCAGAGACGGCGGGAAGGAAAGGGAGCCACAAGCCTGCTGCTGCAGAGAGAAGAGATGGAGTCCGGACGTGGATACCCAGAACCAGGCTCTGCTGCCTGGTGGTGCCGGGAGCTTGCTATCTTCTGCGATCAGCTGGAGGCCAGGATCATGCGACAGCTCAGTGAGGGACGCACGGAGCTTCTGGAGATGGCTGCGGCGGTTCGGACCTACGAGGAGGGAGCCGCGCGACGCCTGCCAGATCGAGCGGCGACGACTCAGATCCCGATGGTGCCACTGATGGGTGAGTCCAGAGTTGCCCCGGCCAGCGCAAGTGCTCCAACCCCTGCTGCTACGACCACGGTCCCAGAAGAGGCGCCCGGCGCGGCGACGCTGAGCCAGGCCGCAGCCATGCCAGGTGCGGCCCGCCAAGCCCCGGCCGCCGCAGCGATGCCCTGCTCGGCCCGCCAAGCCCCGGCCGCCGCAGCGATGCCCTGCTCGGCCCACCAAGACCCGGTCCCTGCAGCGACGCCCAGCCCAGCCTGCACAGATCCCATCGCAGCTGCGACGCCGATCCAGGCCGCCGCCATACAGGGCGCGGCCCGCCAAGACCAGGCCGCCGCCATACAGGGCGCGGCCCGCCAAGACCAGGCCGCTGCCATGCCAGGCGCGGCCCGCCGAGACAAGATTGCATCACCATTTTCCCCGGCCTGCAAGGCCAGAGCAGACACCACTCCCCAGCCTAAGGAAGTCCCTACTAGGAAATCCCTGATAGGTGAAGACTCCGCATACTGGCAGCTGAAGGCTGACCTGGAGGCTAAGTTCCCACAGGAGATGGTGGACCGATACATGCTCCCTCCGAACACCCCTAAGGCAACCCCTGCAGCAACCACGCTGAAGAGTCCACCGCCTGGGCCAGCTGAGGAACACTCATCCCCAGTGCTGCCACGACCAGAGTGCAGCGAAGAACTAAGGGGGAGGGGAGGCCAGGAAGCTGAGGAGCTGACCCAGGAGCCATCAGCAGTGGATCCATGCCCAGAGCCGGAGATGTTGCCATATTCTCGCTGGGATGAAGAGGAAGATTTATCTAGCAACCTCACCTGGGAGCCTGCCAGCAGTGAAGCAGCCACCCAGCAGAGTCAAGCCCGCAAGACACAGCGCCGCAGCAGAACTCAGTTTTCCCCTGCACCGCCATCCCCAGAGCAGAGAGATGACATCACGGCCAGAGACCTACAAGAAAAAAGGTTCCTGAGAAGAGCCAAAGCACAGGTCCGAGGACCCCTTTGCAGAGGAGTAGTGGAGGACTTCAGCCTCAAGTCAGGATACGGGTTCATCGTAGCACCTGGTATAAAAGAAGGTATTTTTGTCAATCGGAGAGACGTCAGAGCTAATCTGCCCAGAGGACATCCTGGAAGGAACCTGCGTATAGGAGACTCCGTACAGTTCACCATGCACCAAGGAGAAAGAGGGTGGTACGCGCTAGATGTAGTGCCATGTCCCAAAGAAGAAAGGAAAGACAGCCATAAGGAAAGAAAAGACAAAGAACCTACTGAAGAGACAACTACAGATGAAGAAAAAGGTCAAGAAAGCAACAGGTGCCGCAGCCCTACAGGCCCAAGCCCTGGTGAAGAGGAATCTGCCTAAGTTTAAGTAAAGTACAGCAAGTTTTGACCAGTTTGGAAAGTTTGTTTTGCAACGTTTTAAAGTTCAAGAATGTGCCCACAAAAACTATTGTGAGAAATAAACCTTAAGGCTATGAACTGGCTATAGCCACAAACTCTCGCAGTGTAAATAGTTACACCAGAGGGCACCACCACCACCAGAGTCAGCCTGTTTAGGGGCTTGGCTCGTCTGCAACCAGGAGGAGCCCGTCCGTATATAGGGCCTTGGCTCACCTGCGACCAGAGAGCATGCCTGTTTATGGGGCCTGGCTCTCCACCACAAAGAGGGTACCTGGTCAGCACCAACTGTGGAGGCCGCCTCTACATCCTGCCAGAAGAGGCTGAAGGCGCGGATCCACCAGGCCAGGTATACCCTGAAACCACCAGCCCATGTAAGCCGCCTCTACATCCTGCCAGAAGTGGCTGAAGCCGCGGCCAACGTGAGAGGGTTTTGGGTGGGTTAACGGACTTGTGGGTGGAGGGTGGTGATGTATGGTACCTGGTGCTTTTAAAAATGTTTTACATGTTTTAATGTTTTATGCATTTTAAAATGTTGTCTTGCAGCCCGAGGACGTGCTGGTGATAACTAAGGGGGAATGTGGCGCCCCTGACCTGGTCAGGCACCACTGAGTACTGCACCCATGCTGGGGACAGTACAATACAGGTAATCCAGAAGGCTGACCGGGGTGTGGAACACAGGCGCATAGTGATCAGGTCTCGCACATGTACCCATGAGAGGACCCCTGGGGATCCCAGGAGGGGGAAAAGCCTTCACCTCCACTGGAATAGTGGAGGGGGCCAAAAGCCTCCATCTCCTCTCAAGGGGTGTGGTAAGAGAGTCTGGTTGCTAGGTGGCGTAGGCAGGCACAAAAGGGAAAAGAGAAGGAGGAGTAAACAGTCGAGAGTCTGCAGCAGAGTGTGGAGGAGTGAGGAGCAGGAAAGTGAAGCTCAGACAGGAGCAGAAGTGAAGGTCCCAGATGTGAGCCGGTTCAGAGCAGAGTCCAGGGAGCTCCGAGGAGAGCTGACCCCTTCCCCTGGGCTGCTGTAGTCTGACAGCGTCCGCGCAGTGGCTACCGACGGGGGAGAACGGTCAACTAGGAGTGCTACCCGAAACCCATCTCCAGCTAAAGAGAGAGCACAGAGTGGGAAGTAAGGAGACTGCTAGGGAGTACCAGGCCCAAACGGGCGGCAGATCCCGAAGCGGAGATAGATCCAGCTTTCTTTTGCTAAACCTGCCGGTGTGGGGCTCTCAAAGCCCACGCCACAACACTACAAAAGCCGCAGCCACGTAGCCACAGTTAGGGCCCATAGGTCACAGGAGGCAAGCAGCTGGAGTGGCCTGGTCCAGGCGACAAGCAAACGGCAACCGAAGGGGAGAGAGGCTGCAGCATCTTCCCTGGGTGACCCCCATAGGGACTCAAAGTCGGGGTTACCCCAAACCACCAAGGGCTAAGGAAGGCGAGTTAGTAGTCACCCTCACAAGTCAGCCTGAAGGACACCTGGTTCCCACTTGGTTCATCCCAGCTACGCCCGGGTCACTCACCCTGCCATCAACTGTGAGTAAAAACCCTGAAGGACATCCTGCCTGTGTTGAGTCATTCTGCGCCTTGTAGTTCTACACATCTACACAGGGCCCTGGGGCTTGCCTCACTCTCAGGGGGCTATTCCAACTAACTGCACTCACCATCAGCCCCAGGCGCCCCTCAACCTGCAGTGGCGGTCCCCCCCACTGACCGCAATACTGAGAGTGGCGTCACGACAAGAAGAAGATCTCCTACCTGTGACAGATCCAGCCGAGTGGAGTCCCTGAAGGTAATGCACCGACACAACACCTGTGGGGCTTCACATCTACATACACACATAAACACACACACAGAGACACACACACACACACAGACACACACACACACACACACACACACACAGACACACAGCCAGGCCTCCTATATACACATACACACAGCCAGGGCTCCTATACACACATACACAGCCAGGGCTCCTATACACACATACACAGCCGGGCCTCCTATACACACACACAGCCGGGCTTTCTATATACACACAAACACATACAAACACACACACACACACCAGGCCTCCTATATATACATACACACATAAACACACACACACACACAGACACACACACACACACACACACACAGACACACAGCTAGGCCTCCTATATACACATACACACAGCCAGGGCTCCTATACACACATACACAGCCAGGGCTCCTATACACACATACACAGCCAGGCCTCCTATACACACACACACACACACAGCCAGGCCTCCTATACACACACACACACACACGCAGTCAGGCCTCGTATACAGTGGGGGAGAAGCTCTGCGTCACTGATAAGTAGGTGCTCTAGGGTAAAAAGTATAAATAGAGGAAAGACAACCCCGGCACACTACAACTCCCAAGAAAAAGCAAAATGCGGTGATTTAGTATGCAAATTTCTTTTTATTGATCAAGTTTCCAGTGTCTTTTTACGTATATGTGTCGCCCTGGAGACCGGGGTACCCAGCACCGGACCGGGGGTCTATTTCTTGAGGGAATGTCACGGGTGGCCCGACCCGGGCTGTGGTCTCAGGCGATGCACAGTGCAATGGGGGGTATTTACAGGGGATAAATAAAAGTTTATAAGAGTTTTTCGTGACGCCACCCGGAATAAATGTGGCTATTTATGGCCACCGCTGCCAGTAGCTGGCCGGGGATGATGATGTGGGGCAGCTGAGGTGGAAAGCCCTTTCCGGGTAGGGCTGTGGGTCCCAGGCAGGTGAGGTAAAAGTCAATGGTGGTTATAGATAATGGTATTGTGAGGAGACTTTAGGGGCGCAGACACTTACTTGATCAGCAATAGATTTTTTCAGCTTCGATGGTCCCAATCCTGGATAGGTGGCTACTGCCCAAATGAGAGACTGAGGCACAGGCGACGTTTAACCGGTTTACTTCAACAAAAAACTGCATAACAACAAGTCCCGTCACCGGAGTCTGTATAAGGAGGACTAAGTTACTCTGCCCTGCCAGGTCCTTGGCCTCCTTCTTTGCGCTGTCTGTGTGTGGCCCTGCTGCTGTTTGTGTACTGGCTGCCGGCCCAAACTGTCCCTCCTGGGTCCTAATTCAACAGGCAACTCGAGTCCTTTTCCCCTGCTTACCCCCTCTGGGAGTACCGCTGAACTCACTGGATTCTGCTGTGTCTGACCCTGGTGAAGCTTGAATCGCCTTCACTTCTCCTGGTTGCTGTATTGTGTGAAACTAATGCAGCCACGGATCCGGTGTCCGTATTTGCGCCTTTTCAGGGGTAGAGATTAATGGCTACCCGGTTCCTAAAATGTTCCTCTTCTCTGTCTCCTCTTCCTCAGACCAATGGCTTGGGCCTGGAAATTGTCAGTCTCTCCTAAGTACCTCAGAGCAATTTCTCTGTGACTGCTCCTTTGAGCGTCCCGGCTCCAACAGAAAAAACTAAACTGTCAATTTTACCTCAGATCAGAATATATCTAGGGGAGTCTCTTGAGCTCCCCCTTCTGGCCAGAGGTGGTAGTGCGGTGTCTGCTCTAGTGCTTGTGTTGAGTAACTAATGATGGTTTTACTGTGGATAATACCCCTAGGGGTGCCACATATATGTGTTTGGTCCAAAAACAATTGACGTTTTGGCCTCCGGCCTTCGTCACACTGGACTATTATCTGACAGTTGTACAGAAAATAACAATCAATATCAAAAATATACTTGTGGACAAAAAGGCAATATAACATCCAACATCATTATTTAACAAAAGACAAGGACATAATGACAAGGTAGAAATATCATGTATCATGTTATAAGATCCGGAATAATAAATTCATAAATATAGGTGTATAGACACTGCACATTAAGGACCTGGATAAATAAACAGGGATTCCTTCTAGGAGTGAGGGCGTGCAACCGGCTGAGCCTATGAAAGACCGACCAAGGACAAAGAAAACAAAAAGGGGAGATGAAAAGAAAGAGGTGGGAGGAAGGAGGAAATAAAGAGCAGAAAGGCAAAGATGTGGAAGAAGCAGGTAGAAGAAAATTGTTGATAGAGTTCAAAGGGCATCTAATGTGGGACTCATCATGCAATATCAAGTGTATGAAGACACTCGGCTAAAAGCCGGTAACTAGAAAAATGGAGGGAGTCTCATATGACCTTCACTACAATAAAAAACATGTGTTAGCGAAACATGCTATATACACGTGTGATGTGTGTATGAGTGACTAGATACATACAAGGAAAATGTGTGTGGAGTACTAAAATACCTGTGATTACTTGCATACCATAGGGTAATAAAGGTATATTGCATCAGGGGCACTTGACTTGTGCAGGCTCAAGGGCTCTATGCTGGATGTAATAGTCAAATGTACTATGGAGTCCAGACCTCAATAAAGAGAACCATATCTTGTGTTAGAGACCACAAAAATAGATAAAATTTATGTATAATATCATGAAAAGGATTACCTATGAGTATGGTGCCATAAAAGGCCAGTGTATACTAGGTCACATTGACAAAAGAGAATAACCATTAAATGGCGCTTGTTATTGGATCCTAGTTCCACATGAAGAACCGTTCAACTTGAACCTCCTCTGCTGGAGCTACACCTAGCTCCAGCCCACTCTCCTCTCAACTTGAACTACAAACTCTTTCTGCTTGTTTTCCCGCCCCGGGCTGTCTAGACCCCTGAGTGTGTCTATCTTTCCCTAAGTGGGGTAACTAGGGTTTCAGGTCGGCTGTGTGTTTCCTGAGTGAGGGAAGGTGTTATGCAGGGGCCTATCTGTGACTACCTGGTTTTGCCAGGGCGTCACACCCGCACCCGAAAGGTGGCATTTCGCAGGTGATCCTTTTCAGTGTAGATTTGGGACAGTACCTCCGCCTTCCTCTTCTCTTGGGCGGTGATCTCCTTCCTCAGCTGGAGCCGCTGCCGCTCCCAGTACGGGGCTCCGGCCTCGCACTCCGCCTCCAACCATGCGGGACCCGAGATCAGCCAGACACCCTCCATGCCAGATACAACCGGCACCACTGGCAATGGAGGGTGCTGCTGTGTCATGGCTTGCTCTGCTGCACCTCAGCCGGGACTGGGAACTGGGGAGCGGTTGGCGTCTCAGCCTCTGCCGACTTCCTGTCGGGCGCCGCCTCTGCTGCGGCTGGGCGGACTGCCGGGGCTGTCATCGGGGTTGCGGTCTGGCTCGGGACTGGAGAGGACGTCTTCCGGGCATTAGTCTGGAGTGGAGCTGGGACGGGTGCCGGGGCGGCACCGTGCTCACGGCCTGAGGATTCTGCTGGCGGGTCTCCACGGGCAGATGGAATGGGTACAGCTGCTGTGACTGGTGGCAGCGGACCGAGCGGGGTGTTGGCCACAGGTACGGGCAGCGAGGGAGGCAGCGTGGCGGATGGGGGCAGACCGGGCCCCTCTGCCTGATGTGCCGGTCCCGGTGGGACATAGGGGCGTGGGTTGCTTACCCGCTCCTCCGAGGTCGCCTCCACTTCACGGGCCCGAACGGCTGCAGCCAGCTCCGCCATCTCGGCCGTCCATTGCTTCAGCAAGAAGCTAGCCTGAGCCTGGATCTTGCAGCACATGCGTTCGGTCTGGGCTTCCACCCAGTCGGCTGTTCCGGGCACGGGTTTCTCCACTGCTGGTTTGCCAGACTGGTCTGACATGTTTCGCGGTCAGTGTCAAGGAACAAAAGGGTAGCAGAGTCCTTGCGTCTCTGCCCTTTATCTGCTCGGGTCACATGCTGCAGACTCTTTGCCCGCCCCCCCTTGGTCTTTTGCAAGCACTCCCTCGTGCGGCAGGTTAGTTTCGTTTTCGGCCTCAGGGTGTTCCCAGGGGGCGGGGCTTCAACTTTGCGCCGTTTCTCGGGGGAGAAGACGCTGGGCTGTAGTTTTTCGCACCTAAAAATGGCGGCAAAAATGGCAACTTCTGAAAACTTTTCAATGGATCACCGCTGACTGTCCAATTCAAGGCGCACTTCGACCAGGTAGGTTAATGCGTTTGAATCCTGTTCGTGACGCCAAGTTTCAGTGTGTGCTGCCCCCATGCCAGCAGCCGGTGCTGCTCGGATCCGGACCCGCTGTGTGGCTCGAGGGATCCTCCGGACCCGGGGGTCACGCGGACACACCGAATGGAAAGGGGGATGTAGTTGTACGGCCTTGGTGTGTGGTGAAGTGGGACACCACCGCTGCTGTTGTAGGATACCCAGGGGAAATGTAATGGCAGCCGGATGTGAACCCCTCCGTGGGTAGGGATGGTTGCCCCGGGGCCCAGTGTCTCTGTGCAGGGTATGGCGATGGCAGGGGCCTGCGCGCCCGGACGTACCAAGGGATGTTTGGTTACTCACAAGTAAATGAATCACATGAGTCTTTTGGTAAACCAAGGTGCTGGTGGCCGGCCGCTGCGGCCGGGTGTACTCTGGTCCCCCACCCGGGCTGGTGGTCGCCATCTCTTCCTCTGCACTAGTTGTGGTTGTGTGTTTGGACTTCACGGTATGGAACACGGGAGTCCGCTCCCGGCTTTCTGTGTGCCTGAGGAGCTGTGCCCGCTGACGCTGACCCTTGCGGGGGATATATGAGAAAAGAAAAAGAAAGGTTTCAGCTCACCTGACACCCAAAGCCGCAAGACCCCAGGGATGCCAGCTGGTAGGCAACAATGGAGAAACAGGAAAATGGACCCAGCACCGATTCCAAAAATATGATAAAAAAAGGTTTCTTTAGTGATACATGATTAAAAATATTATATGAAGACCATAATGGAAGGTGTAGTACATAGCACTTAACGCGTTTGGGACTCCAAAGAATTAAAAGTAAAAAAAACAGTAAAAAAAAAGCAAAAAAAAGTCCTTAATCATGTGATTAAGGACTGTTTTTTTTGCTTTTAATTCTATGGAGTCCGAAATGCGTTAAGTGCTATGTCCTACACCTTCCATTATGGTCTTCATATAATATTTTTAATCGTGTAACAATAAAGAAACCTTATTTTTATCATATTTTTGGAATCGGTGCTGGGTCCATTTTCCCGTTTCTCCATTGTGGGATCTATGGGCCCTGGCGGTCGCCCTATACCTATCTGTGGGTGGTTGTCTGCTTTTGGGACTTTTGTTGGGACAGGACCTGTAATCCTGCCCTTGATTGGTTTATTAGCTAGGCCGTTGGTTCCGGTCCTGGCTTCAGGGTCCGAGTACCCCTTCTGTGCACGGTTTCTGGCGGGTTCCAACTGTGTCCCAGTCTTTCTCGGATCTGTCAAGCCGTCTTCCCATCTCCTGGTGACGGAGACCACCATCTGCCACCTAGCCAAGGTACCAGGGCTCTGACCCTGGTACCGTTCAACTTGAACTTCTCCTCCGCTGGAGCTACACCTAGCTCCAACCTCCACTCCTCTCAACTTGAACTCTACTTAGGAACTACTGGTTTTCCCGCCCCGGGCTGTCTAGACCCGTAGGTGGGCGTTCCCACACACTGGTGTGCCTGTTTTGCCGTGAGGGGGGTGACTAGGGTTTCAGGTCGGCTGTATGTGACCTAGGTGAGGGAAGGTGTTATGCGGGGGCCTATTGTGTGACTACATGGTTTTGCCAGGGCGTCACATAATACCAAGCTGAGGTCATCTAATACCAGGATGAGGCAATGTAACACCAGGATGGGGCCATGTAATACCAAGTAGGGGCCATGAGGCAATATAATATCAGCATGGGTATATCCACCAAGAAAAGAAGGAACACTGGGCACTATTTTTTCTCACTAAACGAACGATCACACTCTGAAATCCAATAGTAGAGACGAATAACCAATTTGCTGTTTTATTCCACCTGTTCATGTATTCCGCGTGAGCCTGAGTATGGGTCTACTTTCCAGACTGCACTTTAAAGCTGCAGAGCTGTAATATTACAAAATAGAAGAAAACAGGCACTCCCCGGTTTGTAGAAAAATCAAGAGACTGGTTTATTCAGGCATTGGGGGAGGGTTCCTGGATAGCGTGCACACAGACTACGGCTGTTTCGCACCGATTGCTGATGCTTCCACAGGTCAACCATAGACCCGTGGAAGCATCGGCAATCGGTGCGAATCAGCCATAGTCTGTGTGCACGCTATCCCGGAACCCTCCCCCAATGCCTGAATAAACCAGTCTCTTGAATTTTTCTACAAACCGGTGAGTGCCTGTTTTCTTCTATTTTGGAATAATACCAGCATTGGGCCATGTAATAACAAGATGGGGCTATGTAATACCAGGATGGGGCCATCTGTAAAGCGCCGTGTAATTAATAGCGCTATATAAGTGAGTAAAATAAATAAATAAATGAAATAAATGTAATACCAGGATGGGGCCATGTAATACCAGGATGGGGGCCATATAATACCACGATGGGGCCATATACCAGGATGGTAACATATATACGAGGATTAGGGACAAAGATACAAGCATGGGATCAGAAAACTGGTTGATGAGGGAAAGAGGAGAGAGGAAAGGATCCGGCACAACTTCTTCTTAGGATAAAATCATTACAGTCTTTATTTAGAAATATTAAAAAACATCATCCGTGAAGACCAAAAAACGTAGTTAATCCATGGGAGCTTTACGCATTTCGGACTTCAGCATAAAAACAAGAAAGAGTCCTTAATCATAAGTCACAGTGTCATATCAAGAGAATATACATACACAGATGTGACATCCATGCTTGTCAAGAAAAATAAAATAGATAACGTATTGTATACCAACTTGAAAATAACATTTGTCAAATACATTAGTATAGAGTGCAATTTTATAAAAACATTAATCATACCAACATTAATTGTAAAGGCTAACTATAAATCAGAGAAAAGAGATATAGGAGGAAAAGATAGAAAAGGAAAGAATAAGTGTGACGCCCCAAGGCTGTAGGGTACTCGGTCCCGGGCACGTGGTGCGCAGTGGGGAACAGTCGTGGTCGCAGCCGATGCCCGGTTCTGTTACCCTGGGGGTCTGTCCGATAAAAAGGGGGAGAAAAATGGGAGAAAAATAAAAGAGAATAAAATAAGAGTTTTTCGACTACGCCATTTGTGGTGTGCGGCCAGGTTATTGAAAACGCCGCTGCAGGGTCCTGATGGGGCTGGTGGAGTAATGCAGCTTAGGTGTTTTGGGCCCTCCGCAAGCAGGGCTAGGCCCCAGCAGTGGATGATGGGGGTTATAGTAAGTAAGAAACAGTCAGTGTATGTGTACAGAGGCTAGAAGGAAACAGTCCACACCAGTATTGTAGTTTCAACTTGCCTTTTTACTTTGGGCTTTGTACCTGGGGCCACTGGTGCCGGTTTCAGGTGTTGCCGCTCCCCTTGTTCTCCATGCCAGCTGTGACCTGGGGTAGCTGTCCTCCGTGCACTCTCATTGGTATTGGGCTCTCGTGGCTTAGAGCTTCTGGGGGAGCCCCTCCGTTTCAGTCTTGGTCCTATTGCAGGCAGCCTGGACTATTTAAGGGGCTCAATCCTCGATCCCCTCTTTGCTGCTGATGCTTCAGACTCTTTGGTTGGTGATGGACCCTGGAGATCCCCTCACCTGGCAGATTTAACAGTTGACCATAAAGTGTCCCGCTGTCCTAGGGTCTGCACCCCGCCTCGTGCTGAGTCCTCTGAGCCTAGGTTCAAGACTTCCACAGGTGCCCCGCGGTTCCTGGATTATTATACTTCCACAGGTAACGCACGGTTCCTGGAGTCCTGGTTCCTTACTCCACAGTCCCTCACTCCTGTTACAGCGTTCCGTTGTTACTTCAGGTCTTTACACTTTTCCTTTCGGTACTTCACCCCTCACTCTCTCACTTCTTTCTTCTTCCTCCACCGACAACTGACTAAACACTTCCTCTCGCCAACTTCCCAACTGACCACTGGCCCCTCCCCTTGCTGGGTCTCTCCTTACAGATGGGGTGGCAACTATCCAATCAGTGCCCAGCTCTTTTAACTGCTGCTATGCAGTCTCCCACTCTAGAATTGGGGTTGTGTATGTGGCTTAAGGGTGCTGGTGTCTTGATTGTCACGGATATTCTGGGGTTTGGGTTTCCACGTTCACATTTTGTGACACCTGATACCGCAGGGGTGCTACATAAGAGAGCGGGTATGGAAAAGGGTGGAGTAGGAAGGGGGAGGCAGGGTGCCCATAGAGCTCCCTCACAGGGATAGGCGCATCTACTCGTATATAGTGACCATTTGCTACATATCGAATCCTGTAGGGAGGAAAACATAGGTAGAACTCTCTATCTGAGCCAAGAGGCAGAGTCCGAGTCCTCCCGGAAAAGAGTCCAATATAGCCAAGTGCCAGTATATTTATCCCATTTGTCACAATTGTCTGCCATCAGGACACTCCCTTTGGCCACAGAAAGGGACCCAGGAAGTAAGGACAGCAAGGCGATTTGAGCAGTGGCGGGCACCCGGACACCTGTCACCTGGAAGTATATTTCAATAATTGAGTCCCAGAATATTCTCACCAGAGAGCAAGACCACCATATATGTTTCATAGTACCAGTTTCCGTTCCGCACCTCCAACAGATATCCGGCACTGTGGGGAAAATCCTATGTAATAAGTCAGGACATCTATACCAACGTGTAAGAATTTTGAAATTCTTCTCTTGTACGCTACAGGAGATTGACATTTTGTGAGAAAATGTAAATATTTTGAGACAATCCTGCCCGACAGCATGATCTGGAGTTCTCTTTGCCAAGTCTCTATATATAATGGAGTACCTCCAGTCTGGGCTATACATAAGAGCTTGTACATGGATGTAATGGCAAGTTTCGGTGCCGCAGTGAGTGAGAGTAAGGTCTCAAAATGGGTAGGTGGGGATGAGAGCGCGTTTCCCGGAATTTGTTTTGTAGAAATGTGGTCAATTGAGTATATTCCAACCAGGATAGCCTCTTCTCCGGGCAGGTCCCCGGCAAAGCCTAAAAAGATGGTGCTCCAGATAGCCTGTTGGCTACCTGCCCCACGGTAACTCCCTCTGAGGAGTTCCAACAAAAGAAGGAAGATCTCTCCATCGCAGGGGGGAAATCTAAGTTATTAAAAAGTAAACTCATACGACCCGGCCTGTGCAACAAGTTTAAAGTCTCCAAATATCTGTCCCAGAAAAGTATGAGTGCCTGGGTCAAAGGTTGAAACCCCAAAATGGCCGGTCTGTGATGTAGAGGGGCCCATAGGAGCTGTGCCAGTGGGAAGGGGGATAGAAGGGTCTCAACACCCACCCATTGCTTATTAAAGTCATTAAATCTCCAATTCAAGACTCTCGCTAGGAGGGCACTCTGGTAATATTTTTCAATATCTGGTATGCCAGCACCTCCTCTGGATATAGGCCTCATCAATGTGGAGGATCTAACCCGAGGTCTCCCCGTCCCCCAGACAAACCTGCTACACACTCTTTGTAGTTGTCGAAAATAGTGCCTGGCAACCTTTATCGGAACTGTTTGAAATAAATAGAGAAACCTTGGGAGTACGTTCATCTTTAGGGCATTGATTTGGCCAAACCAGGAAAGCCGACCCTGTTAATTTCTATTGAGGTCTGCAAGAGTTCTGTTAATTAATGGGAAATAATTAGCCGAAAACAGCTCATCTGGATTAGCCGAGATTTTCTTATCACTTTCACATAAATAAAGATAAAGCAGATGATTTCTTAAGAAATTTTTATTTATTTTTTTTCATTCACGCACTATAAGCACTTTATTAATCCACATTCACATGATATCTGCAGTGGTGCTATTAGCTAAAAAATATTGTGACTTTCTGACACATATAATGAACACTGGTGTTAATTTTTCTTTTCATTTTAAATAAATAATTTTTCTTTTTTTTGTTTTTTCTTTTCTTTCATTTTAATGCTGTTCCTTTATTCTCGATCACATGTACAATCCAATTTATGCATATCAGCTCACCGTGTACACGCCCACTCCTGGCCTCTCCCTGGAGCACGGACAGGCACTGCCACAGCCCGATATTGCAAATAGAAGAAAGAAGGAACACCCAGCTCTTCAGGCGAGGAAAGTCATGGTCTTTATTTTAGCATGCAGACAACGGATGACATGACCAGCACAGCACTACGCGTTTCAGGTGAAACAATCACCCTTAATATGATGCTGGGAAGGCGGCACTACAAGGTTTATATACAATTACTGATTGATAACACAAGTGTTTAAATTACTTGAGCACCAAACATACATGTTCAAAGTATTGCTTTCATAAAAAATGTTATTTTTTTTATAATACAAGTAAATAATCAATTTCTTAAAATTTCTGGACTGGGTTTAAATGTATATTCTATGATACTGGTTATAATACACCAATATATATGTGCACATATACACACACAGGGGCATATGCCTATATATATATTTACATATGCAAACATACATATACATTAATTTCGCTATATTTTTTCATTTCCATTTGTATTATATTTTATGAAATTTAGACTAAGAATGAATATTCTCAAATTAAAAACCATTTTATATGTACATACGATTAATTAACCATATTTTTCCAAGAATATTTCTAAATACAGATAAACCCAATTCATCCATTTTTATACAAATTCTCTATTATAGTGAATTTATATATATTCAAAAAAGGCCAATTTTTGTGATTTTAAACTGTGTCAACATAAGTAAAGTATAAGTTGCAATTTATACTAAGCAAAAGCTACTTTAGTTTTATTTCAGTTCATAGATATCTGTATTAAACTTCCATTTGAAATGTATCCCTTGCTTCTATTATACTCAGAGTGTGGCAACACAATTGTGCATATTAATCAGGGCTCAGTAGGATAGTGACTTGCTAGATTAGCACTATGGCTGGCTTCTCACTTGCGATTTACTCGCACGAGTGCAATGCGAGAAAATCTCGCATTGCACTCGGCCCAATTTTAATCAATGAGGCAGCTCCCATCTGCATCTCACACACTGCAATGTACCTTACGATGCCGGATGTGCGTCACTTACGACGTGACCCCGCCGACACATTGTAAGATACATTGCAGCGTGTAAAGCAGGCTTTAGTAAAGCAAATTGTTCAGAGACCTTATGATGTATTATTAAAAACACACAATAAATAAGCCTTTTCATACTGTAATAGTGCGGTTTATTTATTCTTCCGCAATACATAAATTAACTGCCAACCACTAATTTTGCTAAATTTGACTCAGGGTGTAAGCAACACATTTTATTTATTTATTTATTTTTTTTGAGTAAATTCACACTGCTTGCACATGTGCGGTTTTTTGTTGTACCCTTGCACTCATGTTGAGAATTTAATTGTTTCATCTGCAATATATGAATTTACTCCCAAGTGCCGACTCAGTAAGCAACCATCTGCAGCATGGGAATTTGCCTCTAAATGTGGGATTTACAAACTTGATTCACATTACCTGCAGTGTGTGCGACTCCTATGCGGTGCACATGTGTGGCTATGTTGAGAACTTAGTTGTTTTATCCACAACATATAAATTTCTCCTGTGTGCCAACTAGGGAGGTCGCTATCTGCAGGGTGTGATTTTGCTCCTAAAAAGTTTTCTGAGCTTGATTCCCAGTGCTTGCAGTATATGTAGCTTTATGTGAAGCTCATGAAGGGTCACACTGCGGACTTAACTGTTCTATTCACAGCATGCGTTCTGATCTGATAGGCTGGAAACCCAATTATGCGTGTAAAATCGTTCCAAGTTGCATGATGAAAAGTTGGCCGATTTTAGTTCACTAGTCATCAGTGTGCTGTCAGTGTGCTGTCAGTGTGCAATCAGTTTTTACCCTCAGCAGCTGCTACTCATGTAATGTTATGTACAGAAGCATTTACATTGTTCTCTGCTACATGCGTGAAATCTATTGTGAAAAACGCATGTCACTAGGATGGTCCGTATGCACCTATAGACTTGCATTGGAGAGACTCGTGTGAGAAACTCACCAAAACGCAGCATTCTGCAATTTTTTTCTCAGTCTGATTTGGACTGAGAAAAAAATAGCAGATGGGAGCTGCCTCATTGATTAACATGTGTCTGAGTGCAATGCGAGAATTTCTCAACAACAAATTGTGAGGGTAGTCCTCACACATACTCCCTCCCCCTCCCTTCACCCTCTTCCGGTCGACAGTCTCACCCCTCCACTCTCTACATCCCTCTTTATTCAAAATACAATAGCAATCCATTAGGCTCGAAACATATTCTCAAATGGAGGAAACCACGGGAAAAACCAATAGGAATGAACCGTGGAAAGAGATGCAAACCACAGGCAGCATTCAAAGACAGGAGGACAAAGGTGGCTAGTATGCAAAAAATAACAAATATTTATTAAATGGTGAACACATCATTACAAGAAAGTATCGTGGAGAAGGTAGAAAGGCATGACATCAAGCTGGCACAATGAATTGCACAACAATTGTTAATACACAAAGATACATACAAAAGGCTGCACGAGTGGCTAGGATGATAAAAAACAGTAACAGCATAAATACGTATTCAATCCAAAAACATACCCAGTGCAGCCTGTTTGTCAAAGAGTAACAAAATAAAGTGCCAGCAGTGCAGAGGACAGAGGTCTGGATACCCCCCTAGGAAGGGTAACGCGCGTTTCGCGTGTAAAAGGTAACACGCTTCATCAGACCGTGACCTCATATGGGGGTATATCTAGTGACCCCGGTTACCTGTCTCACCTGTTTGATCTTACCCCATACTTTATCTATCAACTGTATAGTAGGATATGATGCAGAGTGTGGACGAAACTTGCCCGCCTCCAGACTTGCCAGCAGAGGACCTTTTCCGATCACATACTGTAATATTTTCCCTGCCGCGGTCTCCAAACCTGTCACACCCCACCCCACCATGTGTTGACTCTGTGCAGCTAAGTAATAGCACCAAGGGTTAGGTAGAGCCAGTCCCCCTTCGTCTTTTGGTCTCTGTAAATATTCTAACCTCATCCGTGGGCGCTTCCTTTTCCAGATTAAGCCCCGGAAAATAGAATTTATTTTATGAAACCTATTTTGTGGTAGCCACACCGGGGCGTTATGGAGCACATAGAGCAGTTGGGGCATTAGTATCATTTTAGCTAAGTTGACTCTCCCCACCACCGTAAGGTACAGTTTGGACCAGGCCAGAATCTTTTGTTTGAACTTAAGTAAAAGCGGGGCGAGATTAAGACGTTCATACTCAGTCAGTTTATTGGATATCATAATTCCCAGATATTTAAACTCTGACACCACCTGAACCGGAGCAGAAGTCACCACCACATTGGAGGGCGTTTCATCTAGTGGCATCAAAACCGATTTGTCTCAATTTATTGTGAGCCCTGATATCCTTCCAAAGTTAGATATGACCCTCATTACTGCCTCCAAGGAACTCTGTTGTGAATGTTAGTTATGTTTTAGCTGCTGGGAGGCTCCCTCTTGTGGCCAGGAATGGTTTGGACAGAGACAAGGTGTGTTGTGCAGTGGGTGTTTCCTTTGCTAACTCTCTGCTTATTTAAGTCCTGGTCTGATTGCAGGCTGTTGCCGGATGTCAGTTGTTCTTTGTATCTCTAGCCTGCTTAATCCTGCTCTACACCACATCTACTCCAGATAAGTGCTTGCTCTTTATTTATTGTCTGGTTCTTTTGCTTATCTGGGTTTGTCATTTGTTGTGGTTGGTTTCAGTTTATTTCCTTCCAGGGATTTTCCCCCTCAGTGGATTGTTGAGGAACTCCCTGCAGTTCTGTGTGGAGTATAGCTCCTTTGGGTCCATGTGTTTGTGGCTTGTTGAATTTGTTATAATTTTTGTTTTCTGTTCATTGGTATGACAAGGGCACCTGGTATAGGACAGAGTTCAGATCGAGCGATCTGAGGGCCTTTTTGTACTATCAGGAAGTTGGTATTTTGCAGGGTTTTTCTCTGGCAACCATCAGTCCCTTTCCTGTCCTTTCCTATTTTAGTCAGCGGGGGCCTCACCTTTTGCTAATCCTGTCATCTACCTGTGTATTGTGTTTTTCCTATATCACCGCAGTCTTTGAATGTGGGGGGCTTGCTATTCTTGTCTATTTTCTGAGGCAGAGAGTTATTCATCTTTCCTACCTTTTAGGATAGTTAGTTCTCCGGCTGGGTTCGCGGTGCACAGGATGTTAGTTCACCCCTCGGCTACTTCTAGTTGTGTTGGTTAGTAAGGGGATGGCGGCCAGATTAGTTGCCAATGCTCTTGTCACCTTTTTTGCCAATGATTTGTGGTGGTCTTCCATGGTTCCGGATCATAACAGATGTTTCTGCATCTCCCAGAAACAATAATAAATCATCCGCAGATAAGGCCACTTTCTGCTCCACACTCCCATATCGGTAACCCACTACAGCAGGATCCCGCCGCATCACCGCCGCCAGTGGTTCAATAGCGATAGCAAACAACAGGGGGGACAGTGGGCACCCCTGCCTTGTGCCCCTATAGAGAGAAAATCTATCTGACATGCTGCCATTTTCCCTAATTCTTGCCGTAGGAGCAGAGTACAACAGCTGCACCCACCTAATATACAGTCATATGAAAAAGTTTGGGCACCCCTATTAATGTTAACGTTTTTTCTTTCTAACAATTTGGGTTTTTGCAACACCTATTTCAGTTTCATATATCTAATAACTGATGGACTCAGTAATATTTCTGGATTGAAATGAGGTTTATTGTACTAACAGAAAATGTGCAATCCGCATTTAAACTAAATTTGACCAGTGCAAAAGTATGGGCACCCTTATCAATTTCTTGATTTGAACACTCCTATCTACTTTTTACTGACTTCCTAAAGCACTAAATTGGTTTTGTAACCTCATTGAGCTTTGAACTTCATAGGCAGGTGTATCCAATCATGAGAAAAGGTATTTAAGGTGGCCACTTGCAAGTTGTTCTCCTATTTGAATCTCCTATGAAGAGTGGTATCATGGGCTCCTCAAAACAACTCTCAAATGATCTGAAAACAAAGATTATTCAACATAGTTGTTCAGGGGAAGGATACAAAAAGTTGTCTCAGAGATTTAAACTGTCAGTTTCCACTGTGAGGAGCATAGTAAGAAAATGGAAGAACACAGGTACAATTCTTGTTAAGCCCAAAAGTGGCAGGCCAAGAAAAATATCAGAAAGGCAGAGAAGAAGAATGGTGAGAACAGTCAAGGACAATCCACAGACCACCTTCAAAGACCTGCAGCATCATCTTGCTGCAGATGGTGTCAATGTGCATCGGTCAACAATACAGCGCACTTTGCACAAGGAGAAGCTGTATGGGAGAGTGATGCGAAAGAAGCCGTTTCTGCAAGCATGCCACAAACAGAGTCGCCTGAGGTATGCAAAAGCACATTTGGACAAGCCAGTTACATTTTGGAAGAAGGTCCTGTGGACTGATGAAACAAAGATTGAGTTGTTTGATCATACAAAAAGGCGTTATGCATGGAGGCAAAAAAACACGGCATTTCAAGAAAAGCACTTGTGTTGTGAATGTTAGTTATGTCTTGGCTGCTGGGAGGCTCCCTCTGGTAGCCAGGAATGGTTTGGACAGAGACCAGGTGTGTTGTGCAGTGGGTGTTTCCTTTGCTAACTCTCTGCTTATTTAAGTTCTGGTCTGATTGCAGGCTGTTGCCGGATGTCAGTTGTTCTTGGTATCTCTAGGCTGCTTAATCCTGCTCTACACCACATCTACTCCAGATAAGTGCTTGCTCTTTATTTATTGTCAGGTTCTTTTGTTTATCTGGGTTTGTCATTTGTTGTGGTTGGTTTCAGTTTATTTCCTTCCAGGGATTTTCCCCCTCAGTGGATTGTTGAGGAACTCCCTGCAGTTCTGTGTGGAGTATAGCTCCTTTGGGTCCATGTGTTTGTGGCTTGTTGAATTTGTTATAATTCTTATTTTCTGTTCATTGGTATGACAAGGGCACCTGGTATAGGACGGAGTTCAGATCGAGCGATCTGAGGGCCTTTTTGTACTATCAGGAAGTTGGTATTTTGCAGGGTTTTTCTCTGGCAACCATCAGTCCCTTTCCTGTCCTTTCCTATTTTAGTCAGCGGGGGCCTCACCTTTTGCTAATCCTGTCATCTACCTGTGTATTGTGTTTTTCCTATATCACCGCAGTCTTTGAATGTGGGGGGCTAGCTATTCTTGTCTATTTTCTGAGGCAGAGAGTTAGTCATCTTTCCTACCTTTAGGATAGTTAGTTCTCCGGCTGGGTTCGCGGTGCACAGGATGTTAGTTCACCCCTCGGCTACTTCTAGTTGTGTTGGTTAGTAGGGGATGGCGGCCAGATTAGTTGCCAATGCTCTTGTCACCTTTTTGCCAATGATTTGTGGTGGTCTTCCATGGTTCCGGATAATAACACACTTGCTACCCACAATAAAATTTGGTGGAGGTTCCATCATGCTTTGGGGCTGTGTAGCCAATTCCGGCACCGGGAATCTTGTTAAAGTTGAGAGTCATATGGATTCAACTCAGTATCAGCAGATTCTTGACAATAATGTGCAAGAATCAGTGACGAAGTTGAAGTTACGCAGGGGATGGATATTTCAGCAAGACAATGATCCAAAACACCGCTCCAAATCTACTCAGGCATTCAGGCAGAGGAACAATTACAATGTTCTGGAATGGCCATCCCAGTCCCCAGACCTGAATATTATTGAACATCTGTGGGATGATTTGAAGCGTGTTGTCCATGCTCGGCGACCATCAAACTTAACTGAACTGGAATTGTTTTGTAAACAGGAATGGTGAAATATACGTTCATCAGGATCCAGGAACTCATTAAAAGCTACAGGAAGCGACTAGAGGCTGTTATTTTTGCAAAAGGAGGATCTACAAAATATTAATGTCACTTTTATGTTGAGGTGCCCATACTTTTGCACCGGTCAAATTTTGTTTAAATGCAGATTGCACATTTTCTGTTAGTACAATAAACCTCATTTCAATCCAGAAATATTACTGAGTCCATCAGTTATTAGCTATATGAAACTGAAATAGCTGTTGCAAAAGCTCAAATTGTTATAAAAAAAAAAGGTTAACATTAATCGGGGTGCCCAAACTTTTTCATATGACTGCATACTTCCCCAAACCCCATTGATCGCATCGTAGCCCATAGGTACCCCCACTCTACGCTGTCAAAAGCTTTGGCCGTGTCTAGGGAGAGAATAACCCGCCTCCCCTTATTTTCCGCCGGTATCTGCATATTCAGGTACAGTCTCCTAAGTTTAGTTGCTGTGGATTTGTTGGGCATAAACCCTGCTTGATCTGGGTGTATTAGGGATGTAATGACTTTGGTGAGCCTATTTGCAAGCATCTTAGCCAGGAGCTTTACATCTACCGTCAATATTGAAATCGGTCTGTAAGAGGCTGGCAAACCCGGGTCTTTGCCTTCTTTAGGGAGTACCACAATTATTGCCTCCTGCATAGACGGCATCAGCTCTCCTCTTTCCAGACATGAATTATATACCTTAAGCAGCACCGGCAGTAAAACCTCCCTATGTTGCTTATATACTTCAGCCGGAAACCCATCTACCCCCGACGCCTTATCATTCGCCATATCATTCAGAGCTAGCTCCAACTCCTCTAAGTCAAATGGCTCATCTAGTAACTCTCTAGATTCCCTTGAGAGGACTGGCACCTGAGCTCTGCCTAGAAATTCATCCACCTCCCCCGCCTCCGGGTGCACCTTGACTGAGTATAGATCAGAGTAGAATGTTTCTAGTACTTTTAGGATCCCCGAGTTGTCCTGCCCCATCTACTGACTGTAACCGTGCAATATATGTCGATTCCCTCTGTGCCGCAGCTATCACTGATAATAGGTGACCCGCCCGTTCTCCATTCTCAAAGGACTGCATGGTCTGGAACATTTTCTTTCTCTCCACTGCCTGTATGGTCAATCTATTAACCATCTTTTGAGCTGCCTTCATCCTAGCTTTTGCTGCCGGCGTGGGGTTTGATATTAAATCATCTTCCGCCTCCCCCAATTCCTGAACCGCAAGCTGATTCTGCCTTCTTGCCTCCGACTTTACCTTAGATATACCCCTTATATACAATCCTCTCAAGTACGCCTTCATTGCCTCCCAAACCATTCCAATAGATGCTGATCCTTCATTGAACCTATTGTATTCCCTTAAACTATCACTAATACCCCCCCTTCTTCCACTAATTGTAACCAAAAGGGATTTAATTTCCATAACGGTCTATTTTGGTTTTGTTGTTCCCCAGGTCTATTTCTATACACAAGGGCGAATGATCTGATACCGTCCTGGGGAAGTATTTAGTACCCACTACCAAACCTTGCATTGCTTCATTGCCAAAGGCCAGATCAATGCGCGAAAGGGATGAGAACGTAGCCGAATAACAGGAGTATTGATACACTTCCGGATGCCGAGTCCTCCACAGGTCAATCAGCACTGTTTCTTTAAGTAAATTACCGAATGGTGTACAGTTATTTTTTTGTACCTCATGTCTCCCTTTGTCCCAATGTGAATTCGGAATATTATTAAAATCTCCCATTATCATAAAGGGAACCCCCGGAAAGTCTGTCAATAAATTTATCAGACTGTGAAGTAGTTTGCTGCAATATGGCGGAGGTATGTATAGGGATATAATTACTACGGCTCTTGTCCCCAGCCTACAGGAAAGACATACATACCACCCATCTTTATCCACGATGACCTTTAGAAATTCAAACCGTGCGCCTGAGCGGACTAGTATACTGGCCCCTCTGGAGTATGCAGAATACATAGAATGATAACCCAACTCTGAGCCACCTTCTATCCAGTAGATGCAGCTTCTCTGGTATCATATGTGTTTCCTGCAAGCAAATTAGGTCAGGTTTTTCTGTGCATAAAAATTGAAATACTGCTTGCCTTTTGATGCTAGAGGCTAAGCCCCCAACATTCCAACTAATTAGCTTAATGCGTCCCGCCATATGATTAATTGACAAATTCTCGTTCTCCCAGAGCTCCTTAATAGGCCAAATGAGACTGTCGATCGGCCCACCCTCGCCCTACTCCCCCAATATAACCCCCCCCAACAATAAACATAGTAACAAATCGTTGCCACCAGTCCCCTTTGTATCAAGGACGGAGGGCATATGTTTGCCTTGGAAAGTCTGCCAGATACCGTGTCCATCTTTTGTCGCATTTCCTCTTTTACGACGGACAGGGCCTAATCAACCATCAATAACACCAGAACCAGGACCTCCAGAAGGAGGGGCGGACCACGCCTGATTGTCGTGCATGGTATCCAGCTGTCCATCTGATCAGTATTGCAGTCTTGCCATATTCTCCCAATGCCCCTTTTTTTTTTTTTTTTTTAATATTAAGGGGGAACAACGAAAGCAAGTTATGGGAAATAAGAAAAAGGCGAAAGAAAGGGGGAGGGGAAGTGGGTAAAACAAAGAAGAGAAAGAGAAAAGCAGTATAAGAAGAAGAAAGAGGGTGGAATAAGAGGAGAGAGAGGGGAGAAAAAGAAAAACAAAGAGGGGGAGGGAAATTAATTCAGTATTTATGCATTGCGAGTCCAGTATGAGTTGGAAAGTCCCTTTCCATAGCCAGGATTCCATTTCCTCCCATCCTCAGTGGTGTTTGCAGACCCCTTTCCTCTAGAGTCCATTAAATGTAGATTTAAATTTAGATTGCCGGGGTAAACAAAAAAAATATATATTTTTTTCAATTTTCAAACAGGAACTCCTCCCCGGCAACCATAACATAGTATTCTTCCTCTACACCACTGCATGCGATGAGGGGTAGGGTGTCCCCAAAAGTCAGTCTCCAGCTTCCCCTTCATGACCTTCCCACCGCAAGCATTGTTCATTGTCATCCAGCCATCTTAGCGCTTCCTTAGGATCCAGGAAAAAGTGCACTGTTCCTCCCGCTACCACTCTCAGCTTCGCCGGGTACATCATGGAGTATACCAGATTTAGTTGTCTCAGCCTTGTATTGATGTCAATGAACTTGACTCTTTGCTTTTGCACTTCTATGGAGTACTCTGGAAAATGGATATCTTGGAGCCATTGATGATCAAGTCCGGGTGTCCTCTGGCATGCTTCAGGATATTATCCCTATCTCTGTAATGCAGTATTTTGGCCAGGACAGGTAGCGGTGGGTGTCCACGAGGCAGGGGGCGAGTGGGAACCCTATGGGCTCTTTCCACCGCATATAGAGGGGTGAGATGCTCAGATCCAATTTTACTTTTCAGCCATTCCTCAAAAAATTCAGTTGGGAATGTACCTTCCACTTTCTCTGGGACGCCAATTAATCTCAGGTTGTTACGCCTTGATCAATTTTCAAGGTCATCCGTTTTTGCTAGGAGTGCTGCTATTTGCAGTGCTGCACACTGCCCGTCTCTGTCAGATCCTGCCATGCGGTCCTCCATGATACTGACTCTCTGCTCAACGTCTCCTGTTCTCTCACTTCATGAAGCTTGTGTCGCATGGATGCCATGTCTTCCCTGAGGCTCCCCAGCTGCTGGGTCACCTCAGTAATAGATGCTCTGCATAGCATTACTGCTGTGAGGATCTCTCTCAGTGTGGACTCTTCAGGGATATTCTGTGTGCCTGTCAGCTCCCCTATCTGTGCTGCCTGAGATCTGGGATTAGTCTCTGCCATGCAGGCCTGAGATCCCTCGCTGCTCTCCCCCCTCCTTCACTCAGCACCATGCTGTCTGCAAGTCCCATATTCATCTGCAGCTCACTTCTCACTGTCTCACTGTGATGGCCACTGCTCTCCTGCCTGGCAAAATGCTCTAGCCGTGTTGCAGCCTGTCTTCTGATCTCCTCAGGGTCTGCACCATTATCTTTTCTCTGCTCCATGCTGCCCACAGCACCATCTTGATTCTGCTCCTCCACTTCTCCCACCGGCTTTTTCGGCCCCCTCCTTGTCATATCTGTGCCAGTAAGCAATGCAATCAGGTCAGGGGGGGTCAAAGGGTCGTCCAGCTGCAGCCTGTGACTTCTGAGAGTGTTTTTTCGGTTTCTTCCCAAGGGATTTCCTAGATGCTTGGCAGGAGCTACATGATCTGCTTCCACTCACATACTGAACTAGGCCACGCCCCATTAAAAATGGTGTTTAATTTGAGAATATTCATTCTTAGTCTAAATTTCATAAAATATAATACAAATGTAAATGAAAAAATATAGAGAAATGAATGTATATGTATGTTTGCATATGTAAATATATATATAGGCATATGCCCCTGTGTGTGTATACAGTCATATGAAAAAGTTTGGGCACCCCGATTAATATTAACCTTTTTTCTTTATAACAATTTGGGTTTTTGCAACAGCTATTTCAGTTTCATACTGAACTGCACTCACCTGGGAGTCGGGGCTCCGTGTTGGTTCGGGGAATGCGTGCGGGGGGCGGGGCCAGAGCGAGCGTGCAATGCGTGAGGGGGCGGGGCGTGGCCGAGTTGCCAATGCGTGCAGGGGGCCGGGGGGAGAGGCCAATCCGTGTGGGGGGCGGAGCCTGGGCGAGCGACCAATCCGTGTGGGGGCGGAGCCGAGGCGAGGCGAGCGGCCAATCCGTGCGGGGGGGCGGAGCCGAGGCGAGCGGCCAATGAGACGCTTGTCACGGTAAGGACAAAATTTTGGAGCAAGACAGACAGACAGACAGACAAAATAAGGCAATTATATATATAGATGAGCTCTAGCCAGGGGATCATAACTCCCCGACTGTGCTATGTAGAGGCAAACAAAAGGAGCAGAGATCTGGAGAGATGATCAGCATGCACAATGTCTATGTCCATGTAACTAAAATGGTTGCAGAAGAACAAGAAGAAGGGGCAGAGCCTATGCAAGGTCTGATGGGTAACTACATAAGCCTTGGTGGGACAATTTTCATTGCACAGTAACCAGTGAAACATTAGATAAACAAGCTGCAGTAAGAAAACATTGTCAACAGATGGCGCTGTTGGATATCACTGGACAGTATCAATGTCAATTACTAAATGTTATCTTATTACATGGCATAATAAAATAATTATATGCATATCTATGAAGGCATGACACTCCCCGTCTGGCATCCGGGGGATTGCCACATAAACTTAAACTAGAGCAATAGAATAAGTTCAGAAACAGATCTAAGAAACAGCTTTCCACTTTGCTTGGGAATCTTGATTTCCACTTTCCTGAATTGTCCATCTTGACTTGGGAAGACCTTAGTTACCAATCCTAGAGGCTACTTGTTCCTTTTAGACTGAGTGTTCTTCACTAGGGCGACATTTCCAGGTTCCATGTTGGGTCTACTAGCTTGCCATTTGTCTCTTGTCTGTAATGTAGAGAGATATTATTTTCTCCACTTGGTCCAGAAAAGGTCTGCTAACATTTGAACTCTTTTCCATTGAGATTTGTACAAGTCTTTTGTAGTAAACTCTCCGGAAGTCGGCATACTCACATTAAACTTCTGGGTGAGGAGAGTTGAAGGGGTGAGCAGAGATAGGTTATCACGGTCATTGGATATGGGAACCAGTGGTCTGGCATTCATTATGGCTACTACCTCGGCCATGAAGGTTGTTAGAGTCTCATGAGTGAGCTTCGAAGGACCAAGTTGCAGATAGATGGAATCGAGGATCCTGCTTGCGATGCCGATCATGCGCTCCCACACGCCTCCCATATGAGATGAGCGAGGTGGGTCCACGTACAACCTAGTTCTGAAAGACGTCTTTCTACTTGGTTAATGTCCAGATTTGAGGGAATCTTTAGTTCACCACATGCTCCTACAAACTTAGATCCTCTGTCAGAACGTATATGCTTTACATGTCCTCTGAGAGAAATGAATCGTCTGAAGGCATTTATGAAGCTGGATGTGTCCATTGTCTCAATGACTTCTATGTGTACGGCTCTAATACTCAAACATGTGAACAAGACAGCCCAGCGCTTGCTATTTGCATGTCCTCCCCTAGTCTGACGTGTGACAACTGACCAGGGACCAAACACATCGAGGCCCACGTTGGTAAAATGAGGTTCGGTACTCAAACGGTCTGCTGGTAGGTCTGCCATTTTTTGGCATTGACATGAACCACAGAGTTTCCTGCAGACGATACATTTGAAGATGACTCTACTCACAAGTCGCTTAACTCCTGTTATCCAGAATCCCGCTTCCCGTAGGGCTCCTTCAGTTATCAAGCGTCCTTGATGTCTAACCTGTGCGTGATAATGCTCAACCAGCAGGGAAGCAACATGGCCGTGAGGAACAATGATTGGAGTACACTCGTCATTTTCAAGCTTTGCATTTGAAATTCGTCCCCCGACTCTCAGCAGTCCTTGAGTATCTACAAACGGTCAATAGTATGAATCAGCTCACCGTGGAAAAAACTCAGTCCTGATTTCGTCCCGGAGCACGGACAGGCACAGCCACAGCCCAAAATAATGCAAAAGATGAGGATGTCCAGCTCTTCAGGCAAAAAAATCACGTCTTTATTTTATCATGCAGACACAAAGAATGACATGACCAGCACAACGCGTTTCAGGTGAAAGCACTCACCCTTAATCATGATACTGGATAGATGGTGCTGCAAAGCTTATATGCAAATGCTAATCAATGTAACAGATGTTTAAATTACTTCAGCACCTTACATGCACGAAATAGGTTTTACCATGAAAAACATTACATACATATACAATTAAAAAACAATGATACAATACAATACAATACACATTTTTCAATGGTTTTCTGGATTTGAAGATATATACGTTTATAACCAAACCAGTTGCAGTGCGCCATTCAGTGTGTGCAGATATAACACCTTCAAGTTTAATGCACATACATATGTGCCAATATATCATATTTAAATACATAAATCTGCACTCAACAAATGGCGCACACCGGAATTTTTTTTACAAACATATTTACTCATGTATATCCCCATGTATATGCACACATATTGCCCTTCTATATATGTGCTCAGTTGTCATACTATGTAAAAGCTTTTAAGTTCCGACATGGAAATTTAATATCTATATTATGTGGATTTTCCTGCACTTCGGAGTACCTAAATGCTTATATATGAACTCAAATGGATTTATATACTTTGAAAGAAGCCTCATTTTTTATTGTCAAAAGTTTATTTTAATTATTTAAAAAAAAAAAAACAAAAAAAAAAACAAAAAAAATTTTTGAAAAACTTTTTTTGTTTTTTTGGTTAAATTGTTATTTAAACTATGCTTCGATGAAAGAAACACATTGTTATTCTATATTATGATAGAACACAAAGCGCCATATTAAATGCAATGCAATATAACCGCATAAGTCGCAGATGGTATAAATTTGGTGTGAATTAAAAACACAAGTAGGAGTTTTGGCTATGTATACATGCACACTGCTTCTATATTAGTGCTCGATTTATATTGTGTAGGGGCTGTTAGGTTTAAACTAGAAGGTTTGATATCTGTTATATAAGTTTCATCCTACTCAGGAAAAATTTATCAATTGATGTCTGTGAAACATGCTTTAGTAAATTTATATGCTTGAAGAGAAATACCACAGCCAAATATATAATGAACTGACTTTCAGTTTTAGCATTAGGGGTTAAACTACAACAATTGTTCCAAAGAGGCTAAAACACACCCTGCAGTTAGCGTTTGTTGCAACCACACAGAGGGAGCCAAGTGTCTCCAACAATGAGGGAAAAAAAAAATTCACACAACAACTAAATAAGTGTGTCGCCTATAGCCACATAAATCGCAAGTGGTGTAAATTAAAAACGCAAGTTACAACTTTGGCTGTGGGTTCTTGAATTATAACATAATCATTGGTGTATGTTTGTTTCCCCCTTTAATTTTTGAAGCCAATATACCAATGTTATAACAATATGGCAATAGATTTATTGGGCAGAAGATTGTTTTTCCCACCCACCAAAAGCAGTGCAAGACAAGGCTTTAGTTTTTATCACCTAATAGAAAATCATGAGATCCCTGCGGAGATTCAAACCACAGGGAAAGGTGGTTTTTAATTTGAATATCCACCAGACCTCTCTCTTACGTAAAAGTTTTTCCATGTTACCCCCTCTATGCGACTTTTGTATTTTTTCTATTCCATACACCCGCAAAGTATCCAATGTGCCTTGATGTTTGTTAATGAAATGTTTTGATAACTGAGATGTGCCTCCAGAGGTTTTTTATGTATTACATCGTATATATGTTCTTTTATGCGTGTGTGCAGTTCTCGTTTTGTACTTCCAATATATTTTAGTTTGCAAGTTATGCATTCTGCCAAATACACTATATATGAACTTCTACAATTTATAAAAGTTTTTATCGCATAGCTACTGCTAGCATCACTGTTTTCAAAAGATGTGATCTTTTTAGGAGTCAATGGGCACATTTTACACTGTTTTCTCGCACAATGGTAAAAACCCTTTAAAGACAGCCAGTTGGTGCCTAGAAGATTCGATTGTTTGTTTTTATTTTTGATGTCACTTGGAGATAACTTATCTCCCAGTGACACTGTTTTTTTGGCAACTACTCTACAATTATTATTGAGAATTTTTTTCAAGGTTGTGTCTGTTTTTAATATAGTTAGATTGCGGAAAAAAATCTTTCGTATGTCCGCAAACTGATTACTATATCGTAAGGCTAAAGTGATAGCTGAATTAGCAATTGGTTGTTTTTTAGTCGTGGTCTGAGTGGTGGTTTTCGTAGAATTAATTTTTGATTTTACAACCTTTTGTGCTCTATTTAACATCCATTCTTTATAACCTCTTTTTTTGAGTCTTATATTAATGGTGTCTACTTCAGTTTGGAGGTTTTTCTGAGAGTTGCAATTTCTATGCGCTCGTTGCATTTCTCCTACTGGTATGGCCTTGATGGTATGTGAGGGATGGTGACTTGCTGCATGCAAAATTGTATTTCCTGATACTTGTTTTCTATGGGTGCATGTTTCTATTAACCCAGTGTTAAGACCCGTCATTCGTAAGTCCAAAAAATTCACAGTGTGTTGTTGAAAATCCACCTTAAATTTTAGATTGAAAGGATTATTATTTATGTACATAGTGAGGTCAGATCCTCCTGTGACATAACAGCAACACAAAGAGCACTTCTTGCTCTGGGTTTAAATTTTGCACCAACTAATAATTTTGATTTGTTTGGTACATTGTGTGATATTAACAAATTTGTTCGTAATGTTGTGGTAAAAAAACATTTTGTTGGGGATGATACTGTGCAATCCGATGCCAATATAGTTGAACATGAAAATATGTATACAAATTTTAAATGTAAAGAACAAATGGCATTGCTAACATTGGAAGAGTTGGGAGATCAATACAAACTAGAGTCCCCCAATGGTAGAGATTCTGCCCCTAGTATTACCAATCCGGATTTTTATCCGTTAAATGAAAGATGTGAAGCCATAATAAACTTCCAAAAAAATATGGAGAGGGATCTGAGACTGCTACATGAATCTGGCAAAAACAACAATCTCAGTAACTTAAATGTCCAACAGAGAGAGGCACTTTGTCAACTTGAGAAAAATTCAGATATTATAATCAAAAAATCTGATCTGACAAAGGGGGATCGGTGGTGATAATGGACAAAGCTGATTATATTGATTGGATGCGCCTTTTGGTGTCTGATACCAACACTTATGTCCCTGTCGCCACTGACCCCACTATTACCATCAATAAGAAAATTCACAAGCTAATCAATGAGGGGGCTTCCCATGGCTGTTATGACAAAAAATACGCTGAGCGGCTTAAAATTAATGATCCCAGAACACCCATCCTCTATGGGTTACCTAAAACACATAAAGGGGAGAATCCACCCCCCATGCGGCCCATAGTATCGGGCATTGGCTCGGCGGGCGAGAGGCTGGGGCAGTGGATTGACTCTGTTTTGCAGCCCCTGGCCCGCCGTGTTCCAGGTTACCTCAAGGACACTATTAGTGTTTTAAATGAAGTTAATGACATAAAGTGGCAAAATACCTATGGCTGGATAACAGCAGATGTCATTTCTCTTTATACTTCAATACCCCAACAAATAGCAATAATGGCAGTCCAACATCACTTGGCAAAATATTCAAATTTTGATAACGAAAACATTTCTTTCATAGTAGAAGCTATCAGGTTTCTTATGGCGAACAATTATTTTTTGTTTGACTCCCAATTTTTTATTAAAAAAACTGGAGTTTCTATGGGTGCTAAGTATTCCCCGTCAGTCGCTAATTTAGTTATGAGCTGGTGGGAAGAGGTATATATCTATTGTGACAGCAATCCATTTGTGGGATGTGTGGTCTGGTACGGGAGATTCATCGATGATGTCATCATGGTATGGGCGGGCGGTGGGTCTCTCGTATCTGACCTCACTATGTACATAAATAATAATCCTTTCAATCTAAAATTTAAGGTGGATTTTCAACAACACACTGTGAATTTTTTGGACTTACGAATGACGGGTCTTAACACTGGGTTAATAGAAACATGCACCCATAGAAAACAAGTATCAGGAAATACAATTTTGCATGCAGCAAGTCACCATCCCTCACATACCATCAAGGCCAAACCCGTAGGAGAAATGCAACAAGCACATAGAAATTGCAACTCTCAGAAAAACCTCCAAACTGAAGTAGACACCATTAATATAAGACTCAAAAAAAGAGGTTATAAAGAATGGATGTTAAATAGAGCACAAAAGGTTGTAAAATCAAAAATTAATTCTACGAAAACCACCACTCAGACCAAGACTAAAAAACAACCAATTGCTAATTCAGCTATCACTTTAGCCTTACGATATAGTAATCAGTTTGCGGACATACGAAAGATTTTTTTCCGCAATCTAACTATATTAAAAACAGACACAACCTTGAAAAAAATTCTCAATAATAATTGTAGAGTAGTTGCCAAAAAAGCAATGTCACTGGGAGATAAGTTATCTCCAAGTGACATCAAAAATAAAAACAAACAATCGAATCTTCTAGGCACCAACTGGCTGTCTTTAAAGGGTTTTTACCATTGTGCGAGAAAACAGTGTAAAATGTGCCCATTGACTCCTAAAAAGATCACATCTTTTGAAAACAGTGATGCTAGCAGTAGCTATGCGATAAAAACTTTTATAAATTGTAGAAGTTCATATATAGTGTATTTGGCAGAATGCATAACTTGCAAACTAAAATATATTGGAAGTACAAAACGAGAACTGCACACACGCATAAAAGAACATATATACAATGTAATACATAAAAAAACCTCTGGAGGCACATCTCATTTATCAAAACATTTCATTAACAAACATCAAGGCACATTGGATACTTTGCGGGTGTATGGAATAGAAAAAATACAAAAGTCGCATAGAGGGGGTGACATGGAAAATCTTTTGCATAAGAGAGAGGCCTGGTGGATATTCAAATTAAAAACCACCTTTCCCTGTGGTTTGAATCTCCGCAGGGATCTCATGATTTTCTATTAGGTGATAAAAACTAAAGCCTTGTCTTGCACTGCTTTTGGTGGGTGGGAAAAACAATCTTGTGCCCAATAAATCTATTGCCATATTGTTATAACATTGGTATATTGGCTTAAAAAAATTAAAGGGGGAAACAAACATACACCAATGATTATGTTATAATTCAAGAACCCACAGCCAAAGTTGTAACTTGCGTTTTTAATTTACACCACTTGCGATTTATGTGGCTATAGGCGACACACTTATTTAGTTGTTGTGTGAATTTTTTTTTTCCCTCATTGTTGGAGACACTTGGCTCCCTCTGTGTGGTTGCAACAAATGCTAACTGCAGGGTGTGTTTTAGCCTCTTTGGAACAATTGTTGTAGTTTAACCCCTAATGCTAAAACTGAAAGTCAGTTCATTATATATTTGGCTGTGGTATTTCTCTTCAAGCATATAAATTTACTAAAGCATGTTTCACAGACATCAATTAATAAATTTTTCCTGAGTAGGATGAAACTTATATAACAGATATCAAACCTTCTAGTTTAAACCTAACAGCCCCCACACAATATAAATCGAGCACTAATATAGAAGCAGTGTGCATGTATACATAGCCAAAACTCCTACTTGTGTTTTTAATTCACACCAAATTTATACCATCTGCGACTTATGCGGTTATATTGCATTGCATTTAATATGGCGCTTTGTGTTCTATCATAATATAGAATAACAATGTGTTTCTTTCATCGAAGCATAGTTTAAATAACAATTTACCAAAAAAACAAAAAAAGTTTTTCAAAAATTTTTTTTTTTTTCTTCACAAATGCTAACTATAGGGTGTGTTTTAGCCCCTTGGAACAATTGTTGCAGTTTAACCCCTAATGTTAAAGCTGAAGGTCAGCTCATTATATATTTGGCTGTGGTATATTTTTTTTTTTTTTTTTTTCAAGCATATAAATTTATTAAAGCATGTTTCACAGACATCAATTGATACATTTTTCCTGAGTAGGATGAAACTTATATAACACAGATATTAAATCTTCTAGTTCAAACTTAACAGCCCCCACACAATATAAATCGAGCACTAATATAGAAGCAGTGTGCATGTATACATAGCCAAAACTCCTACTTGCGTTTTTAATTCACACCAAATTTACACCATCTGCGACTTGTGCGGTTATATTGCGTTACATTCAACATGGCGTTTTGTGTTCTACCATAATATAGAGTGACTATGTGTTTCTTTCATTGAAGCATAGTTTAAATAATAATTTAACCAAAAAATAAAAGAAGTTTTTCAAAAAATTTTTTTTTTTAAATAATTAAAATAAACTTTTGACAATAAAAAATGAGGCTTCTTTCAAAGTATATAAATCCATTTGAGTTCATATATAAGCATTTAGGTACTCCAAAGTGCAGGAAAATTCACATAATATAGATATTAAATTTCCATGTCGGAACTTAAAAGCTTTTACATAGTATGACAACTGAGCACATATATAGAAGGGCAATATGTGTGCATATACATGGGGATATACATGAGTAAATATGTTTGTAAAAAAAAAATTCCGGTGTGCGCTATTTGTTGAGTGCAGATTTATTTATTTAAATATGATATATTGGCACATAGGTATGTGCATTAAACTTGAAGGTGTTATATCTGCACACACTGAATGGCGCACTGCAACTGGTTTGGTTATAAACGTATATATCTTCAAATCCAGAAAACCATTGAAAAATGTGTATTGTATTGTATTGTATCATTGTTTTTTAATTGTATATGTATGTAATGTTTTTCATGGTAAAACCTATTTCGTGCATGCAAGGTGCTGAAGTAATTTAAACATCTGTTACATTGATTAGCATTTGCATATAAGCTTTGCAGCACCATCTATCCAGTATCATGATTAAGGGTGAGTGCTTTCACCTGAAACGCGTTGTGCTAGTCATGTCATTCTTTGTGTCTGCATGATAAAATAAAGACGTGATTTTTTTGCCTGAAGAGCTGGACATCCTCATCTTTTGCATCTACAAACGGGTCCAGTTTTTTAAGGGGACTATCTTTTGGGACACCTCTGTGGTTCCGGAGGGACTCAAGAATCTGGGTATAAGCTTCATGCTGTACACAACAGATGATTGCGTGTTTGGCTTGTGTGAGCTCTTTCACTGAGTAAGCTTTATGACAACGATGCCAGCCTTTGCATGGAGCTGGTCTCGATTGTCTATTTTTAAAGGATCTAATGACATGGATCAGGCAAGTCAAGGCTCTGTAGGTCGATCTCCAGGTAGAGAATCTGAGGAAGCGGCTGTAATCAAGGTGCCTGTTGGTGATCGTTGTGCTAAGTGTGGAAACTTGAGGCCGTATCTCTACATCTGATTCGGATTCGAAGAGTTCATGTGTATGTGTCTCGTGAGCAGTGGGTACCGGTTGATACAGAAATACAGGCCTGACTAGCCAGTTAGTGTCTTTGAGGCGTGATGCCGGTACCGCTCTGGTCGCATGGTCTGCAGGATTTTGGTCGGTTGGTATTTTGTATATTTTGTCCATGAAAGCAAAGAAATGTACCTCCATTTCTGGCTTCTTTGAGAAACTGCGCTTTAAGTAGGTAAGGCGCTTTAGTGCCATCTCTTTGGTGTTAGGAAAACAGGGTCTTTGTGGCTTGAATGGTAGTGGAGCCACCCAGCTGTCGTTTTCATCCTTGTGAAATCCTTGATCCATTATCTCCAGGATGGTCTCATCTTCAATGGAATGGGCTAGTTTATAATCTTCTTTGGTCTTTTGAAAGACAGCGCACCCTAGATGATCTTTGTCTCCGTCGCACAATTCATCCATGGCGTATCTGTCTTCCCTACCATTTAAGTGTGCTGAATTGGTGAGATTCTCCTTTACTAGGAATTTGTTGGGGCAGGGTAGGAAAAAGGATGGACAGCCACTCTCCAATGTGTTCGTGTAGAGAGAGTGGACGTTGTTCGGCTTGTGAGCATTTCCGAGGCAGATGTCCCCTATAACTACCCATCCTAGATCTAGCTTCTGAGTGTAGGGCGAGTTATAAGGACCGTTTATCTGTTTCCTCACCTTGTGAACTCTGATGATGTCTCTCCCCAGCAAAAGGACCAACTTGGCTTGAGAATTAAGTGCAGGAATGAGATGCCCTATGTTTCTCAAATGGGGATGGTGTAGTGCCGCTTCTGGAGTGGGTATTTCTTCTCTATTGTTCGGGATAGAATTGCACTTGATTAATGTAGGAAGGGGTAAGGATGTCTTCCCATCTAGGGATTCAATTTGATAACCTGTTGCCTTCCTGACAGATTCTTCACTCACTTCTGTACATGTTTTCAGTGAGTAGGAGCAGCTAAGTCCCTTGATTCCAAAGATGTCAAAGAAAGCTGAGCTGGCGAGTGATCTATTACTCTGGTCATCGAGTATAGCATAGAGTTTAACCACTTTTTCTCTGTAGCCTATAGGGTAAACTGTAACCAGACAGATCTTTGAGCAGGATTTGTTAGTAAGACCTTCTCCACAAACTTGAGTGCACTGGGGTGACACTTCAGGAGGTGTACTGTCTGTCTCCTCCCCGCCGTGCTCTGTAAGTCGGTCTATGTGCGTGGGGTTCTGTGGGGCTGGCTCCGGGTGTAGAGCGTTGCTGTGCTCTTGACTGTTACACTCCGAACAAGTGATACTGGCTTTGCAGTCTCTAGTTCAGTAAGATGTAGATGCACAACATCTGTAACATATGTTGTTTTCTCTGAGGAAGATTCTACGGTCTTTAAGAGATTTTCCTCTAAAACTCCTGCACTGTTGCAGTGGGTGAGGCCTTTTGTGTAGGGGGCACTCTTTGTCTGGGTCAATTGTTAGTGACCTTTCAGGTTCTGGTGTACTGTGGGTCTTGCATGATGAATCTGTAGCAGACGCATTAGTTTTGTGTACAGTGATAGGTGAGCCTTGAGGGTTGCGGACTGGAGCAGGCTTACCTGTTTGTGGGTTGACGGGATCTGCGGTGGAAAGGTCAAAGCTGGGATCATTCCTGATCTTGGCTTGCTGGCGCACAAAATCTACGAAGACATGGAATGGAGGAAACGGCACGTTGTGACGTTGTTTGTACTCTGAACCCCGGTTCAACCATTTCTCTTGCAGACTGTAAGGCAGCTTATTCACTATGGGTTTAATACCTCTGGCTGTATCTAGGGACGTGAGGCCTGGCAGGTCTCCTTCAAACTTGGTGACTTGGAGTTCTACCAAGAGGTTGCTCAATTCTCTTAGCATGTGAAAGCTCTTATTAGAGATCTTGGGAAAGTCCTCCAACCTTTTGAAGAGGGATTCTTCTATCCTCTCTGAAGAGCCATAGCACTCATCAAGTCTCTCCCATAACAGGCACAAACCTTTGCTCGGGTGGTTGATGCTGATATCCCTGATGCGTTTTGCATGTTCTACTGATTCATTTCCTAGCCACTAGACCAAGAGATCAATCTCTTCATTGGCAGAGATGTCCAGGCCGGCCGTGGCAATTCTGAAGGAAGCTCTCCACGCTCTGCAACTTTCAGGATGGTCATTAAACTTTAAGAGACCTTTGGTGAGTAACTCACGGCGTGCGAAGAACTTGAGGAAAGCTGGTAGCTCTTGATTTCTGAGAGGGTGGTCCGGATACATGTCGCTATGATGAGGTCCCAGTGAGTTATTGTTGCCGTCAAATACGTTGTCACCATGATAGTCACCATCGGGGTCCTCCATCTTGTGGCGGTTCGCTGTGTAGTACGAATCTACAAACTTGGGTGCAGATGACACTGATGGTGTTAGGTGGACGGAATTACCTTCATGCTTAACGTGGGATGTTTGTTGAATGAAGGTTGATGGCTGAATGGCAGGATTCAGTCTCTCTCTTGGAGCTGAATGTAGACGGTCGTCTGATGCGGTATGCTGTAGCACGTAGTCCGAAGTGCGTTGTGAGATATCCCGATGACTAAGTTCGGGTCCGAGCCTTAACCTGAAACTTTTACTGTCGCTGCGTGCTGCTTCTTCTAAAGCCTGTACTTCAGCTTCTGCTGCTGCTTCTGTGTCTACAGCAAGTTTTGCAAGGTCGGCTTCTAGATGTGCTTTTTCTGTCTTTAATTTCAACTCTTGTTCAGCGAAGGCAGCTCTCACTTTGGCGGCTTCCGCCTTCACCCTGGCGGTGGCAATTGCAGTGCTGCTCACAGACTTCCTTGAAGCTGACGAGCTTACATGGGAGCGTGTTACATAAACTTCAGATCCTCTATCTGACATAGTGTCTGTATGCGGCTTGACTGCTCTCTGATAGAAGTCGGCGTCTATGCTTCAACCCCGTTTATAGTAGTCGTTTTACTGTTCTGGCACCCTCAATCTGTGCTTTGGAAGACGAGTTGACAGACAGATAAACTCTTTCCCATCAATGCATTGACTCGGACGCTGGGGGTCCTTTACAACTTTTATTAATGAGATCAGTGTAAAACTACAAGAAATAAATGAAAATACTAAGCACAAGATACAACATATCTGAGTTACATAGCATTCCATTTGATACAGGACATGCAGGGTAAATGCACTACATGGCGAATACATATTAGCTATAATCATCATAGTATCATAGTATCATGGTTTTTAAGGTTGAAGGGAGACTCTAAGGCGGGCTTTGCACACTACGACATCGCAGGTGCGATGTCGGTGGGGTCAAATCGAATGTGACGCACATCCGGCGTCACTTGCGATGTCGTAGTGTGTAAATCCTAGATGATACGATGAACGAGCGCAAAATCGTCGTCATCGTATCATCGTTGCAGCCTCCGACATTTCCATAATGCCGGGGGAGCGACAGGTACGATGTAGTTCCTCGCTCCTGCGGCAGCACACATCGCTGTGTGTGAAGCCGCAGGAGCGAGGAACTTCACCTTACCTGCCTCCCGGCTGCAATGAGAAGGACGGAGGTGGGCGGGATGTTTACATCCTGCTCATCTCCGCCCCTCCACTTCAATTGGCCGCCTGCCGTGTGACGTCACTGTGACGCCGCACGACCCGCCCCCTAAGGAAGGAGGCGGGTCGCCGGCCAGAGGGACGTCGCACGGCAGGTATGTGCGTGTAAAGCTGCCGTAGCGATAATAATCGCTACGGCAGCTTTCACTATATATCGAACGTGCGACGGGGGCGGGACTATCGCTGCAGCATCGGTAACACATTGTTACCGATGTTGCAACGTGCAAAGCCCGCCTAAGTCCATCTAGTTCAACCCGTAGCCTAACATGTTGATCCAGAGGAAGGCAAAAAAAACCCCAATGTGGCAAACAAGTTCCAGTGGGGAAAAAATTTCCTTCCTGACTCCACATCCGGCAATCAGACTAGTTCCCTGGATCAATACCCTGTCATAAAATCTAATATACATAACTGGTAATATTAAATTTTTCAAGAAAGGCGTCCAGGCTCTGCTTAAATGTTAGTAGTGAATCACTCATTACAACATCATGCGGCAGAGAGTTTCATAGTCTCACTGCTCGTACAGTAAAGAATCCTCGTCTGTGATTATGATTAAACCTTCTTTCCTCAAGACGTAGCGGATGCCCCCGTGTTCCAGTTGCAGGCCTAGGTGTAAAAAGATCTTTGGAAAGGTCTCTGTACTGTCCCCTCATATATTTATACATTGTGATTAGATCCCCCCTAAGCCTTCGTTTTTCCAAACTAAATAACCCCAAGTTTAATAACCTGTCTTGGTATTGCAGCCCACCCATTCCTCTAATAATCTTGGTCGCTCTTCTCTGCACCCTCTCCAGTTCAGCTATGTCCTTCTTATATATATCGGTGACCAGAATTGTACACAGTATTCTAAGTGCGGTCGCACTAGTGACTTGTACAGAGGTAGAACTATATTTTTTTCATGAACACTTATACCTCTTTTAATACATCCCATTATTTTATTAGCCCTGGCAGCAGCTGCCTGACACTGTCCACTAAAGTGAAGTTTACCATCCACCCATACACCCAAGTCTTTTTCTGTGTCTGTTTTACCCAGTGTTCTACAATTAAGTACATAATCATAAATGTTATTTCCTCTACCCAAGTGCATGACCTTACATTTATCTACATTAAACTTCAATTGCCACTTCTCAGCCCAATCCTCCAATTTACATAAATCTCCCTGTAATATAAAATTATCCTCCTCTGTATTGATTACCCTGCAGAGTTTAGTATCATCTGCAAATATTGAAATTCTACTCCGCATGCCCCTAACAAGGTCATTTATAAATATGTTGAAAAGAAGCGGGCCCAATACTGACCCCTGTGGTACCCCACTATGAACTGAGACCCAGTCCGAGTACGTACCATTAATAACCACCCTTTGTTTCCTATCACTGAGCCAGTTTTTAACCCAGTTACACATATTTTCCCCTATCCCCATTATTCTCATTTTATGTACCAACCTTTTGTGTGGCACCGTATCAAAAGCTTTTGAAAAGTCCATATACACAACATCCACTGCATTTCCCTGGTCCAGGCTTGAACTTACCTCTTCATAGAAGCTGATCAAATTAGTTTGACAGGATCGATCCCTCATAAACCCATGTTGATACTCTGTCATAAAGTTATTTTTCTTGAGATACTCCAGTATAGCATCTCTCAAGAAACCCTCAAGGATTTTACCAACCGTAGAGGTTAAACTTACCGGCCTATAATTTCCCGGCTCAGTTTTTGTCCCCTTTTTGAATATTGGCACCACATTTGCTATGCGCCAGTCCTGCGGTACCGACCCTGTTATTAAGGAATCTGAGAAGATTAAAAATAATGGTCTATCTATCACAGAACTCAATTCCTGTAGTACTCTGGGGTGTATGCCATCCGGGCCCGGAGATTTGTCAACCTTAGTGATTTCGAGGCGGCGGCGTACTTCCTGCTGGGTTAAGCAGGTAATATTCAAGGGTGAATTTATGGTATCACTGGTCATGTCATCTGCCATGGCATTTTCTTGTATAAAAACCGTAGAAAAAAAGTCATTCAGCAGGTTGGCTTTACCCTCATCCCCTTCCACCATTTCACCAAGACTATTTTTAAGGGTGCCAGCACTATCGCTTTTCAGTTTTTTACTGTTTATGTAGTTAAAGAATATTTTAGGATTATTTTTACTTTCTCTCGCAATGAGTCTCTCTGTCTCAAACTTAGCTAACTTAATTTGCTTTTTACATATTTTATTTAATTTTCTATAATTATATAATGCCTCATCACTACCTACCCTCTTTAATTCTTTTAAGGCTTTCTGTTTTTCTTTTATTGCTTCCCTTACAGCTCTATTTAGCCATAGGGGTTTCCTCCTATTTCTAGCATGTTTGTTCCCATAGGGTATATTTTCTGCACAAGCCCTATTCAGGATGCTCATAAAAGTCTCCCATTTGCTTTGTGTACTTTTATTACTTAGTACATCATCCCAGTTTATTGCACTAAGATCATCTCTCAACCGTTTAAAATTTGCTTTCCTGAAGTTTAGTGTCCTTGTAGCCCCTCTACTAGACATCTTACTAAAGAATACATGAAAACTTATTATTTTGTGATCACTATTCCCCAAGTAACCCCCAACTTGTATATTTGATATGCGGTCTGGCCTATTGGTTAGTACAAGGTCTAGTAGTGCTCCCCCTCTTGTGGGGTCCTGTAAATTTGTGAAAGGTAATTATCTTTCATTGTTATCAAAAATCTATTTCCTTTGCTGGAACTGCAAGTTTCTGTTCCCCAATTTATATCAGGATAGTTAAAGTCCCCCATAATAATTACCTCTCCGAGACTCGCTGCTTTATCAATTTGCTTTATGAGGAGATTCTCTACCTCTTCCATAATATTTGGCGTCTTATAACACACCCCTATCAGTATTTTATTATTCATTCTCCCCCCCCCTTATCTCCACCCATAGGGACTCTACATTCTCAGTACCCTCACATATGTTGTCACGCAGGATGGGTTTTAAGGATGATTTTACATATAGACACACACCTCCCCCTCGCTTATTTGTACGGTCATTCCTGAATAGGCTATAACCCTGTAAATTAACAGCCCAGTCATAGCTCTCATCCAGCCATGTCTCTGATATCCCCACTATATCATAATTTTCTTCCAACAATATTAATTCTCATTCCTCCACCTTATTTGTGAGGCTTCGGGCATTAGTGTACATGCACGTTACGTATGACTCTGTACCTGTATTCCTGCTTACTGTATTAACTGTCCTAACCCTTCCCCCCGTACCACCCCCAATTTCATTACTTGTGCCCTGGTCACTATCTGCACTACATTCCCCTTCTATAAAGTGAATACCCTCGCCCCCCATTCCTAGTTTATGGGGGAATTATAATGACAGGATAATACTTGCAGAACAGAGCAACTGCATTATAATTTGATGAGCTGTAGCCAGGGGATCATAACTCACCGACTGTGCTATGTAGAGGTAAACAAAAGGAGCAGAGATCTGGAGAGATGATCAGCATGCAGAATGTCTGTGTCCATGTAACTAAAATGGCTGCAGAAGAACAAGAAGAAGGGGCAGAGCCCATGCAAGGTCTGATGGGTAACTACATAAGCCTTGGTGGGACAATTTTCATTGCACAGTAACCAGTGAAACATTAGATAAACAAGCTACAGTAAGAAAACATTGTCAACAGATGGCGCTGTTGGATATCACTGGACAGTATCAATGTCAATTACTAAATGTTATCTTATTACATGGCATAATAAAATAATTATATGCATTTCTATGAAGGCATGACACCATGCGACTCTCAACTTTAACAAGATTCCCGGTGCCGGAATTGGCTACACAGCCCCAAAGCATGATGGAACCTCCACTAAATTTTATTGTGGGTAGCAATTGCTTTTCTTGGAATGCCGTGTTTTTTTGCCTCCATGCATAACGCCTTTTTGTATGATCAAACAACTCAATCTTTGTTTCATCAGTCCACAGTACCTTCTTCCAAAATGTAACTGGCTCGTCCAAATGTGCTTTTGCATACCTCAGGCGACTCTGTTTGTGGCGTGCTTGCAGAAACGGCTTCTTTCGCATCACTCTCCCATACAGCTTCTCCTTGTGCAAAGTGCGCTGTATTGTTGACCGATGCACATTGACACCATCTGCAGCAAGGTGATGCTGCAGGTCTTTGGAGGTGGTCTGTGGATTGTCCTTGACTGTTCTCACCATTCTTCTTCTCTGCCTTTCTGATATTTTTCTTGGCCTGCCACTTCTGGGCTTAACAAGAACTGTACCTGTGTTCTTCCATTTCCTTACTATGTTCCTCACAGTGGAAACTGACAGTTTAAATCTCTGAGACAACTTTTTGTATCCTTCCCCTGAACAACTATGTTGAATAATCTTTGCTTTCAGATCATTGGAGAGTTGTTTTGAGGAGCCCATGATGCCACTCTTCATAGGAGATTCGAATAGGAGAACAACTTGCAAGTGGCCACCTTAAATACCTTTTCTCATGATTGGATACACCTGCCTATGAAGTTCAAAGCTCAATGAGGTTACAAAACCAATTTAGTGCTTTAGGAAGTCAGTAAAAGTAGTTAGGAGTGTTCAAATCAAGAAATTGATAAGGGTGCCCATACTTTTGCACCGGTCAAATTTAGTTTAAATGCGGATTGCACATTTTCTGTTAGTACAATAAACCTCATTTCAATCCAGAAATATTACGGAGTCCATCAGTTATTAGTAGAGATGAGCGAACCGGTCGTGGTTCGGCTCGAGTTCGGTTCGTCGAACGGAGGTCCCGTTTGAGTTCGGTTCGTCGAACGTTCGACGAACCGACCTCGAACCACATAGGAAACAATGGCAGGCATTCACAAACACATAAAAACACCTAGAAAACACCCTCAAAGGTGTCCAAAAGGTGACAAACAACTCACAACACAACACAAACACATGGGAAAGTGACAAGGACATATACTCATGCGAAAACAAAAGAGCTGGACAAGGAAAAAGAGGAGGACACAGATATGTGAGTATATGCAAGGAAACGTCGATGCCATTATTGTGCAACTTGAGCCCTGCTCATTTTAGGCTTCCAATCTGGATAAATTGCCTGAGCTTGCCACGTACGCCTTGGGGATCTTGTCGTGTCCTGCAGCCAGCGTTCTCTCTGAACCTGTCTTCAGTGCTGCTGGGGGTCTGCTGGCAGATAAGCACACGTGTCTGTCCACTGACAATGTGGACATGGCTCTCAGAGGACTTTTCTTCCCCTGGGTCATCCAGGGAAGGCGAAAGGCACGCGTATTTTTGAGAGTGCTTCATGCAAAGCATCTGTTTCATTTTGAAAAGGGGGATCAGGTGATGCCAGTCAAGTGGGGTGTGTGTGGCCCAATTAGTGGCAACGAGGGAGACTGTGGTTTGAGTCCCCTCGCTTTTGAAAAAAGAACCAAGATGAACAAGTCATGGCTCTCAGAGGAGTTTTCTTCCCCTGGGTCATCCAGGGGAGGCGAAAGGCACGCGTATTTTTGAGAGTGCTTCATGCAAAGCATCTGTTTCATTTTGAAAAGGGGGATCAAGTGATGCCAGTCAAGTGGGGTGTGTGTGGCCCAATTAGTGGAAACGAGGGAGACTGTGGTTGGAGTCCCCTCGCTTTTGAAAAAAGAACCAAGATGAACAAGTCATGGCTCTCAGAGGACTTTTCTTCCCCTGGGTCATCCAGGGGAGGCGAAAGGCACGCGTATTTTTGAGAGTGCTTCATGCAAAGCATCTGTTTCATTTTGAAAAGGGGGATCAGGTGATGCCAGTCAAGTGGGGTGTGTGTGGCCCAATTAGTGGCAACGAGGGAGACTGTGGTTGGAGTCCCCTCGCTTTTGAAAAAAGAACCAAGATGAACAAGTCATGGCTCTCAGAGCACTTTTCTTCCCCTGGGTCATCCAGGGGAGGCGAAAGGCACGCGTATTTTTGAGAGTACTTCATGCAAAGCATCTGTTTCATTTTGAAAAGGGGGATCAAGTGATGCCAGTCAAGTGGGGTGTGTGTGGCCCAATTAGTGGAAACGAGGGAGACTGTGGTTGGAGTCCCCTCGCTTTTGAAAAAAGAACCAAGATGAACAAGTCATGGCTCTCAGAGGACTTTTCTTCCCCTGGGTCATCCAGGGGAGGCGAAAGGCACGCGTATTTTTGAGAGTGCTTCATGCAAAGCATCTGTTTCATTTTGAAAAGGGGGATCAGGTGATGCCAGTCAAGTGGGGTGTGTGTGGCCCAATTAGTGGCAACGAGGGAGACTGTGGTTGGAGTCCCCTCGCTTTTGAAAAAAGAACCAAGATGAACAAGTCATGGCTCTCAGAGCACTTTTCTTCCCCTGGGTCATCCAGGGGAGGCGAAAGGCACGCGTATTTTTGAGAGTACTTCATGCAAAGCATCTGTTTCATTTTGAAAAGGGGGATCAAGTGATGCCAGTCAAGTGGGGTGTGTGTGGCCCAATTAGTGGAAACGAGGGAGACTGTGGTTGGCGTCCCCTCGCTTTTGAAAAAAGAACCAAGATGAACAAGTCATGGCTCTCAGAGGACTTTTCTTCCCCTGGGTCATCCAGGGGAGGCGAAAGGCACGCGTATTTTTGAGAGTGCTTCATGCAAAGCATCTGTTTCATTTTGAAAAGGGGGATCAAGTGATGCCAGTCAAGTGGGGTGTGTGTGGCCCAATTAGTGGCAACGAGGGAGACTGTGGTTGGAGTCCCCTCGCTTTTGAAAAAAGAACCAAGATGAACAAGTCATGGCTCTCAGAGCACTTTTCTTCCCCTGGGTCATCCAGGGGAGGCGAAAGGCACGCGTATTTTTGAGAGTACTTCATGCAAAGCATCTGTTTCATTTTGAAAAGGGGGATCAAGTGATGCCAGTCAAGTGGGGTGTGTGTGGCCCAATTAGTGGCAACGAGGGAGACTGTGGCTGGAGTCCCCTCGCTTTTGAAAAAAGAACCAAGATGAACAAGTCATGGCTCTCAGAGGACTTTTCTTCCCCTGGGTCATCCAGGGGAGGCGAAAGGCACGCGTATTTTTGAGAGTGCTTCATGCAAAGCATCTGTTTCATTTTGAAAAGGGGGATCAAGTGATGCCAGTCAAGTGGGGTGTGTGTGGCCCAATTAGTGGAAACGAGGGAGACTGTGGTTGGAGTCCCCTCGCTTTTGAAAAAAGAACCAAGATGAACAAGTCATGGCTCTCAGAGGACTTTTCTTCCCCTGGGTCATCCAGGGGAGGCGAAAGGCACGCGTATTTTTGAGAGTGCTTCATGCAAAGCATCTGTTTCATTTTGAAAAGGGGGATCAAGTGATGCCAGTCAAGTGGGGTGTGTGTGGCCCAATTAGTGGCAACGAGGGAGACTGTGGCTGGAGTCCCCTCGCTTTTGAAAAAAGAACCAAGATGAACAAGTCATGGCTCTCAGAGGACTTTTCTTCCCCTGGGTCATCCAGGGGAGGCGAAAGGCACGCGTATTTTTGAGAGTGCTTCATGCAAAGCATCTGTTTCATTTTGAAAAGGGGGATCAAGTGATGCCAGTCAAGTGGGGTGTGTGTGGCCCAATTAGTGGAAACGAGGGAGACTGTGGTTGGAGTCCCCTCGCTTTTGAAAAAAGAACCAAGATGAACAAGTCATGGCTCTCAGAGGACTTTTCTTCCCCTGGGTCATCCAGGGGAGGCGAAAGGCACGCGTATTTTTGAGAGTGCTTCATGCAAAGCATCTGTTTCATTTTGAAAAGGGGGATCAAGTGATGCCAGTCAAGTGGGGTGTGTGTGGTCCAATTAGTGGCAACGAGGGAGACTGTGGTTGGAGTCCCCTCGCTTTTGAAAAAAGAACCAAGATGAACAAGTCATGGCTCTCAGAGGACTTTTCTTCCCCTGGGTCATCCAGGGGAGGCGAAAGGCACGCGTATTTTTGAGAGTGCTTCATGCAAAGCATCTGTTTTATTTTGAAAAGGGGGATCAAGTGTGATGCCAGTCAAGTGGGGTGTGTGTGGCCCAATTAGTGGAAACGAGGGAGACTGTGGTTGGAGTCCCCTCGCTGTGTTTTACATGATTTTCGAAGGGCATGACATGCCTAAGAGGTTGAGTTTCATCATCTGCAACTTGTTGGCAACATAAAGGCTGCCTTTACACCCTTTTGAGACCTAGGATTTTCGAGACCTTATGCCCATTGCAGTGCCCCAAGAGCCGATGGCCAGTCATCACTCCTTCTCCAAGAAAGGCGTGCCCGCGCTACCACAGCAGGTCGCACACAACCTCACCGATTCCTTGAGAAACTCTGTGTGTGACAGGGTGCATTTCACCACAGATACTTGGACCAGTAAGCATGGACAGGGGAGTTACATGTTGCTGACTGGGCACTGGGTAACTATGGTGAGAGATGGAGAAGGGTTTGCTGTACAAGTCTTGCCGTCCCCACGACTTGTGTGTCAATCCTTCCTATGTATGTACAAGTTCCTCCACTGCTTCTGCCTCCTCAACCTCGTGTGGGTCCTCCACCTCGGCCCAAACCCTGTGTGGTCAGGCCACCCTTCCTTGTAACTGCGCCCAAGGAATCCCACACACCTCCCTACTATGCTGGCAGCAGAGCTCAAGGCCATCAGGCGGTCAAATGTTTACTTTGAAATGTAGGGGAAATGTGAGACACCGCTGAGGAATTGTGGACGGTTAGCTCTGGAGAGTGAGACCGAGTTTCATCAATGGTTGTCTACACTCAACCAGCAGTTAGGGAAGGTCGGGTGTGACAATGATGCAAACCAGTCTGCGACCCTTCTTCAGGACAATGTGACACACGTGCCTGGTATGGCTCACGTGTTGAACCTGGTTGTCCAGCAATTTTTAAAACACTATCCCGGCCTACATGGCCTTCTGCAGAGGGCACGGTGTAACGCCTGCCTGGATCGACACACTCAGATGGGCTGTAAAGGATAGGCTAGAGGCAAGCCACTCACCAAGCTGGACACCCAGAACCCTGAAACCCTTTAACCCCTATACAGTGATTTGGAATTACACAGGGCCCAAGTTGATCAATACCTGTGGAAGGCTGCAGTTCCAGAGAATAGTAGTCATGCAGGGTCAAAAACATTAATTGAGGAAGAGGAACAGAATGGGATGGCCAGGACTTAATCAGAAAACAAGCAGAGGTGAAATGCGGATCGGCCAACGAGGTACATAAACAGCAAGCAGGAAAAGTAGTCAGGTAACAAGCAAACAAACTCATAAAACTGAACTGGGGGTAACAGTAACAAGAGGTTCATAGCTTTGTCTGGCAGTGGTCTGCAGACAGGAGGGGCCTAAAAAAGGGTGTGGTGTCTTCCCATTGGTTGTAGCTGAATGATGGTACTTCATCTGTAAGATACCCACCACTTACATTCAGCCTGTGGTTCTGTATCTGTCAAGGTAACGCAACCCAGTGGGTGACCATAACCTGCGTCCACCTACGCCGCAGGCATCGACTCCTTTCCCATCATCAGCGCTATGCACGAAAGGAACACGTTGTCACCTGGCGACCGGAGTACAAATTGATTGAGTGGACTACGTTGGTGACTTAACAGCCGTGTGCGGCAATGATGCAAACCTGTCTGCGGCCCTTCGTCAGGGCAATGTGACACACGTGCCTTGTATGGCTCACGTGTTGAATCTGATTCTCCAGCAATTTTTAAAATACTATCCCGGCCTACATGGCCTTGTGCAGCGGGCACGCTGCTATGTGCTCACTTTCATCCTTCGCACCCAGCAGCTCAACAACTTTCATCGCTCCTGAAGTCTTAGGGTCTGGCGGTTAAACGCCGGAAATGCGATGTTCCGACACACAGGAATTGGAATCTGCACATGTTGCAGCGTGTGTGGCAGCACCGCAGAGCCCTGCAGAAATACGGTATGACGTATACCCTGGGCTAACTTGATCCAGAGGTGGTGCAGATCACGCTGCTAGAGTGGTGTCAGATCAAGGACCTATGCACCCTTCTACACAGTTTACAAATGTCGACGAAGATGTTTAGCACTGGCGATGCCATTGTCAGCATGACAATTCTGGTCATCTACAAGATGGAGCACACTGTAAGCATTATTCGGAGTCAGGTGTTGGTCCAAGAGGAAGGTGAGGAAGTACAGGAGGAGTCATATGCAGAAGGGATAATAAGATCTACAAGGTCCATACGGTGAGCGGCACCTAGGCGGCAGTCATGGTGGGGGATAGGGATTAACAAGGGCGCATAGTATCAGCAAAAATTCTTGAGGAAGGTGCAGGAGCCCATGAAGAAATGGAGGACGAACTTGCGATGGGCATGGAAGACTCAGCTGATGAGTGAGAGCTTGCTCACATTTCGGTTGTGCGAGGTTGGGGGGAGAGGGCAGAGGAAGGAGGCACGATTCTCACCTCTCTGCCACCAACACACCAAGGACTTGGTCCTCCTGGATGCACAAGACACATGAGCGCCTTCTTGCTGCACTACCTACAACATGACCCTCGGATTGTATGAATTCGAAGTAATGCTAACTACTGGGTTGCCACACTGTTAGATACCCGGTACAAGACAAAATTTGGCAAAATAATTCCTGCCATAGAAAGGGACGCACGTATACAGGAGTATCTGCAGAAGGTGGTACGGATTCTTAGATCTGCTTTTCCAGTAAACACCAGTGCTGCACAGAGTGAATCTCAACGCTTTGTCATGGATAGGAGGAAATGGTCTTACTTGTCCACATCTGAGGGACCGAGGACTGGCTGCTGTGCTGAGAGGGCATTGAGTACGGTGTCCCTGCAGAGTTGCACTTTTGGTCATATACCAAATGAGTTCAAAAAGGACAGATGCTGGTGGAAAGGGGAACAGTTGTGTTGGAAAGGGGAAAAAAGTTTTTGTCCGTGGGTTTGGTGGTTAAGCAAAAGTAACATTTGATGAAGAAACACCATCTGTTACGATGGGACTGGCAGATTTGGATAAGGCCTGCGCCACACATCCGTGCCTCCGGTACGTTTTTGGCATTTTTTGCACGTACCGGAGAAACGTGCTGATGTTGACATACTATTTTTAATCTAAAAAGCCTCACGTCAGTGTTTGCGCACGGAGCGTGTGTCCGTTCCGTGCGTACGTTTGAGCGTGTCGAAAAAGCGCTGACATGTCCGTTTTCCACCGGCATCACGTCCTCACGGATCCATTAAATCCTATGGGTCCGTGTTTACACGTACGTGATACGGATGGCCTCCGTATGCTATCCGTGTGGTCCGTGTCCGTGTTTTAATTAGAAAGTTTGTTACACTCTGAAATACTTTCAGGTGGCGTAGCTAACATATTTTTTTGCACAAAACTAACTGTGCATTTGCAGAAGGAGTGAGCAAGCAAGAAGTTGTAGTTCTGTGTATTGCAAGATCTATTTTGAGCAAACTTTCGTCTTCGAAATATAATAATGGCACCACGGGTGGACACGGAGAAACTTATAACAGCTGTCGAGACTCACCCACCATTATGGGATACACGTGTAGATGGTTACCATGACCGACTGACAGTTGAGCGCCATTGGAATCAAGTAGCTGAGGAAGTGTACCCCAATAATGCATGGTCTAGATGTTCTCCTGCAAAGCGTGCTAAATATGGTAAGTTGTTGTATTTTTTTATAGTTATTTATTTAATATCTATATTTGGATTTTTTCATACTTTCAAACTGTGATTGTTTTGGCATAGTTATGTTGTCTTTTAGTGTAAAATCCTATGAGAAGAATTGGTATATGTACTACTCAATATATTGAGTTCCTGTACAATTTTTTCATAGTATCACCAAACTTTCATAAGTGTCAAAAATCAAAGTATACTTAAATTTGTAATCTGACTTGGAATTCTTCATGAATTTACTTAATTAACTGATTAAACTGTCATGTGTTTTTAAATTCCCTGTTGTATTAGTCTAAATTTAGTATCACAATTGAAAATCTTGTATTTTTTTTTTTTTAAAATAAAATTGTTTAAAATGACATGTCAATATCATTACCTACATGTATCAAATAATATTTCTAGTAATTGATAGCCAAATGTCATTCCAAAAACACCAAATTATAATTTAAATATAGATGACAATTACTTAAAATATAATTATTCAGAAATATTATTTGGTTATGTGTGAATGTCTAAACATGTTTTTGAATGAAGAATATCTAAATAAATTATATTTAATCCAAAGTATTTGACCAACATAATTGTGTTAAATTGTATATTACATTTCGCAAACATTATTTAAATTAATGTGTGCAGATTTATGGAGAATGTTGCAAGTGACATATTATTTTATTTTCCACAGTTGACTTGGTAAAAAGGCGTTGGCGTTCAGCCCGTGATCAGTACCGAAGGGAGTACAACCCTATACCATCCTCATCCAGCCAAGGCCGCAAACGCAGATATATTTATTATGAACAAATAAGCTTCCTAGCACCCATCTTAGAAGTTACACAGTAAGTTTTTTTTTTTTTTAAAAAAAAAAAAACCCCCTGAAGATAATTGGACAAAGATAAATGTTAAGATTGTAATATGTTTTTTCATTTCTTATAGAACGGAGGATAATCTTGACGAATCAGATGATGAACCAACAGCAGGTCCCTCTGCTACAGCCACCTCAGCATCAGAACAAGAACCTGCCAGAGAAGACATTGAAATTCCTGAGACTCAACAAGATGCAGCAAATGAATCACATGAGGGTGGGACAGAGAGTGCACAAACCAACACCCAAGGCTCATCAACGCAACAAACAACCACACCAGCTACACAATCAACACAAACAAATGTACTTCCACGTTTTGCACCACAACCTCTACGTGCAAGAAGAATCCGCAGACCTGAGGAAATGAGATCCTTACCGGAAATAATTGACACACGCATTATTCACATAATGAACACTTTAATTCCAGAAACAGATGCCGAGCGTTTTTGTCGGTCTTTATCTACTAGCTTAACCAAAATTCCTTCAGATAGGCAGGAACGTGTAAGAGCTGCTATGCTTACCCTACTGTCAGCTAGTCAGGCAGAACAGGAACCAGTGAGAGTGTATGAGGCCATAGAAAATTGGCGTACCATTATGCAACAACATACAGTCCCAAACACAACAGACAATCAAAATACAATTTCAACACAAACAACAATGGCAACTGTAATAGTCAATAATCCACTATTACAACAATCTGGACAACCTTCAATTGCTTCAAGTACGTTATTCCCAACACCAATTAGACAAGGGTATGTTGCAACCAATACTGGTGCCTTAAGCACTGTACAAAGTGCTACCTCACAGCAACCCATGAACTATATGAATTTACAACCAACTCAAACTACTAGTTACTTTACTCAACCCACAAATATTGGTGGTTTACCTAATTTGTTTCCAGGTTCAACATACCCACAATCATTCATGATGCCTCATTATCCAATCTCAACTATGTTACCTACACCACACTTACAAACATCAGTCAACTATCCTCAAGGTCAACAACATACACACACACAATACCCAATTACCCATGTAGATCCACAGGTGTACTCAACCACAGGCAATGTGTTGGGACAAACCAGCATGCAACAGACTGTTCCACACACTACTGTAGCTAGTAATAGGAATGTTGTTCAGCAAACAACTGCTTCCATTCCTGAAAATACCATTTCTGAGGCCACACAAAACAACATACTCAGCAACACTCAGGTTACTTCACTAGAAGATCTTGTTGACTTGTGATGCACATTTTTGTTAATCTTAACAATCAAACAACAAATCTGATGAATGTGTCAAAATGTTAAAAAAGAGGGATTTCCAAAAATGTGCAAACTCAGAGTTGAAAAGATTTAAAAAACATGTGTGATTATACTTAGTGACGGATCACATATATGTTTTATGGCCTTTATTTTTGTAATTTTATGAACACATTTTTACCCAACCAATTTGATGGTTAGATTAGTTCTAATATTCTGAAAACACAGTTTACAATTTTTTGGTCTATGTCAATGTCCAACATGATAGCAACTTAATTGGCCGACATTTTTCAACATTGTAAGCAATGCACACATTTTCTTTACAATTACTCTTGTATGTAAAGTATATTTTGTATGTTATGAAGAATACCATCAAAATTTACATTTAGAAAAATTTAACACAAGATGAACAATATGTACATTTTTAATGTGGATGTGAAAAAATAACATCCTTACTTTATGGATTAATATGCTTATTCTTAATAAAAGATTCTGTTTTTGAAGAAAAGAAACATGTTTATTATTGATATTTATTAATAATATTGCATTTTTTCAATAGACGATTAACATTATTAATGTTGTAAGTTTAAAATAAGTTTCCTAAAACATGATAGTAACACAGAAATGTACATACACATACATACAACATTCAGAAAACCATGTTGCTAACAGAAATGTCAGTTTATGATTAACGCATTTGCCCTTTAATACTAGTTCGATTTAAGCTCTTAGATGTTGAGAAAATTTAACCAAGTTCCTATAATAAAAAAAATTTATATTTTTATCAACAAAAAACCATCACAATCTTAACAATCATCACTATTATTAGTATCATCAAAACAATTAAAGTAATCAGTAAATAAATTTCTAATTTGTAAACCAGATGTCACGGAATTATGAGACATAGGTTCACCTGTGGGATTAACAACATGGTTTATCTGAAATTCATCATCCACATAAGTTCCTCCTTCATGTATCCGACAGTAATTGTGAAGCACTATGGTAGCCTTGAGTACAGATGTGACAAAGGTTGGCTGCAACTGAATCGTTGTCTGATAAATGCGCCATTTGTTAGCTAAAATACCAAATGCACACTCCACATAACGTCTTGCTTTAGTTAGCCGATTATTAAAGTACTGTTTCCTGTCATCAATGGATCTCCTTGGATATGGTCGCATAACATGTTTGGATAATGCAAATCCTGCATCTGCTACCATCACATATGGTGCCAACGGTCCAGATGTACCAGGTAGGGCAACTGGAGGGGGGATCAATAATGAATTTTCTTGCAGGCGTTGGGCTAATCTTGATGAACGGAAAATACGGGCATCTGAGGCACTACCATAGGCCCCAATGTCTGCATAAATAAAACGGTATTCTGTGTCAACCAATGCCAAAATAACAACGGAAAAAAACTTATGAAAATTGAAATAACGTGACCCAGAGTTTGGTGGCTTTTTAACTCTGAAATGCTTGCCATCCAAAGCTCCTATGCAGTTAGGAAAGTCAACAGAGTCCTTGAAGCCCTTAGAGATTTTCAACCAATCTTCTCTGTTTGGCTGAGGCATCATTTCTTCTTTTAAATGTTGCCATATCATGTCGCATGTGTGACGTACTATAACGGCAATGGTTGATCGACCCAACAAAAAATCAAAATGTAAAGCACTAAAAGATTGACCAGTCGCCAAGAATCTATGAAAACAAGACAAACAATGATTTACAATTAACACTATGTTTTTTTAAATTAAAACAATCATAAGAAAACAGAAACATTGAATCAAAAATGAGATTAGATCAATAAAGATCAATTACACATTTCAATGTGAAAAATAACACATTTACACAAATTACAAAAATAACAAATATAATACCTCAGAGTCACCATAAATCTCTCCTCTGGGGAAATGGAAAGCCGCATCCAAGTGTCCTGATGTTGCAAATGAGGTCGTAAAATATTTAGTAAGTAATCAAAACTCTCAACTGACAACCGGCAGTATGAAAAAAACTTATCTGGGAAATTCCGTAACTCAAAAAATAAAGTATGGAAATGACCATGCATAGGCCGCATCATCATTAGTGGATGCACCCACAATCTGGTTCTTCTTACATTATCATATTGCAACATGTGGCGTCGAACGCCAAAACGACGAGATATAATCCAACATAAAAACACTAAGGCCTCCGTGGATAATGGCATTGCGACAATTTTGTCTCAACACATAGGTGCTCCAAGGCATAATACAAGCAGGAAACAGTTTATAGTTAACTTATATTTATGTCCTAATCACATACACCTATGTGTCATTTAATTCCAAGTAATCACCATTATCTCAATGTGTGAAACATGTGAAACACGCACAAAAAACGGACTGCACACGGAACACACACTGACGTATTTCACGCACAGGAAAACGCACACACGTACACACGTATGACACACGATATGCATACGGACACCACACGGAGGGGAAAAACGGACTGCAAATACGGAACACGGACACAAAAAACGGACTACACCAAACGTACGTTTTTTACACGTGAGTGTGGCAGAGGCCTAAGGTGGTATATACTATGTTACCGCTATATAACGTAAATTAATAAGAAAAGAAAGAGAAAGGTATATATCCCCATCAGCAGTCAGTGTCCACCGTGCTCACAGATGGAAAAGGAGAGGTTGGCAACTGGAAGGTTAGGTGGAGGATACAGAGCTGTGTGGCTATGAAACTAATAGTAGCCTGAACCGAGTTAGACGCCACTCGGATCTGGAGACTGGGAGCCCTGTTAGCGTCACAGGGTCCACACGCCCACCCAGCCCAGGAACTCCCTGTTAACAACACAGGGGCCATTCAGTACGCTGACCGTGTGCATTGGGGCCACACCTGTGGACAGCAGGCGCATCAGCAGCAGCAGGCCTGTTAATGCCACTGGGCTGCACAAGCAGGACTTGTAGGACAGGAGCTGGTCTTAACCGTTCTGCGTTACCAACCGTGGTGGCGGCCTGCTTCGACGCCCTATCCCTGCCTACCTCTGGCCTAAAGCCGCAATGGGTTCAACACATGGAGGTGTGCTCTTTCGGAGCATAATAGAAGACTGCGCACCTCCTTGTTGGCTCCAGCCCGTTTTATAACCTGGGTCCGCCCCAAACCAAGGTGGACCACAATGCACCTCCTGGAGACAAAAGCAGAGTGACACGTCATGAGTGGCATAACTAGCGTCCTATTTGGAACCGCAACTTCAATAATGACCTCATGGCTGCCACGACACAAACACCTCACCAGTCATCGTCTGACCATCAATAATGAGGTGACAAGTCATAGGGGCGGGCCTCTGCAAGCCATTTGGGAGTGGCCTGGCCACATTGTCAGGACACCTGATGCCCTGTGGTCTATATGGGCCCCCCACATCAGGGGCAGGGCCAAAGAGTTCATTACCAGACCTAGTCTCTGATGCAGTAAGTGCCTGAGCATGCTCAGTAGCATGAAATACAGTCTCTGAAAAAGACTATCAGCTTTAGCATGGTGTCTAGGTACAACACAGGACTTAGACCCGGCACGGAATGCAAGTACCTGTGCAAAGAGGCTTTTCGCACTAAGTGTGGGAGCATGCGCTGTATCCCGAAATGAAGACTTAGCCTCAGGAATGGCACAGTCAGGCTGAGCATACTCACTAGGCAAAACACTGTAGTTAGGCTGCAGCTGGGGTCAATCGGCACACGCATGCGCACTAGCTGCCTCTCCACACTTAGACGTGGAGGAGAAATTGCTCTTCGGGTGTGGACTTGGAGATGCTGTCTATGAACAGAAGGAAAAGCTAAAGGAAGCCTCACTTTCTATCCCTCCGAATGATCAAATGCAGCAATGAATTCCCTGAGTTTGCTATAAAATTAGCGTAGCAAAATGTGCATGAGGGTGTCATGCAGAGGTGCTGCACATAGATTTGCACCAGTGGGGCACTAATGGAGTCCAACAGCCACTTCTTGTATGCCACTAAATGGCATCATTTTTTGCTATCATTATAGCTCATTAAAAACAGAGCAGGAGGGTGTCATGCAGAGGTGCTGCACATAGATTTGCACCAGTGGGCACTAATGGAGTCCAACAGCCACTTCTTGTATGCCACTAAATGGCAGCATTTTTTGCTATCATTATAGCTTATTAAAAACAGAGCAGGAGGGTGTCATGCAGAGGTGCTGCACATAGATTTGCACCAGTGGGCACTAATGGAGTCCAACAGCCACTTCTTGTATGCCACTAAATGGCAGCATTTTTTGCTATCATTATAGCTTATTAAAAACAGAGCAGGAGGGTGTCATGCAGAGGTGCTGCACATAGATTTGCACCAGTGGGGCACTAATGGAGTACAACAGCCACTTCTTGTATGCCACTAAGTTTACTCAATTTTTGGTATTATAATGTATTAGTAACAATGAGTTTGAGTGTGCAATGCAGGCAGACGTGCTGCAAATATCTGTGCACTAGTGGGACAATACAGAAGTCCAACAGCCACGTTTAGGATGCCACTAAGTTTCCTCAGTGTTTGCTAGTATAATGGCTTAGTAACAATGAGTTTGAGTGTGCAAAGGGCAGGAGGGTACAGGGGCAGGGTTGTGGGTCTCTGGGTAGAGGAAAGGAAGCCTGCCTTTCTATCCCTCCTAATGGGGAAATGCAGCGAGGAAATCCCTGACCTTAGCTACACAGACGCTGTCATCTTGTGTAGCTGTTAAACTCTGTTTTCACGGACCTGTCACCTATGGCTCTGACCCTGGCGGTATTAGCCCTTAAAAGGACTGATAGAAAGTGCTATCCCTATGCTGTACAGCGCTGTGTATGGAGTGCATACAGCAGTATCGGAGATAGGAGCTGCGCCAGCGGTGACTGACACCAAGGACGCAGAAGGCAGATAATGGCGTGCTGGAGGAAAATGTCCGTTTTTATAATGCAGGGACATGTGACATGGACATCCTATCACACATGCCGTTGCTTCTCTGGCTAAAAGTCCACTTAGCTGTGTGTGTGTCTGGGATTGGCTGACATGCTGGCCCGCCCCACTACACGCGCGCGCTTAGGGAAGGAAGACAAGGGGAAAAAAAAAAAAAATGGCGATCGCCATTATCCATACAGCAGTGATCTGAATGCGCTGTTCCCGCACACTATACACTGAAATTTCATAATAGTGTGAGTCACAGAGTGACTTACACTATTACAGTGGAAAGCCAGCTAGGAATTAGTGGTCTTTTTGCTGCTAGAACCGTTCTCGAACGTATCTAGAACTATCGAGCTTTAGCAAAAAGCTCGACTTCTAGTTCTATCTAGAACAGCCCCCAAAATCACTCGAGCCGCGAACTGGAGAACCTCAAACCACGAACCGCGCTCAACTCTAGTTATTAGGTATATGAAACTGAAATAGCTGTTGCAAAAACCCAAATTGTTATAAAGAAAAAACGTTAACATTAATAGTGGTGCCCAAACTTTTTCATATGACTGTATGTGCACATATATATTGGTGTATTATAACCAGTATCATAGAATATACATTTAAACCCAGTCCAGAAATGTAAAGAAATTGATTATTTACATGTATTATATAAAATACATTTTTTTATGAAAGCAATACTTTTAACATGTACATATGTTTGGTACTCAAGTAATTTAAACACTTGTGTTGTCAATCAGTAATTGTAAATAAACCTTTTAGTGCCGCCTTCCCAGCATCATGATTAAGGGTGATTGTTTCACCTGAAACGCGTAGTGCTGTGCTGGTCATGTCATCCGTTGTCTGCATGCTAATATAAAGACCATGGCTTTCCTCGCCTGAAGAGCTGGATGTTCCTTCTTTCTTCCACATGTACAATACTTATTTATTTTGATGTTTTAAAAAAAAGTGCTCTGTCATGAAGACGTTGCTGTCTGTTGCCCGCAGATTTTTTCAAACTGTCAGTACGCGTTCCTCATACATTGCATGAATACAAGTTTGTCATTCTGGCGTCTGTCATGTATTGTTGATTTTGCTGCTTCTTGTGTTCCTGAAGAAGAGGTCCTCACCTTGAAATGTGTAGATCTATGGAATAAAAAAATCTTTCATTAAATCAACAATTTTTTTTTTATCATCCTTTGGTGACAGCGCGGTGTTAACCCCTTCTACTCTCCAGCATTGAAGATGTCAGGGATGCCGACATACTCACCACAGCAGCCCAAGTGTTCCTCCAGCTCCGTTCCCTGCTCCATGTCGCAGAGGTCTCCTGTTCACATGCTTAAGGTATGCCCACGCACTCTCTGCTTTTTAAAGGGACAGTGCGCGAATGCCAGATGTGTCCTGAAGCCTATGACTGGGAGGCCCTAGTTATTTAAGTCACCATCCCCTGTTGGGAGGTGTCTAAGCAACTTCCATATCCAGTGTGTCTTACACCTTCTTGGTTGCCCGCGGAACAATGACCTCTGCTGCCAGCATTGTCAGGTGCGAATATTTGAACTAACTATTCAACTACAGCCTTCTATTATAGCTTTATTTTACTAGCCCTCTCCCCCGCAGAAAATAAAGATTGAAAGTTCTCCTTGTAGCTTGGTCAAGAAAGGTGAACAACCAGTAATCCATTTTGGACAATATGCATATAACCCTGGGGTCATGGGAAAGGTGTGGCGCCCCTGAGGCTTCTGTCACCACAGTGGTACTGCACCTCATCCAGAGATATGGTATCCCTTACCAGGGTAAGGAGGTAGTCATCCACTGGTTCACATGACACATGTCGCGGGCGGGGAGGACGCCACTGCGCTGCGCTCGCTAGCGCTCGGGTCCGGCGCTGCTGCGATGGCTGCTCGGTGGCTCAAGCGGTGGGCCAGATCCGGGGACTCGAGCTGTGCTCCTCGGCCGTGAGTGAAAGGGGTGGTTGGTTTGGGGGATTTAGTCCGTGACGCCACCCACGGGTCGTGGTGAAGATAGGCACCACCGCTGCTGATGACGGGGATCCCGGGAGCGATGGTAGGGAGCAGCTGGGATGTTGTTTTCCCCCTCCGTGGGTAGGGGTCGGTGGTCCCGGGGCCCGATGATGTGACGGGGAGGCAGGGTCAGTGAGGTGCAGGGTTGCAGGGATAGTGCGGCGCGGCGCGGTGCCGGATGGCACGGGTGTACTCACTCAGCAAGAAAGGTACAAAGTCCTCGGTAAACCAAACGGCTGGATGGACGGGTCCCGCAGCCGGCTGCAGTGTCTCTTCCCGGACAGGTGATGGCGGCTGTCTTTCCCTGCACCTTGATGTTCTCTTTCTGACTACTATGGATTCCGAACGGTAGTCCGCTCCCCGGTGTATGGGTACCGGAGGAGCCTGTTTGCCCGCAGACGCTGGCCCTTGGGTCTCTAGCCTTAGGCGGTAGCTGTATACCCTCACGGTGTGGGCAGTTGCCTTCAATCGGGACTTTGGCTGTTGTGAAACCCCTGGGGTTCCAGTCACATTCGGATCTGACTATTGTCGGCGGCTCCAAGCCTGGTCGGGGTCCGATGGCCCTGCCTGTGTGTGCTGGCTTCACTTCGCTCACTTCGGTCGGTACTGGCGGGCCATCGCCCGTCCCCGGTCCTACGGTTCCGCGTTGCTCCACCACTCCTGCAGACGGCCACCACCGTCTGCCAACCTTGCTGTCAGTGCCTGGGCCACAACCCAGACACCCAAGTGCTTACTCCTCACTCCTCAAACTCCAAACTCTATCTGTAACTTTTCCCGCCTCCAGGCCTGTGAACTCCTCGGTGGGTGGAGCCAACCGCTTGACTCCGCCCCACCTGGTGTAGACATCAGACACTGGAGGGAGGCAACAAGGGTTTTTGTTTGGCTGGTGTCCCTGTCTGATGGGGGTGGGGTGTTTGTGTGTTATCTGTGACGACCTGGCTAGGCCAGGGTGCCACACACACACAGACTCATCACAACACTCCACTAAACCATGGTTAGGGCTTAGTTCAGTTCGACTTGTATAGTGGTTAGCACTTTCCATGAAGCCAGTCTGGGCCTGGAGCTTAGTGGGTGAGGTGTTAGAGGTGAGTGGGCGGAGGTGAGTTGACAGTTGACAGTGTCAGTTAGGCGGGCTTTGCATGTTGCGACATCGCAAGCCGATGCTGCGATGTCGCACGCGATAGTCCCTGCCCCCGTCGCAGGTACGATATCTTGTGATAGCTGGTGTAGCGAAAATTATCGCTATGCCAGCTTCACATGCACTCACCTGCCCTGCAACCGTCGCTCTGGCCGGCGTCCCGCCTCCTTCCTAAGGGGGCGGGTCGTGCGGCGTCATAGCGACATCAAACGGCAGGCTGCCAACAGCGGTCAGATGGGGCGGAGATGAGCAGGATGTAAACATCCCTCCCACCTCCTTCCTTCCGTAGAGCCGCCGGCGGCAGGTAAGGTAATGCTCCTCGCTCCTGCGGCGTAACACACAGCGATGTGTGCTGCCGCAGGAACGAGGAATAGCATCGTACCTGTCGCGGCAGCGTAATTATGGAAAAGTCGGAGCCTGCACCGATGATACGATAATGACGCTTTTGCGCTCGTTAATCGTATCATCTAGAATTTACACACAACAATGTCGAACGTGACGCCGGATGTGCGTCACTTTCGATTTGACCCCACCGACATCGCACGTGCGATGTTGCAACGTTCAAAGCCGCCCTTAGTGGTGTGGTGAGAAGGTGACTGGAGCGTAGAGACCCGGGGGGTCCTGCTCGACCTGGGTGACACAGAAGAAGAGATCCTAGAGACACAGGAGTGCAGAAGGCACCCGTGAGCTTGCTCCACAGAACATCGGATTGAAGAATCTGGCTGAAAAATGGGGACCTGCTCCATAGACTAAAAGAAAACTAACATACTCTTTAGGAACACCGGGGGCCTGGGTGGCTACAAGCATCCAGGGCCAAAAATCATCACACAAATCCACTGACCACAGAGGATCAGGGGGCCAAGCCAGCAGAAAACCCGGTCCGTGGCCCCTGGCTCAGCGCAATAGAGATGACCAGGAAAGGCACATCTGAGGGTGTCACGCTCCCGGTGTCCCAGCAGCGCTCCTTACCTACTGAGTCGGGTTCACCATCCAAGCACCACTCCGTACTCACTGATCCGGTCGCACTTGCATTGCACCGCTCCGTACTCACTGATCCGGTCGCACTTGCATTGCACCGCTCCGTGCTCACTGATCCAGTCTCGTCATCGCACCACTGCTCCTTGCTCACTGGTCCAGTCCATGCGTCCACCGGTCACGCTTGCCGCTCCCGCTCTTGCTCCCCTGAGTTATGTTCTAGGTCTCAGGAGTCTGATTCTGACTAATGTTCTGTATAGGACCGGGCCGCGCCCACTCACCTGGTCTTATAGGCCCAGCCCTGCTGCAACAGGAAATGACCGGAGGCTGTGCTGGGTATATAAGACTGGCCTTTCCATGTGGGCAGGGCCTGATCATCGCTCGTGTTTCTTTGCTTTGTCTTGTGAGCTAGGTGCTCAGGTCCTTTTGTTCCTGTTTCCTGTATTACTGCCTTAAAGTACACTGTGACCCTAGTGACCTGGTCCTGTCTTTGCTTCCTCATACTTGCACCTGTTCCTGTACTGTCCTATGGGATTCCATGAAAACTGGTGACCTGGTTCTTCCCGTTCCTGCCACGTTAGTGCTCCAGCTACCGTGTACCCTGCCCTCCAGGTGGGGTGCTCGGTCCAGTGGATCCACCTCCTGGGCCTACCAGTCCTCCCTGGCCCTCACAGTATGATCAGGCCCCGCCCACATGGATCCCGCTGGAGCACAAACATCAGAGCTGGCTGAGCTGCGCCAGGAGCTGGCGCAACAGTGCGAAACCCTGAACCGGATGATGAAGTTCATGACGTCCGTGGACCACCGGTTATATGCGCTACAGACCGCCGACGCTTCTCAGTCCATGCAGTAACTAGACTCCAGGTCTGAACCAGTTGTCTCCACGGCCTGACAACTTCTCCTTGCTGCTCCGCCTCACTACGCAGGGGATCCCAAGTCCTGCCAAGGCTTCCTGAACCAGTGCTCCTTGCACTTCCAGTTGCTCCCACACTTGTTCGCCTCAGACCAGGCCAAGGTGGCGTTCCTGATGTCACACCTGGAAGGTGAAGCCCTGGCCTGGATTAACCCCCTGTGGGAGAACGAGGACCCGATGACCACCGATATCCAGGAGTTCCTACGAGCCTTCCTGGGCACCTTCGACGAACCCGGACGAACTACCGCAGTGACCTCTACGCTCCTCCGGCTACGCCAAGGGACCCAAACAGTCGGCCAGTATGCCATACAGTTCCGCACGCTCGCTTCGGAGCTGGGCTGGAACAATGAGGCCTTAACGGCGGCCTTTTGGGAGGGTCTCTCTGGTCGTATTAAAGACGAACTCGCCGGCCGTGACGTTCCACGCACCTTGGACGCTTTGATTTCCCTGGCCACCCGGATTGACCTCCGTTTTTTGGAGCATGCCTAGGAGGTAGTCCGGGAGAAGCGACCACCTCGCCACGTCTTGTGCCCACAGAAACCTACCGCACCCTCGTCCCTGCCTTTCCGCAAATCGTCACCAGAACCCATGCACGTGGACCGTCTGACCCAAGCCAAGCAACGCCGTGCAGAACGGCTCGCCCGGGGCCTGTGCTTCTATTGTGGAGACGGGTCACATATGCTTCGAACATGCCCTGAGAAACCTGGTAGACCCCAGGTCCAAGGGATGGTGGGAACCGCCACCCTTGCCACTGGAATCCCTTCGGTCCCAGTTAAACAGACGGTTCAGGTGACGACAGAGGGGACCCGGTTTTCGGCAGAGGCCCACATCGATTCCGGGGCAGCAGGCAACTTTATCCACCAGGCCATTGTAGACAAATACCAGGTCCCTGTCACTCCGCTGAAGAAGCCCCTCTGGTTCGCCTCCATAGACGACAAACCGCTCTACGAGCCTGTCCGGTATACCACCGAGCCCGTGAACCTCCAGGTTGGCACTTCGCATACAGAGACCATCGCCTTCTATGTGATCCTGAGGATGGCTCCTAAGCTCCTGTTGGGCCTGCCCTGGCTGAAACTCCATGACTCTGTTATTAGTTGGCGCTTTGGCGCGATTACCCGCTGGAGTCCCTTGTGCCACGAAATCTGCTTGCAGCCTGTTCCTCAGCCCCTGGCACTTGACTCAGTCAAGCTGCAGGATCCTGAAGAAGAGACAACGCTATCCAGTGATGTTCCACCGCCCCAGGCATCTGAGACTTTGATTCCACCGCCTTCTGGAGTTGAGACTTTGAGTCCACCGGCTACTGAGGATGAGACACTGTCCTGTACCCGGTCCGAGACTCTCGATCCGGTTGTCCAAGATTCCAGTCCTGCTTCTGACTCTCCTTCCCTTTCCATTGCCATTCTTGCCGCTGACATGGGTTCCCTGATATGGGAAATAGTGGCCATGAAAACGGTCCGGGGTAAGCAGTCCTTCCTGGTCGATTGGGTGGATTGCGGTCCTGAGACCCGGTCCTGGTTGTCCCGGATGTATGTTGCTGCCTCTCTTCGGCGCGCCTTCATATCCCAGCCGCGGAGAGGGGGGCTTCAAGGGGGGGGTACTGTCACGCTCCCGGTGTCCCAGCAGCGCTCCTTACCTACTGAGCCGGTTTCACCATCCAAGCACCGCTCCGTACTCACTGATCCGGTCGCACTTGCATTGCACCGCTCTGTGCTCACTGATCCAGTCTCGCCATCGCACCACCGCTCCTTGCTCACTGGTCCAGTCGATGCGTCCACCGGTCACGCCTGCCGCTCCTGCTCTTGCTCCCCTGAGTCCTGTTCTAGGTCTCAGGATTCTGATTCTGACTAATGTTCTGTATAGGACCGGGCCGCGCCCACTCACCTGGTCTTATAGGCCCAGCACTGCTGCAACAGGAAATGACCGGAGGCTGTGCTGGGTATATAAGGTATATAAGACTGCACACGTCCCCTGAAGAAGTGGGAAATGCGCGTTGGGACTAAGGACAGCACAACCACATCACAACCCATCCAGGTTAGTAATAGCTGTGCTATCTTGGAATATTTCATGATCGTAACAACTCACCCATAGATCACTAGCAGTGCTCAACAGCATCCAATAAGAGGGAGGAACACAGAATAGAATGTAATAACTAAAATGCATCCCACATCAGGATGTTTTAACATTAAATAATGTTAGTTCCCCATAAACTAACAGAGACTGGCTAGGTATTGGTGATTAATTACATGACCAGCTGAGGGAGGATTCTCCGGTCATGATGTCTGTGTAACCAAACCCCTTATCCTCTAAGAATAAACACACGGACATAAAGGTAACAATAGACAATACCATTTACAAGACCCCCCGGGGTAGGCCCAGTCCAATAACTACTACTCCCCCCTGTCCCTGGCCGCAACACACCGACCCAGAGATGAGGTGCCAATCACCCACGGATTGACACCCCACACTTAGGCAGAACCCCGTGCCTGCCACATCCCGGAACCGAGAGCCACCATACCAAGACAATGACTCCCGGTCCAGCCACCAATCACTTCCAAACCTCTGGACCAGACCTACCCCCCCGCCACAGGACAGACCACGTGATACCTTACGTGGCCTGGACCCGCCACACACCAAAAGCACGCTCCACACCATCCTGCAGGCCCAACGCCCATAAATCCGCACCGACATCGTTGAGGTGCACACCATCACCCCTCCGAAATCGCCAATCTGCCGGCTCCAAATCCCTGTGCCTTACCACAATCCCACCATTCCTGGTCACTAACCGAGCCACCACCCTATTCACCTGGGCCCTGGTCTTGTTGACCTTCTCCACCGACCGAGCCCCCCTCCATGCCAACCTGGTCACTATGTCGGACCATACGACCAGCAAACCAGGGTACCGCTTCCACAACTGCAGTAAGTCGATCTTTATATCGCGGATCAAATCCCGCGACGCCCGGGCACCAAGATCATTACCCCCCACATGTAATACCAGCACATCCGGGGGCCGCTCAACTTTACAATGGAAACGAAATTCCGGGACCACCCTGCACCACTCCATGCCCCGAACTCCGATCCATCGAACAGTCACCTGCGCGTGATCCAAACCCAGCTGCCGACCATTCGGGCGAACCTCAGCCCGACGGGCACCCCAAAATACGAAGGAGTGCCCCAAATCCAGATCAGGCACTTCCCTACAACAAATAAAACAGAACGAAAAAAATCAAAACCAATAACATCACAACTACCAACACGGCTAGAAACACCCCCTTTCACAAACCTCCTGCACGTAACCAAATTACCATGATGCTACAACAACTGCGGTCTCACATACCGGCGAAAACAAGAAGATTCCCATCTACCAATACGCTTTACCACCTCATCTCCAAGCCCCCAACGAGCTGCCTCCGTCGCTGCAGTAATCCGGAATGAATGCGACTCGAATTCCTCCGGGCGCTCCCCCGCGTTATGTAGACTTAGCCGCAGAACCGCCACAAACTGAAACCTCGACAAAAACGACCCATTCAAATGCTGCAAAAATGGGCCAGGTAAGCCTCCCCTCACGGCCACAAATCTCTCGACTAAACGCACAGGGCACAATTCCTCTCCTGGAACCGCATATAACACCACCAACCTACCACGGCCCAGCTGATCCATCTTTGAAAGGCGAATCCGGCACTCCACCTGACTACCGCTTACTCGCACATCCTCAAGCATCAAACCACCACCCGTCACCCTGGACGGGCTTACCAGCTCGCCGATCCGGAAAGCCCCATAAAAAGCGAGACCGAAAGCTGTTGTAAACAGAACCGTCTCGTACGCCGACTCACAAATGCCACTCAGGCCACCCACCATCCGTCTCAACAAACCGAACAATACAGGACGCCTCTTGTCCCTCTCCCATACGCCGCGGCGAAAACCCCGCAAAGCCTGACGAACCCGAAAATCCTGCGAAACATCACACTCCCCTCTCATTTTCAACCAAAACGCCACCGCCGACACCCGGTGTGCCACAGCCGATGCCGATCGCCCGGCTGAGAAATCCATACTCACCAACGACAACAAAGCCACCAAGTAATCCACGCTCTCCCCACCAAACATCAGACACAACAACTCCTCCCATTCAGCCCACACCTTAGCATACCGGCACCAAGTCACCTCGGTCACCGAGTTCCGAATCAAGTCTGAGATCACCGCCTCACCAGATGCCACAAATCCTCGGGACACTCCACTCCGACTTCGTCCGCCCACGGCAACAGCGCCCGAAACCTGCTGAACTGCAAACGAGACAAAGCATCAGCCACCTCGTTGTCAACACCCGAAACGTGCTTTGCCACTACCTGCACATTCAACTGCAGACATCTCAACATTAAATGCCGCAAATACACCACCACCGGCTCCGACTTCGCAGACAAGTTGTTAATCGCGTGCACCACCGCCTGGTTATCACAATGAAAACACACATTCCTTCCGGCAAAGTGCGACCCCCATAGCTCCACTGCCACTACAATGGGGAATAGCTCTAACAGAGCCAAATTCCTAACCAATCCGCTCTCCCGCCACGCCTGTGGCCACTGCCCGACACACCAATGACCTCGGAAGACGGCCCCAAACCCGGCCGACCCAGCCACATCCGTGAACAGCTGCAATGCCCCGTTAGACGCCACCCTCTCCATCACCAGCGCCCGGCCGTTAAAATGCTGCAAAAATTGATCCCATACTTCCAGATCGTCCCTGATCGCCTTCGTGATCCGCACAAAATGCGCCGGAGACCTTACACCGGCCGTCGCTGTCGCCAAACGCCTCGCAAATACTCTCCCCATCGGCACAATTCTGCAAGCAAAATTCAATTTTCCAAGCAAGGACTGCACCGCCTTAAGCCGCACCTTCTTCGCCGCTTTCACCCCCGACACTGCGGTCCTCAAATCACGGACCTTCTCCGCCGGCAACCTGCATTCCATAGCAATGGAGTCAATCTCAATTCCCAGAAAACACATCACCGGCGCCGGCCCTTCCGTCTCATCCGGCGCCAAAGGAATCCCGAAGCTGGCCGCAACTTTTTGCAACGCAAATAGCAAACCCGCACAAACCATCGAACCCGCCGGCCCGACACAAAGGAAATCGTCCAAGTAATGAATGATGGACGTAAGCCCGGAAACGTCCCGAACCACCCACTCAACAAACGAACTAAATGCCTCGAAGTACGAACACGAAATGGAACAGCCCATTGGCAAACAACGATCAACATAATAACTGCCATCCCACCAGCAACCCAACAAATGCTGACTATCTGGATGAACCGGTAACAACCGAAACGCCGCTTCTACATCCGCCTTTGCCATCAATGCACCCCGCCCCGCCGCCCTGACCAGGTCCAACGCCTTATCGAACGACACATAATATACCGCCGATAACTCCGGTGCAATGCCATCATTCACCGATAACCCTTCTGGGTAAGACAAATGATGAATCAGCCGAAACTTATTCCGCTCTTTCTTCGGTACCACCCCCAACGACGAAACCACCAAATTCCAACACGGCGGGGCGACATAAGGACCGCCCATCCTGCCCAAAGCCACCTCCTTTTTCAGCTTATCATCCACCACTTCCGGATGATCCCGAGCGGAACGCAAGTTACGATACGGTGGAACCGATGCACTAACAACCGACGGGATACGAAAACCATCAGAAAAACCAGAACATAACAATGCCGCAGCCTCCCCGTCCGGATACCTGTTTAAAAATGGAACCATCACTTCTACCTTCACTGGCGTCGTCCCTCTTACCAGCCCCGTCACCAGCCTTTCCTTTTCCTTTTTTAAAACATTTGGACAGGCTATGTCCTCCCCCACATCCGGAGCATTCATGCTTAAAACGGCACGCCGCTCCAAACCTGCACTGCCCTTAATTGTACTGCCAACAGAAACCTTTCTTGAAACTTGCCGGGGACCCGGCCTCCGGACCCCTGGCGCCCCCCCAAAAGGGCTGAGTTGGTGCCGACATCAGTCGCATCCATAAGGAAATATCCTTCTGGTCCCATCGCATACCTGGCCGCAGCGCCTTCCGCTGCCTGAATTGCTCGTCGTAACGCAGCCACGCCAGCCCGCCGTAAACCCGATAAGCCTCCCCTATCGCATCCATGTAACCGAACAAAGCCGAACAATGTTCCGGCTCCTTCTCCCCGACCACGCTCGCCAAAATCGCAAATGCCTGTAACCAGTTGGCAAAAGTCCGAGGAATAAGCCCATAACGGCGCTTTTCCTCCTCGTCCTTCTCCTTTTTGGAGTCGCTCGGCTTAACTCTATCCAGATAAAATTTCTCCAGGGGAAGCAGAGAAAATATCTCTACATATTCCCCTTTCCAAATTTTTTCCCGCACCTCCTTCTTTAAATGGGCCCCCAGCGGGTCCTCAAAACAAACATAAACCTCGCTTCTAGCCCTATCATCCAAGCGCACTACCTCGTCTTCCTTCTCCTTTTCCTTCTCCTTTTCTCCCCCCATCTCACTCCCCCCCTCGCCCCCCCCTTACTCGCGCCCGCTCCGTCACCCTCCGTCACCGACGTGGCCCCCAAACCGGCCGTTCCCACCCACGCCGCCACCGGCGCCTGAGCCCCCTCCCCCGCTGCCCCCGAAGCCGCCGCCAGCCTCTGCAACAGCCCCAACAATTGGCTCCACACAGCTAAACCAACGGGCGCTGCCGTAGCCGCAGCCGCCCCCCCTATCCCGAAGCCCCCCGCCAGCGCAGCCCCTGCCGCCTCCGCGGCCGTCTCACCCGACCGCAGCTCGGCGTCCCCCCGAGACCGCCGCCTCGCTGTCCTCCGTCTGTCGTCCATCCGACTCCTCCGAAACTAAAGCCTCTTCCTCCTCCTCGCCGCTGGCCTCATCTTCCATCCGACATCCGGGGGGCGCCGCCGCAGCACCCCCCCCACCACGGCCGCCAGACCGGGCCGCCGCGTGGGCAGAGTCATCCCCGCTCCGTCTCTTGCCCCGGGGTGACAACCCAGGAGACCGTCCTGTCCCCGCGCCGCACCCCGGGCCTCGATCTCTTGCGCTCGCGCCCGCCCCCTCGCCGACTGCAAGGGGCCTCTGGACGCGGATGGACAGACGCCCGGCTCCGGATCCCAGCCGTCGTCACCTCTGGCCCTCCTGGGCTACTGCAGGCCTCCGTCCGCCGAGTCCTCCCGCTCCCACGGGAGACTGCCACATCCGGGGGCTGCACAGCGGTACTGAGTGACCCGGCGGTCGCCGCAGGGCTCACGCCGTCACTCCTTCCCTCAGCCGCACCGGGGTCAGGCACCGCAGACCTCCCCCCAGCGCAGGACCTACCGCCACCTGCAGCCCCGCGGTCCCCCCGCCGACTGCAGGGGGATCTGCTGGCCTCTCTCCTGCGCCGAGCGCGCTCTCGACCTGGAGCCGCTGCATTCACAGGAAATCCAGCCCGGAGGCCGGGACCGGAAGTAGGCCCCGTTCTGGACACTCCCACCTCCCGACCGCCGCGGCTGGAACGAAGATTCCTCCCGCCGGCTTCTGCAGCAGCCAGACGCCGCTGCTGCTCTGCACTCTGCGGAGGGTCCCTGGAGGGGCTCTTGCATCTCCACCTCGCCCCCCCCACGCCCGGGGAATACCTGCGGGGGGGCCGCGACTGGCGCCCGCCGCTGCTGGGGGGACGAGGGGCAAGCGCCGACGGGTTAACCCCTGCAGCCCTGATGTGGGTCTGCACTGCCAGGGGCCCATGCGCTGCGACCGCTGCCTGGATCAGACGCTGGAGTTCCTGAAGGTCCGCCATGGAGGTCCACGTGCAGATCGTTCAGCGTCCGGAAACAGAAGAGGAGGTAACTCTTCCCTCTCCCGGACTAACCCTTTCCTTACTCCTCCTCTTCCTCCCAGGCTAAGACCATCCCCAAATGCCATATTAGGCATACCTCCAACTGTCCCTATTAACCCCATCACTCCCTACCTCCCCCTTTGTCATGTCGCCCCTCCCCCCAAGTGGGTCCGTGGCTTTCTGTATGCAGCAAGACCTTATATGGTGGTTTAGTGGTATGTCCAGTGTGAAATCTTTATGACCTATTGTTTACACATATGTATGTTAATGGAACATAATTTTTAATTTTAATTGTATCTAATAAAGTTTTTTGATATTAAGGAAAATGCACCATCCCAAGTCATTTCTAGTGGTATATATATGTAACAGGTGTGGTTCCTACATAACTTAGGCTTCGATATAAGGACAAATAATGCAATTAGGTGGGAGCAATGCCTAGTAGACCAGCAAGACAAAACAACCACTGATCTCGGGGAGACCAGCCAGAGAAAACACTGCCAGCAGCCAGCAAAGGCGCTCAAAATAGTGAAATCCTAGGTGCATTGACCCCTGGGTAGTACGCAAATCAAAAAAGGTCCGTGGAGCCTCTGTTAGGAGTCTCGACACAGAAAATAACCAGACATCCCTCCGGGAAGGACCTAGCCAAGGGGTGGCTCTTTTTAGGGGACCACCATAACCACCATATTAAGTGGCCCTTTTAGTCATTATCCAACTCTATAACAAGGGAAATAAGAGCAGGTAGCAAACTCTCCTACATCCATAACTTTTCCTTTCAAATTCACTTAACCTCCTAGCTCATACTGAGACCTGGATCCAGCAGTTGGAGATCACCACCACTGTTGCTCTCTCGCATGGTGGCCTACAAATTTCCCATACAGATAGACCTGAGAACAGAACAGGTTCAGGTGTTTGCTGCTTTCAGAAAATTGTGTTTTTCAGGTTATACCTCCTGTACCTTAACTTATCTTCCCTTATTTTGAGGTTTACTCTGTCAGATTTTACAAGCCCTTCATTTGCAAGTGGCAGTTGTGTATCGCCGTCAAGGCCCCCACCCCCTGTCAGCTCCTCAATCACTTTGACACTTGACTTCCATATTTTCTAGCCTGTGACATTCCCACTCTCATCATGAGGAACTTTAACATCCTTTTTGATGATCCGCTCTCCCCTTGTGTCACTCACCTTTCATCTATAATCTCCTCTATTGGCCTCTCACAATTTACTAACTCTCCTACACATGAAGACGGCAATATGCTGGACCTGATCTTCTCCGAGTTCTGCTCAGCATGATTTTAATAATTCCCTTCTCCCACTCACTGAACACAACTTTCTTTAATTATATGTTAAAAACTGTCAACCCACTCATAACACCCTCACTAACCACACTTATAGGAATATATGTGAGTCGACCATCAGGGTTTTCGATAGGGGGGTACTCTGGCGCCAGGACTACGGATACTTTACTCTCGATGGGGTTATCACAGGTGGTCGGTCCCGGCTTCGTGCCCTGGGTGCTCACTCTGTGGCTGGGTAATGGGGTACAGGGATGATTTTTGGGGATATACGTGACGCCACCTGTGGTGTCTGGTAAGCGGAATACACCAGCGCTGCCTGCGGCCGACCTCTGAGGCGATGGTGATGGCAGCTTAAGATCTCTCAGCTCCCCACAGGTGGAGCTATTTTACCTCAGGGTGGAGGGTCACTGACCAGGAGGGAAGCGACCGAGCGGTGATGGCTGCCTTCCTCTCTGATGTCGCAGGTTCCTGTCGAACGGCGGAGAGACGACACACCGAATTCACATCAGTTCAAACAAGTCCTTTTTACTAACATCAGGTTTGTTTGCACAGTACACAGCAGAAACAGTTTGGTTACCAGAAGGCCAATGGTCACAAGTTTCAGAGGAGATTTAATGACAGAGTCTCTCTCTGAGGTAACCTTTCCTTGTCTCTTTCTTGGTCCCTGCTCTAAGGGCTCTGTGACTCCCTCTTTAACCCACTCGTTAGTCTTGTCACTGGTTTTCCCACGGGTCTGATGCTGCACGATTTCTTAATCTATCCCGTAACAGCGTCATGAACTCGGCTTGGGGTTAGTAGTCAGACTCTTGATGGGTGCCGGGACTCCTCTTATTTAGGATCCCAGGTTAACGGTCAATGGTTTGGGGATAAACCTGACAAACCTCCTTGGTTCCGTTATACCGGTGTCGACCTGAACTCTTCAGCCGCCTCTCGCCAGACCTAAAGCGTCCCCTTTCCGTCTGGGTTACCCCTTTTCCTGTGTCTTTCTTTTCTTTTGGGGTACCCTCGCTCAGGACGTCGGGCTTATGTTATTTCTAGCCCTTCTTTCAGTCATCAATTTACTCTCGTCTCTTCTTGTCACTCCTTACTGACTGACTGTTAACTGACTAACTGTCAGTCAGTCATCCTGTCAATCACGTCGCGTCTCACGCTCAGCTAGGCTCCACCCCCCTATGGACCTACTATATAAACAGTCCCAGGAATATGAAGGTCGGGGCTGCTGAGACAATGTTACTCAATCTAATGTAAGACTCTGCATTTCCTCTCTCTTTCACCTGTGACCAAAGGGCACTGCACCTTGATGTTAAGGTGCTGTATTCCCCTGTAGCGCCTAACCACAGGGGCGCCACATACCCCCTTATTTAATTACACTCGTCCCCGAGTGTGACAACAAGGTTTAGGTTAAGCTAAACATTTTCTTAGAATTTAACCATAACATGTTGGTAATATTTACTCTATTTTTATTTTTTTTTAACACAGAGTCTTCAAAATAAAAACTACAAAAATTGAATAAGATAGGTCACCAGCTCATACAGCATTAGTACATTGGCCGTAAGCTGTTAAAGAAACTTTTGCCACACCCAGTCTTGTGGCTCGGTCTTAGCTTAAAGTGCATCAACACACAAAAAAAATATATCAACAGTTACGAGTGCTTTAGTTTAAGAGTTCTAAGTGTGGTGAGGTTCCATATCAGTCATAATCACTGTAGACCTCTTGGCCCTGGAGTCACCTTCATGGCCCCTATACAGTATTATGCCAGCTTCCTTCACCCCTTTTATACATTAATACTATCTAGCTATTCAACTATTTACATATTCCACTTTCTACATTTTATTCTCTGTATCTAAGCGGTGGACAGCCAAAGTTAATACGTGTTGACCTGCGTAAAATTGGTATACTTGAGGGTCTACTTACTCTCCTAGTGGAAATGGCAGGTACACCGACTGGAGAAATCTCTGATTCCATTACGACGGGTGGTTCTTCTGCTCTGGGCGTTTCACTGGGTTGTGGAAAAGTCACCATTGGTATCAAGTATACGCCATCTACTTGCGGCCAATCTGCAGGAAGTTCTCCTAAAATTGTTTTGACTATTCTTTCATTCTCTTCTTTTCTCTGAATAGGAATTCTCTCTACTGGTGGCAGCTGTTGAGGATATTTCTTTAAATGATCCCTGGACACCATTGCTGTTATTTCACCTTTGCCTTTGCTAATCAAACAGGTTTTCTGGTTGTTGAAGTTTGATGGTTGTACAGTGTAGGGTTCTGCTTCCCATTGATCATCTAACTTATGCAGTTGTCTTTTTCTCTTTAAGACTAATTCACCTGGTAGTAAGGGTGTTCCTTGAGCATTTTTGTTAAGTTTGCTTCTTGTTTTTCCTTTGATTTTTCCAGGCTTCTCTCGACACATTCCTGTATTTTCTGATATTGCTCCTTTCTTTTTACTTCCCAATCTGCATCTGAGGTATTTTCTTCAGGAACTATTATGTCCATCTCCAAATCCACCGGCAATTTTCCTGGTCTTCCTCTCATAAGGTATGCAGGGGTGCAATTTGTTGAGCTTACTGGAATGTTGTTATACATGTCAACTAGATCTGATAACTTCTCTGGCCATCTGTTCCGTTCCTCCAAGGGCAGAGTTCTTAGCAGCTCCAGCACAATGTGATTCATTTTCTCACACATTCTGTTAGTCTGAGGATGATAAGGTGTAGTACGAATTTTCCTGCATCTGTATAATTTACAGAATTCTTGAAACAGTTCAGACTCAAAAGTCAGGCTTTGATCTGTTAATACCCATTCTGGATATCCATCTGGTCTGCGTCTGCAGAAATAGGCTTGGAATGTTTTTGCCGCTGTTCGAGCCGTTAAATCCTTCACTGTAGCTACTACTAGGAACCTGGAATAGTGGTCCACCATGGTAAGAGCATAAGTATAACCGGATCTGCTGGATATAAGTTTGACATAATCAAGGACTAATAGCTCTAATGGCTGTTTGGTAATGATGGACTGTAGTGGTGATCTCTGACTGTTACAGTATTTCCTTCTTAATGAGCATGGTCCACAATCTCTACACCATTTCTCCATAGTAGATCTCATGCCAATCCAGTAAAATCTTTCATGTAACAGGATCTCCAACTTCTTCCATCCAAAATGTCCTGATTGATTGTGATACATATCTAACACCATTTGGGTGTCTCTTTTTGGAACCACAATTTGCCAAACCATCTCATGTGTACTAGGATTAATATATATTCTGCACAGTTTATCTTGATGGATAAATAACCTGCTTCCTTCTTTCCACAATTGCTTGGCCTCTAGTGGGGAATCTTTGTCAAGTTTTCAGCTTTGTTCGGTTACTAGCTTTTCACTAGACTCAATGCCGGATCACTATCTTGGGTTTCTTTGCAATTATAGTAGGGCAACGGGTTCAATGCTATATTCTGCTGGTTTTGATAGATAACGGCCTCTGCCACTTCCCATTTTCTGTTCTTATGGAAAGCTGGGAGTTCTACTTCCTCCAAGTCATCCTCCTTTACTTCTGATCCTGGCAGTGTCCAGATGCGTCAATGGATTGTTATCCGTATAGGCGACGAATTTTGAAGCAGACAGAAAATGTTTAAACCTTTCCGTTATGGCCCAGACCAAGGCCAAAAACTCAAACTTAAAAGAACTATAGTTTTCAGGGTTTCTTTCGGTGGGTCGAAGTTTCCTGCTGGCATAAGAAATTACCCTTTCTTTTCCATCTTGAACCTAAGATAATACTGCTCCTAGGCCTACATTACGTGCGTCAGTGTACAGGACAAATGGTAGGTTATAATCAAGATATGACAATATTTCCTCACCAGTCGGAGCTGTCTTCATCTGTTGGAAGGAATCTTCTTGCTCTTTTCTCCACACCAATGATGGTTCTAACCTTCTTCGTTTAGTTTGACCTACCAGTAGGTCTTGTAAAGGTGCTGCTGTGACGCCCTGGACCCCAGGGGTCACAGGTAATTACACCTACCACACTTACACACACCCCCATCCCCTGTGAGGTCACACACATGTCACCCGAAAGGGAGACCTGATGGCTCCCTCAGGGCGAGTAGAGCACACCAGGTGGGCGTAGTCAGGCGGAAAGGCACGCCCACCGAGGAGACTACTGCCCTGGGGCAGGAAGTTCAACAGATAAGTTTTGGAGTTGACAATGAGTGGTAGAGGAGCAGCTGTCAGGGACCCGGGTAGGAGCCTGGGCCCCTTAGAGAACGTCAGGCAGGCAGATGGTGGTGGCCGTCTGCAGGAGTACTGGTACAGCAACCGGCAGAACCGTACGGACCGGGCCTGGGTTGGAGCCCGCCGGTCCCGAACCGGGGAGTCAACCGTGTACCGGAGCACCAACAGGAGGGTACTCAGACCTCGTCCTAGCTTAGAAGCCACTGAGTATAGGCAAATTGACTGCTGGCCGGACCTCACGGGTTCATCCACACCCAAAGTCCTGAAAGAAGGCAAAAGCCCACCAAGTCCAGATGAGCGCCACCGCCAAGGGCCAAACACCCGACGGGCCAGCGCCTGCGGGCATCCGAGGGCTCCTACGGCAGCTCAATGCCAGGGAGCGGGCCACCACTGCTTAGGCAGGGGGGGGCGAAACACAAACATCTAGAGGTGCACGGGAAAAGGGGCCACCATCAACCCCACAGGGGACATCAGCAGCCGGCTGCGGGCACCGACCACTACAGAACTTTGGTTTACCAGTGACTCTGAGTGTGAATCAATCGTCAGTACACCAGTGCCATCCGGGCACGACGCTACACCGCGGCACGGCTCCCTGCACCCTGACGACATCACTTACCCCTTCCAGTCCCCCACCGGGGGCCCCGGGACACACCGCCCTTACCCACGGAGGGGCTAACATCTCAGCTGCGGGCGCAACACCGATCCCAAACGAGCCCGCCATCACTCCAGCCGCAGCGGTGGTGCATCCCCCGTCACCACGACCCGTGGGTGGCGTCACGACCCATTACACGACCACCAAAACCCACACCGCCTCCCCTTAACAAGAGCGACATGGCCCCCGATCCGGAGGCGCTCGTGCCACCGAGAACCCGAGCCCAGACCTCGAGCGGCTCGGCCCGAGCAAGCGGAGGAAGCGGCCAGGCCCCTCTCAGGGCCGTACACGTATACTCTTTCTGGCATCGCGAACAGGATTCGGACAGTCCACTTACCTGTGGAAAGTGCGCCTTAGAAGTTTCCGTCCACGGCGTCCTGCCGAAAAAGTTGAAGTCCCGCCATCTTGTCGCGAAAGTTTCCCGCTCGAGTCGTCTTCCCCGAGCAGTGAAGGCGCGAAAAGTGAGGCCCCGCCCCCCAGAGGAGGAGTGCTAGGAGAAAACCAAGGGGGAGGCGGGCAAGAAGGCTGCCTGATGTAACCGAGAAGATAAAAAGGCAGGAACTCCAGGACCCTGCACCTGCTCTGTTCCTGGACCCTGCCGGCGCAGAAGCAACATGTCCGCCCCATCCGTGCAGCCAGAGGGTTTGGAACCCACGCCCGGAATATCGGCGTGACTGGAGGCCCAGACGATGCTGACGTGTCGCCGCAGCCAAGTGGAATTACGCCGCCTGATGGCCCGATGGACGGCCGAGGTGGAGGACCTGGTTACAGCTGCGCGGTTGTATGAGGTGGAGGCTATCCTGGAGGAGCGGATAGGTGACCCACGCCCCTATGTCCCTGAGGGACCGGCCGCTGCGTCTGAGGGACCCGGTCTGCCCCCGGCTTCTATTCAGCCTCCCCTGCTGCCTGCGCTGGCTGCTGGCCTCCCTCTGCCCGGCCCGCTGGCCTCTCCACCAACAACGGAGGCCGCAGTCCCGGCTCAAAGAGACCCGCCCGCGGAGGAAACCGCCCGCTGACAAGAGGAAGCTACAGTTCCCACGGGGGCCCCCGGCACGGCGCTCGCCCAAGACGCGGAGGCAGAGACCGCCCAGGACCTGTGGCCGCCAGGGAAGGCGGTGTGGCTGGCGAACCGGTTGGCACAGTTCTGCATTCAAGTGCGGGTCGAATCAATGCAACAGGCTATGAGTTGGAAGCAGGGGATACAAGAGATGGCAGCCGCGGTGTGGGTGAACGAGGAGCCCGCCTCGCAGAATGCGCCCCGGCAGGATCCAGCCTTCCCCGACCCACCGGTCAGACAAGGTGCCGGGCCGGGCTGCGGTGAGACCCGTGAATCCCGTGCGATGCTCCGCTGCACATCTCAACCTCCACACCACCGACCCATGAAGAGAAGTAGGCAGCGGACCTCCCGTTGCTGCTAAAAAGGACCCGTTCCCGTTGGGACTTGTGTGTAGTTTGAAAACCCCGTTAACCCTGTTGCCTGAGTGACTGCTCATGGACAAGGCCGTGGACTTGCCAGCCACTCAAAAACTTTTGGGCTTGTAAATATTGCCCTATCTGCCCCGTTTCACATGCCTTCCCATTCCGTTGGCCTCTGGAGAGGCAGATTGGAGGAAGGACCTGCAGCAGAGCAGGCTGGGGTCCGGTCACCACCGGGACCGGTGACCATCCTCCGGGGAGCCCTTGACAACTGCCGGGTGCGCTGCACTGTACCCGTTCCTGCCTGGGTGACCTACCGTGTTCCTGTTTCCGGACTGGGGAAAAGGGGTGCTGCCCATTTCTTAGGGGCAGCATCAAGGCTAGGTTGTTTGGGTGGGAAAGGCGGAAGGACATGAACCCGTTCCCGTTTAATAAAGTTTGAAACGTTAAAGTAAATTGCCTCCCGTTAAGGGAAGACCTTCAGTAGTTTTTTTAATATAGTTCTTTGTGGTTTTTCTAACTAATTCAGTGTAGGGACTCGCAAGTGTGAGAATCCTTGACGAACGGATTGCGAGCTTACATATTTTGGGCCAAAATATAAACTAATATCTCACTATTTGAGGTATGGCACATTTTATCCATTTTTGCAGGATGTGTGTGGACCTTTTGAATTCAGGTGGTTAAATGGTGAGCCTGTCATGTGTTATGTACTCATATAGTGCTAACTGACCCGCCTGGACCTGGTGTTGTGCGTCATTTATAGGCCATTATTCAGACACTGTGCGTCTCGTGTATCCGTGCGAGATGCACCTATATAGTGCTGTTTAGCCTGCCTGACCTGGGTTTCTGGTGTCATTTATAGGTCACAGTTCAGACACTGTGCATTTCACTCATTATATGATGGGCTCCCAGTGCAAGCCTTATTAGTGTGCATGTCTTATGCTAAGCAGCCGCCCCTCCCCTCTAGTGTGGAGGTTGAGTGGCTGTGACATCAGCATCTTGCACCTTGGCTGCAGCCATCTTTATGAGGAAGGCTCACCACATTCTGTGTGTGCACATATCATTTGTCTTGGCTCCTTTTTGGTGTTTTTTTTATATAGTTCTTTGTGGTTTTTCTAAGATCTTCAGTAACCATAGTTTGTATTCATGTTATTATAATTGTAAGTGTTTTCCCGTTTTTACAGTTAAAAAAGAAAAATAAACCGGAGGGGATCGGGCAGCCCGCGGACAGTCTGCATTAAACCAAGGGGGTATGTGACGCTCTGGACCCCAGGGGTCACAGGTAATTACACCTACCACACATACACCCACCCCCATCCCCTGTGAGGTCACACACATCACCCGAAAGGGAGACCTGATGCCTCCCTCAGGGCGAGTAGAGCACACCAGGTGGACGAAGTCAGGCGGAAAGGCATGCCCACCGAGGAGACTACTGCCCTGGGGCAGGAAGTTCAAACAGATAAGTTTTGGAGTTGACAGTGAATGGTAGAGGAGCAGCTATCAGGGACCCGGGTAGGAGCCTGGGCCCCTTAGAGAACGTCAGGCAGGCAGACGGTGGTGGCCATCTGCAGGAGTACCGGTACAGCAACCAGTGGAACCGTACGGACCGGGCCTGGGTTGGAGCCCGCGGGTCCCAAACCGGGGAGTCAACCGTGTACCGGAGCACCAACAGGAGGGTACTCAGACCCCGTCCTAGCTTAGAAGCCACTGAGTATAGGCAAATTGACTGATTGCTGGCCGGACCTCACGGGTTCATCCACACCCAAAGTCCCGAAAGAAGGCAAAAGCCCACCGAGTCCGGGTGAGCGCCACCGCCAAGGGCCAAACACCCAACGGGCCAGCGCTTGCGGGCAACCGAGGGCTCCTCCGGCAACTCAACACCGAGGCGCGGGCCACCACTGCTTAGGCAGGGGGGGCCGAAACACAAACATCTAGAGGTGCACGGGAAAAGGGGCCACCATCAACCCCACAGGGGACATCAGCAGCCGGCCGCGGGGACCGACCACTACCAAACTTTGGTTTACCAGTGACTCTGAGTGTGAATCAATCGTGAGTACACCAGTGCCATCCGGGCACGACGCTACACCGCGGCACGGCACCCCGGACCCCGACGACATCACTTACCCCCTCCAGTCCCCCACCAGGGGCCCCGGGACACACCGCCCCTACCCACGGAGGGGCTAACATCTCAGCTGCGGCCGCAACACCGATCCCGGACGAGCCCGCCATCACTCCAGCCGCAGCGGTGGTGCATCCCCCGTCACCACGACCCGTGGGTGGCGTCACGACCCGTTACACGACCACCAAAACCCACACCGCCTCCCCTTAACAAGAGACGACGTGGCCCCCGGTCCGGAGGCGCTCGTGCCACCGAGAACCCGGGCCTGGACCTCGAGCGGCTGGGCCCGAGCAAGCGGAGGAAGTGGCCAGGACCCTCTCAGGGCGGTACACTGCCATTTTTGTATAGCCATACCTCCCAACTTTTAAAGAATGTAAAGAGGAACAAAGTTTGTGCCGCGGCAAATCTTTAGGCCACGCCCATGTCCACGCCTCTTACCACACCCAGTCAGCAATGACAATCATTTAGAAACAATAATTAAAAAAATAAACCTTATTTTTCGGATTATAAGACGCACTTTTCCTCCCAAAAATTTGGGAGGAAAATGAGGGGTGCATCTTAAGATCCGAATACAGCTTACCGGAGTGCTGTTTGTGCAGCGACCGGGTGTGTTCTGGTGGCCGGGTGCCTGTAGCTGCGTGCAGGCAGTCGGGTGCTCGTTGGTGCCGGCTGGCTCTCCGTGCGTGCCGGGCGGCTGTGCGGCAGGTATCCCAGTGTGTCCGCGGTCCCAGTTTCAAATGATGGCGCCGGGAGTCAGCGCATGCGCAGATGGATCTCTTGGATGAACGCTCCATCTGCACATGCGCCGCTCCAGGCACCATCATTTGAAGTGGGACCGCGGACACACTGAGATACTTACTTCACCGGCCTGCTCCACCTGTCACCCGCCGCCACGGAGCCACCGCGGCTCCCACCACGGATGTCGCCACGGCTCCCACCACGGACGCCGCCGCGGCTCCCACCACGGACGCCGCTGTCACCACGGACCCGCTACGGCTGACGCTACTAACCCGCCGCGGCTGCCATCACAACCTCTGCCTCCTGTGACTCCGCTTCACCACCACTGCTGGCCCCCTCCGGTAAGAGAACACCGGATTATAAGACGGACCCCATTTTTTTTTTTTTTACCTTTTTTAGCTCTAAATTTGGGGTGCATCTTATAATCCGGTGCGCCTTATAAAATGAAAAATACGGTACATAGATTTATTTCTAAGTAGTAAATTAAAATATAAATGCAAACTTGGCCGTGTTACTTTTAAACTAGAATATTTTAACCCCTTCACGACCTTGGACGGATCTATCCGTCATAGATCGTGTCCCGTTAAGCCCCGCCCCCTGCCGCGGGCAGGCGGCGTGGATCGGCACACATATCAGCTGTTTTCAACAGCTGACATGTGTGCCTGCTAGCCGCGGGTGGAATCGCTTCCACCCGCGGCCATTAACCCCTTAAATCTTGCTGCCAAAGTCTGGCAGCAAGATTTAAATGCGTGCGGCCATGTTTGTTACTCACCGCCGCCCCCACCGGAAGTCACGTGTGTTATCACGTGACTATCGGTGGTTGCCATCGTAGCACAGGGTCATGTGATGACGCCTGCTGCTATGATCTTTCACTTTCATTTTCCCTCGGCCGAGAGCAGAGGGAAAACCAAAGTGAGTGAATCTGCTGATTACAGCGGTATTGCTGTGATCAGCAGATAGCGATCAGCGATCGGATTGCTGATTGCTATAGCCCCCTAGGGGGACTAGTAAAATAAAAAAAAAAAGTAAAAAAAAAAGTTTTAAAAAATAAAAAAAAAAACAAAAAACCTAAAAGTTCAAATCACCCCCCTTTCCCCCCATTGAAAATTAAAGGGTTAAAAAATAAATAAATATACACATATTTGGTATCGCCGCGTTCAGAAATGCCCGATCTATCAAAATATAAAATCAATTATTCTGATTGGTAAACGGCGTAGTGGCAAAAAAATTCCAAACGCCAAAATTACGTTTTTTGGTCGCCGCAAGTTTTGCGCAAAATGCAATAACAGGCGATCAAAACGTAGCATCTGCGCAAAAATGGTACCATTATAAACGTCAGCTCGAGACGCAAAAAATAAGCCATCACTGAGCCATTGATCCCAAAAAATAAGAACTCTACGTGTTTCGGAAAATGGCGCAAAACGTGCGCCACTTTTATTGGACAAACTTGTGAATTTTTTTTAACCCCTTAGATACAAGTAAACCTATACATGTTTGGTGTCTACAAACTCGCACCGACCTGAGGCATCACACCCAGACAACAGTTTTACCATATAGTGAACACCGTGAATAAAATATCCCAAAAACTATTGTACGATCCCACTTTTTTTGCAATTTTTCCGCACTTGGAATTTTTTTGCCGTTTTCCAGTACACTATATGGTAAAACTTATGATTTCATTTAAAAGTACAACTCGTCCCGCAAAAAACAAGCCCTCATATGGCAAGATTGACGGAATAATAAAAAAGTTACGGCTCTTGGAAGAAAAGGAGCAAAAAACAAAAACGCAAAAACGGAAAGTGCCCGGGGGCTGAAGGGGTTAAACCACAAGATTCTGTTTTAAAGCAGATCTGTCCCCTTAAAATCTGCCCCATGTACAAAACTGCAGACTTCATGACAGATCCGCTGTATTAGATAAAATATCTGTAAAAATACTGTGCTTTTGGTTAATGGGAGGAATTAGTGAATACAGGCAACTTACTGTTCTGATTGTTCCAATTGTGGAGACACGGGGGTCAGTGGGTGCTCTCCTGTGGAGACACGGGAGTCAGTGGGTGCTCTCATGTGGAGACACGGGGGTCAGTGGGTGCTCTCGTCCGCTGATTCGGCCGCTTTTAGAAAGACAGCATGGCCCATGGCTCATCCCAACTGAACGCCTGACATCCCTAATCCCTCCCTCTCCTCCTCAGCTGTGATCCGACGGCAGTATCAGATCACAGTGTAATGGCTCACGCTCACAGCACAGCAGGAGCCGAGGGTATTTAGCATATCGCATCACATGTGATATGCCAGTGTGACCTCAGCTTGGTATGTGCGCACGTTGCGTTCTGTGCAGTGCGGAAAAGAACACACCCTCTGGCAGACTGGACAAATGTAAACACTGCATTTGTAAAAAAAAATGCACCCAAAACTCGCGCATTTTGGATGCATTTTCCATGCGTTTTGCATGCATTTTTGACAATGCATTCCCCCGTCAATTCAGCTCTGCTACATGCCCGCTGACAGCAGACACAGACAGAGTTGCGAGATGAGAATGAACTCAGATGAATTTCACCCGACTTCATTGTCATCCCGCGGCTCTGTCTGTGTATCGCGTCCTGGTTAGCGGTCACCCTTGAAGGACGCACTGGTGACCGCAAATCCCCTGAGTGACTGAAGTGAGCAGCGCCATCAGCGGTGCCGTCACTCAGGTTACCCGCGGCCAGCTGGAGTCCTCCACCTGAGACCGCAACTTACCTGTGATGTCATTGCTGATCGCGGAGCTCACTTCAGTCACTCGGGCGACTTGCTGTCACAGTTGGAGGATCCAGCAGTGGCCGCGGGTAACCTGAGTGATGTCATCGTTGATCGTGAGGCTCACTTCAGTTGCTGCGTGGAGCTGACAGAGATCAATCGTGGTTTGTGGCCATTCCTGTCACCTTCATGTAGAAGAGCTGGAAGTGTCGTGGGACCTCTTGTGGATAACGTCGGACCTGGAGGGGTATTTGGGGGTTTAATAAAATGGTGAAAGAGGGTTTTTTTTGTCTTTTATTCCAAATAAAGGATTTTTGGGTGTATGTGTTTATTTTCTTTAACTTACAGGTTAATCATGGTAGATATCTCGGATGCCTGCCATGATTAACCTAGGACTTAGTGGCAGCTATGGGCTTCCATTAATTCCTTATTACCCCGATTGCCACCACACCATGGCAATTCGTGATGAGCCGGGTAGAGTCCCAGGACTGTCGCATCTAATGGATGCGGCAATTCCGGGCGGCTGCTGGCTGATATTGTTAGGCTGGGGGGCTCCCCATAACGTTGAGCTCCCCATCCTGAGAATTCCAGCCTTCAGCCGTGTGGCTTTACCCTGGCTGGTATCAAAATTGGGGGGGGGGGACAGTTTTTTTAAGATTATATATTATTTTACTGCATGATATAGACCCGCCCACCGGCGGCTGTGATTGGTTGCAGTGACACAGCTGTCACTTAGTGTGGGGGTGTGTCTCACTGCAACCAATCATAGGCGCCGGTGGGCGGGGAAAGCAGGGAATATGAGATGGAATAATGAGCGGCCGGCATTTTCAAAAGAGGAAAAGCCGCCAGAGCAGTGTGACAGCTGTGCAGGACCTCGCCCGTGATCGGTGAGTGTGAGAGAGGGGGGGGAGACTGACCGACGGACAGAGAGAGAGACAGAGAGACCGACCGACGGACGGACAGAGTGACAGACAGAGCGACCAACTGACAGAGAAAAAGACCGACCGACAGAGAGAGATTGACCGACATCAACAGAGAGAGACTGAAAAGACCTGCGTTTTGTTTGTCAAAAAAGCATGCGGAACGCAGCAAAAATGCAGTCCAAGTGCATTTTGGTTGCATTTTGACCCATATCATTGATTTCAATGGGTGGAAAACGCAGCTACAACGCACAAAAGAAGTGACATGCTGCTTTTTTTTCCGCAGCGATTTTTGGCATCCAAAACGCTGCGTTTACAAATGCAACGTGCTCATTGAATTTTCGGACTTCTCATAGACTTTGCTGGGGAAGCAGAACACATGCAATTTGGCACTGAAATGCTGCAGTTCAAAACGCAGCGTTAACGCGGGGAAAAAAACGCAATGTGCGCACATAGTTGTAGTTCGCCGATGCATCGCGATGAGGAAGGAATCCTCGCGGCGAACTACAAGACCCAGGAGGCCGGCGATGAAACGGAAGGTAAGGTGAGCATAACTTGTGTACCTTCCGTTCCATCGCTGGTCTCCTGGGTCCTGTAGTTCGCCGCTCCAGGATGTGTATCGGTTACCATCGGCGACGAAGCAGGAACTTCCGCTGTCAGACGCTACTCAAACGCAGCACGCTGACCAATCAGAGGCTCCTGCCTTTGACTTCAGCGCTCTGGATGCGGACGTTTCTCCCTCGTCGTCATGGTTACCCGATACACAGCCCATGCTAGCGAACAGCAAGTCCCAGCAGGCCGGCCATGGAACGGAAGGTAAGGTGAGCATATAATATGTGTGTGTGCGTGTGTTTGTGTGTGTTTGTGTGAGTTTGTGTGAGTTTGTGTGAGTTTGTGCATGTGTGGAATGGCACAATAGGGGACCAGGATGGGACATTCAACAAGTTGTGGAACGAATTGTCTGCATTGCAATGATCTCCTATACATACACATTACTGTGTTAGGGTGAACTCTTAATCAGAGATCACTAGCTGCCTACTGCCTGGCCGAATTGATATGGGCCAAGTGCATGCATAAAAGAATTCACACCAGACACAGTCGGATATGAAGTCTCTTCTTGGTCACAGTAAAGATAGCACCAAACAAACAGACTGAGGAGACTCATGCGTCCTCTGATATAGGCTAGGGGCGTACACAAGTTCAGATATGCCCATTTAGTTGGACAGTTCATGGCCTAGCGAATGGGGAGATCCGTGTTGCTGTTGATGGGCAGGTCTGACTCCAGTGGATGAAACCATGATGATGGGAGGGACGTCATTTAGTGGATCCATGCTGATGGTTTGGTCTGTGATGTCTTCTAGCTTGATCAGGGGGTCTTCCCTTATATGGTGGTCTTCTTTCATCTGGACATTCCTTGCATTCCAAGCAAGGTGTGCAAAACAGGAAATAGCGGCCATCTTTATATCTGTGTCATGTATATGATCTGAAACCTGAATTATGTAAGGCAAATCGACATATTTCCCACAATCCCTTGTCAAGAGGTTAATTAAGTATTTGATAAAAAGGTCCTCCTCAACAGTCCCCCCTAAATACTTTATTAACCTTCTGACCCTACTCCTAACCCATCAGTCTCCAATACCTGGCTGCAACTCTTTTCTTTTTGCTGCCCGCTATACGAGCAATGCTAAGCCTTTGCCCCCATTGGTACAGACTTCGATTGGAGCCTGATGTACTCGCCCTACTCTGACTGCCTAGCTGGGGACTGTGAAAGACTGAAGGGGGCCTAGCTGCTCTATATCCACAGAATAGCTGACCTCCTGAGCTAGGAAAGTGGGGACTGATGTTTCTACTCCTTTCTCGATCATCTTCCTTATACAGGGAAAAACACAACAAACAACAATAGCTACAACAATTAAGACAACAAGGATCACTATGCCTATCTGAGCTAGCCATCTCTGCCATCCCTTCATCCATGAGAAGTATTGGTCCCAGGGATCCTCTACACCTGAATTCCTTTTTAATTCTTTTTGTAGAGAAGCTAGTTTTTTTATGGCTACCGTAACCTTCCCGGTGGGACCTGTATTATCTGGAATGTAGGTACAACACGCGGACTTCACCATTTTACAAACACCTCCTTTCTCTGCCAGTATCATGTCAAGGGCCATCCTGTTTTGAAACGCCATTATTGATGTGGGGCCTAGCTGATCTGCCAAACCTTGAAGAGCTTCTCTAGTGTAATTGACAAATCTTTGTTGGTTATAATAGATGTAATTGATCCAGTCTACATTTTTATTTATGGTCACTAGAGGTAGTATGAATGACTCAAAACCTGCTTTGACTTGATCCCTAGCTATAAATTCTTCTGGTACCCCCCTTGGGACTCCTATAGCATCAATATAAACATGGGGGTCAAAACTGCCTTTGGGTTCGGGATTTGTCTCTCTTTTTGTTCTGTGTAGCTCTTCTGACGTTAGGGCTTCCTCTCCTTCTGCTGCTATGTAGAAGGGCATTATGGCTTTGGCTAGTGTGCATTCCCCCATCCATTCACCTTCTAAATGAGTTCTGATCTTCATGTCCCCACATATCCAGAAGACATCAGAAATGGACTGGGTCTGGTTGACCAGGTCCTCTCTGGTGGCACTACTATATCTGCTGCAATATCCCTCTGTGAAATTACCCACAAATGTGTTCCCCTCAGTGCTAGTATTACAGATGTATTTTCCTGGATATATGGTGATGCCTTGACCTGGGTTAGGTGTGTCTGTGACTATGGGGTACTTCTTTTTCCAGTTTTCACAATTTAATTCACTAAGGGATTTGTTAGTGAACAGACTCAGGAAACATTTTTCCACATCTGGGGGGAGATCTAGAGGGACAGATCCTAGATGGGGTCTCGCCCCTGCGCAGACAAAGCAATTAGACTTATTATATTGATTGGCGGTATATTTCATCCACTTCAACCATAAGTTGGTCTCAGTGTACCCTGTTTCAACGGCAAGGATATCTTCAAATGTGGGGTTTGCAATGGCCATCATTTTATTAAGTTTTTGAATACGGAACATTAGGGAATTTGAGTGTGTGTTTCTATCTTTTGTCGACATTTCTCTTATGTCTGCTAATCTGAACACCCCCAGGTGGGCACAACTAGCACACCCACCATATACATATGTGCCCAGTAGATAGGTGCCATTATCGCCAGGTTGAGGGTTCTCCAGGTTAAGGACTAGTGGATTACATTGACCAATAGTATCACAGGGCTTGATGACTTTTGTACGGGAGAGTGTCATCCTGTTGAGTAGAGGTTTGCCATGGGAGTCTAATTTATTTAGGGCTGTCTTCGGTCTATACCCCCAATCTTCACCAGTGTTCCACCCGACTGCCCTCCATGAACCACATGTTTGTCCCAAACCATCACCTGTAACACATATATATTGTTGTCCTGATCTTAATTGTGCTGGTTGACTCATTGAGGAAGGTGAGGAAGCCCATTGATTGTCACACTGTACTACATCACAATAATCGAATTTAAAAGAAGCAACATGTGTAATGGTGTTATACCAGAACGTAATCACCCCCCCTGCTTGGGTGATCGCGGCCTGTTGTGCTCCTACAAAGGAGTGTAGAACTGTGTAACACATAAGGTAAAAGATATGCGGCATTATGCAGAAGACTCTGATGGAGGCGTGAACGTCTTGCAGTGGGAGGCGTGTATCCACGTTGGTCTTCCTTCAAGTTTGACAGAAGTGGGAGTAGTCAGGAGCACTTGGTAGGGACCTTCAAATCTCGGTTCCAGGGATGTCTTTCTGGTGAACGTCTTTACCAGCACGTAGTCACCAGGTTGGAAACTATGGACACCTTCACTGGAATCTGGATCTGGAATGGATGATAAAACTCGTGCATGTGTTATTGACAATTCTTTAGCAAGTGCAACAACATAATTCACAAGAGTATCACTTCCTAAAGCTAGCTGTTGTGGGAAGTATTGACCCAGCCTTGGAGGCCCCCCAAAAAGAATCTCGTATGGTGTGAGTTTAGTGGAACCCCTTGGAGTGTTTCTGACTGAATATAAGGCAATAGGCAAAATGTCTGTCCAGGGAAGTTTGACTTCCTGACTAGCTTTTAGGATTTTGTTTTTCAGGGTACCATTAAGTCTTTCTACTTTTCCACTGCTCTGAGTGATATGGGGTATGTAGACCCAAATCCGCTCCTACAAACGTCCATAGCTCCTTCGTCAATACTGCCGTGAATGCAGATCCTTGGTCACTCTCAATTACCTCTGGGACCCCATATCTGCATACTAACTCAGTTATCAGTCTCTTAACAGTCACCCTGGCAGTCATATTGGTTACCGGATAGGCTTCGGGCCATCCTGAGAACATGTCAGTCACTACCAGTACATACTCATACTTCCCTACTTTTGGCATTTGAATATGATCAATTTGAATTCTTTGGAAAGGATAGAGTGGTTTGGCCAAATGTTTTTGAGTAACTTTTTGGGGTGGTGCTGGATTGCATTTTGCACACACAAGGCAGGACTTGCAATAGTTTTGGGTGACAGTAGAGATCCCCGGTGCCAGATACATCTTCCAAATCAAGTCATTCATCTGGTTCTTGCCTCTATGGGTGATACCGTGTGCCCATTCTGTCACCGAGGGGTATAGATTGCGGGGTAGACAGATCTTTTTGTTCTTCCTCCAAACTCCATCTTCATCCTTTTTTGCTCCTGCTTCTTGCCAATGCTTTTTCTCATCATCGGGTGCCTTGTCTTGGTGTAGATGAATAAACTTCATAGGAGAGCTCTGGAGTCCCTCTTCAGGATCTTGAGACACGTACACCACTGCTTTTTCTTTCCCAAGTGGGTGCACAGCATACGTTTTCACTATTTTGTCAGCAAAGAAGTTTCCCTTCGCCTCTGGAGAATTTAATTTCCCGTGAGCTTTAATCTTGATTACTGCAACCTCTGAAGGTAGGTCCACAGCAGCCACAAGTTCTTTTATGGCAGCAGCATGTTTTACAGGATTTCCACTGGACGTTAGGTATCCTCTGGCTGCCCAGATACTGCCGAAGTCATGAGCCACTCCGAAAGCATATCTTGAATCCGTGTAGATGTTGGCCACCTTCTCTGCCGCTTCTTGACAGGCCAGCGTCAAAGCCTTAAGTTCCGCTTCTTGTGCAGACATGTGTGGTGGTAGGGATCCTGCTGAGATAACCTGGTCATATGTAACCACGGCATATCCTGTATGGAACCTTCCTGTTTCATCTGCAAATCTGGAACCATCGGTAAAAAACGTCAGGTCAGCGTGCGGGAGTGGGTCTTCGGACACAATTTTCTTTGAGGCTGCTTCTTGCTGCATCTGTTGTAGACAGTCATGATCATCTGAGTACGTATAGGCCTCTTCTCCTGGAGTATGACTGTCATCATCTACATCCCCCCTGGAAAGACGAAGCAGTGTGGACGGGTTAAGGACGGTACAGCGGACAAGAGTGACATTATCCGGAATTAGGAGGGAACATTGGAGTCTCATATGACGCTGTAGTGACAGATGTTTAGGTTGAGTCTGGTCAAGTATAGCTTTGAGATCGTGTGGAGCCAACAAGAGCACTGGATGTCCTAAGATGATGTCTGAAGTTTTGTCCAGGAGCATATGTGCAGCATGTACGGCTCTAAGGCAAGTTGGTGAAGCTTGAGACACAGTGTCCAGACGGGCAGAGTAATAACCGATGGGCCTTGTTTTTCCCCCATGTTTCTGGGCTAGGACTCCGGAGGCATGTCCTGCTACTTCACTGATAAACAGGTAGAAAGGCAGCTGATAATTCAGGATTCCAAGGGCTGGTGCAGATTGTATGGCTTGTTTAAGAGCATAGAAAGCTTCCACAGACTCTGGTTTTAGTGGGAAAGCAGACATCTTGAGGTCATCATACAATGGTTGCATCAACTTGGAGGCGTCTGGAATCCACTGCCGGCAGTAGGTGATAAGTCCCAAGAAAGCTTGTAGCTGCTTAGTTCCTTTTGGTAGAGGAACTGTCTCAATTGCGTCTTTTCTTTCACTTGTGAGATGTTTTAACCCTGGAGAGAGACAGTGTCCTAGAAACACAACTTTGGGTTGACACCATTGAACTTTGTTGAGGGACACTTTGCAGTTCTGTTGTGCGAGGTGAAGTAGAAGACTGAGACTTGATTTTTCAGCTACTGCTTGATCAGGACAACACAATAGAAGATCATCGACATACTGAAGGAGAACAACCTGATGGTTCATCTCTCTCCAAGGCTTCAGACAAGAGGCAAGGGCTTGAGAGAAATGACTTGGTGAATTCTGTGCTCCTTGTGGCAAGACCGTCCAGGTGTATTGTGATCCTTGGTAAGTGAAGGCAAACAGGTACCAATCTTCTGGATGCAATGGTACGCTGAAGAAAGCATTGGCTAGATCGATGACAGTGAAACGTGTAGCATCCGATGGTATCTGAGACAGCAATGTATGTGGATTGGGCACAATGGGACTTTCCAATACAGTTGCTGCATTAACAGCCCGGAGATCTTGAACCATACGGTACTTTGGGGCTTCTCCCTTCAATGTCCTCTTCTTGACTGGGAACAAAAGGTGTGTTACAGAAAGAGGTACATTTGACTAGTGCCCCGTTATCCAAGAGAGTCTTAATTTGAGTGCCTAAAGACTCTTCCTGAGCAGATTTGAGTGGGTACTGAGGCACCCTTGGGAGTTGAGCTCCAGGTTTAAGAATGGCCCGTACAGGAGGTACAGCAAGACGTCCAATATCTTCAGGACCAGTGGACCATAGAGTAGATGGGACTTGCGACATCACTTCTGGTGGAATACCCGAGGCAGCATTAACGACTTCGTCCATCATCATAAGCAACGGTGCTGCCTGAAGTTGACACTCTTCACTCGGATCGAGCGGATCAGTAATGGTGATGGTAAGACCATTAGATGAATAGTTGATAGTCGCTCTCAATCTTTGGAGAAGGTCTGCTCCCAGAAGGTTAGTGGGACAAGTGGGGGACACCACTAGGCGCATAAATACATCTTCGTATGGTCCAACCTGTACTTCTCGGATGAGCTTGTTAGAAGTAGGCTTGCCATCTACTCCCACGCATGTCACAGCTTCAGAGGATATCAGGTCGGGAAAAGGCAGGTCCTGTAGTCTGATAACACTTCTGGCTGCACCTGTATCCACAAGGAACGGTAAAGGTTTGCCTTGAACGTTGATGGTTACTTTGGCTATTGGACCAGACGTAGAAGCCAAAGTAGTGGACACGGGCTTGCCCTTGTCCTATTGGGTATTCGGATCCCTCAGAGCAGCGATGTGACTGGCATCTGGGTGGACCTGTGGTTGTGGCTGATTTAAATAATACTGGTCCTTTCGGGGATAGGCAAGTCTACGGTTGTCTCCACCGTGGTATTGTTCCCGAGAAAAGTTTCTACAGTCGCGTTTGTAGTGGCCAGGTTTGCCACAATTGAAACAGAGACCTCTAGCATGTGGTGTTGAAGGAAGCTGACCTTGATGTTGTACATGATGTACATCATTCCATAGGATATGAGTCTTCTTATTTGAAGTTGTTATAGTTTTTTCAGGGAGTGTTTTTTCAAACCCCTTAGCTATCGTTAAGACATCCTTAGGATCCAATGTGGCATACTCAGGTCTGATTGCTTGGAATTGCTTCCTCAGGGCTTCTCGAAGGCCTTCAACAAAAGAGGAGACGAGCAGTGTTCGTTGAACCTTAATCTGGATACTGAAGCCGAGGTCACTAAACATTTGAGTTAAACGAGCATGATATCTCTCCACTGATTCTCCTGGTTCTTGTGTGACATCCTTGAGCGATGTTGATTGATCAGCCAGCTTATCTGAGGCCCATGTCTTTAGTTGTTGACAGAACTCAACACCGGAGTCCCACGTGGTGTCACTGACAAGTGTGGCGTCATTGAATGCATTTTCCATAAAAGGCCAATATGCATCGCCCGCTTTAAGATTTGCCAGGGAAATGAGATCTTGCCACGTTGCGGAGTAATTTCTCTGGATTTGAAGCATGCTTCTGTAAAAAGGCATCGGCTGCTTTTCTGGATCTGGAAGCTGGTTCAATAGAGTAGCAGCTTGCTGTGGTGTAAACTTGACATAGAGGGTGGGGTCTCCAGACGTGGGCTTTTCCGCTATTGGTAGTGGCACCAGCGGTGGGATTGGAGGTGGCAGTGGGGGTATGGGCATCGACACTTGTATGAGAGGAGCAGGAGGAGTTGGTAAGCCTGGAGGGAGAGTTTGCGATTGAATAGCTCCTATATCATAAGGTGGAGTCCAGGTGAGGCAGGCAGTCTTGAGAGCCTTTACAATCCTGTCTTCATTACTAATTAACCTGATTTCAGAGAGACAGCAAATGTTTGGGGGGCTGCATTTGTTCATTATAACGCCTACTATCTCTCTTGCACATGCATGAATGGGATATCCAAAAATACCAGAACCAATAGCGGGGATTGTCAGGGTCTCAATCTGCTGACTAGTATTCGCATATTCTAGAATGCGAGTTATTGCTGTGCGAAGTTGTTGTGTACTAACGTCTGGATGCATTGGGTCAAAAGTAGATATCACAGCATGTATAATCAATCTACAGGGAAGACTGCCAGGTTTAGTCACTGCTATGTCCCCAATAGCTATCTGCCCACGTGACTCAACAATGACTCGACTGTCAGCTTGAATAGTCGCCCCTCCTGCCTCCACTATAGCTCTAGCTATACCTCCATTGTGTTTTAAATGAGAATTTGCAGCATTGACAATAGCATCTGTCCCCATTGTTGTTATGTCACCTTTACCCACCACCAATAAAGGTCCCTCTGGAATTTCTTTTTCAAGAACTGATTGCCAGTATTCCCTTCCCCCTATGCTCCCTGTGGTATTAGTGTTCCCTTCCCAAATTGTGCCTTCCTCTGATACAGTGGCTACCGTCCCATATAGATGTGCACTTGGTTGTGAAAGGACCCTCGAGGCGCCGGGAGTAGTATTAGAGAGACAGCGTGAGAGTGCTGTTGCATCAGAAGTGTTGGGAGGAAAGGTTGCTGCTTGGAGTGGCTCACGTGAGTGTGTGTCTGGATTGACCTCAAAGGTGACAGTGGAAAGGGTTGGTGCTGAGAGTGATTCTTGTGTTTGTGCAGCTAAATTAGCAGCGGAAGTGACAGTGGAAAGTGTCGGTGCTGGGGATGATCCAGGTGGGAGGATAGCTGGATTCACAGTGGAAGTGGTGGAGGAAAGGATTGATGCTTCACTGGAAATCGTTGTGACAGGAAATGTGGGTAATGTCTGTTCACTTCCCAGAGGGATGTAGTACTGACCGTTAATGGTCATTACTGGGTAGAGGGAATCTGGGCGGGTACCACTAGGGACAGCACATTTGTCTTCAACAAAATGGATACCACCGGGTCGAGCACATTTGTCTTCAACAAAATGGCTGACACTGGAAGTGGCACCTGCTCCTCCTCCAAGATGGCCGACACTGGAAGTAGCACATGTTCCTCCTCCAAGATGGCCGACACTGGAAGTAGCACATGTTCCTCCTCCAAGTTGGCCGACACTGGAAGTAGCACATGTTCCTCCTCCAAGATGGTCAACACTGGAAGTAGCACATGTTCCTCCTCCAAGATGGCCACCAGCAGATTCAGCACATGGCTTTTGTCCACCATTTTGCGGCCTAGAGTCACCACATCCACAACAAAATTTATTCTCATCCGAATTTCTACAACTACAACCAGAACAGGTCCATACCACAGCATCAGCATTATATGGAGGTGGTCGCTCACAAGGTATAGTCTTGTAATACACAATTTAAAACTTTGTCTTTCTTTTTCCTCACTTCTTCTACCCAGTTCTCTCTATATAATCTTTCAGAAACTCTTCCCCATGCACAAGCAGCAGATAGCAATCCATTGTCTTCCAAAACACCTTTTCTCTCTGTTAGCACAAGCTTCCACTCTAAAGGCTGCAATCTTCCTCCTGCTGGCATCCCACACAATTTCATGAGTTTTCTACATTGTTTTATATGACTTTTCCCTTCACGAGCTGCAACTAATGTGCATGGGTCTAATTTGCCATCTGAATTTGGCTTATTGCCAATACGACAAACCTTCATCAATTTTTCCATCCTCTCCCAAGATAAACAACACCAAACAATCTTTCTCTATGCAGACCAAGATAAGAATAACAGACAAAGAGATGGGGAGATGACACAACTGAAACACTAAAGAAAGCCTAGGGTTTGCAGCATACACTTCCAAATCCTTCCTTACTCTGTCATGTGGTCCCTGCCTGATTTCTGCGTTCTGTAATTCACAAAGACACCAATGGTGTCACCCCTGGCTACAAGGTGCTCGTACCAGCCGATTCACGTCCAGCGCTCTTTCTAGACCCCAAGACACCTCATACCAATTATATCACCCAAGCTTGCGCTAAGCCCCAATGGTATCCATACCAGCCACTTCACGTCCAGCGTTAGGCCCCAAGACTACCACGTACCAGCCACAACGCGCAACTTAAACGCTATGCCCCAATGGTATCCGTACCAGCCACTTCACGCTACACTGCGCTAGGCCCAAAGATTACCACGTACCAGCAGTCCCACGTATTTCCTCACAGAACCACAAACCATATCACAGGCACCACCATTAACCATGTGACAGACAATATCTTTTTTGTTTCCAGACACTGCTCACAAACCCACTTGCTCTTTTAACTACGAGTCAATCTCCCCTTGAGACAAACAGGCAGCAGGCAACTAAACACGTGATGGTTCTTCCGCAATTAATATGGCAACAACTGGGGCCTGTGGAGCCTACATACTGACAGTGGTGGCCTGTGGGGCATACATACTGGCTCTAGGGATGCTTAGCGCACAGGCTGGCAGCGGTGGAAGACGCTGAGGGCCCAAGTTGGCAGCGCTGGAGGGTGCTTAAGGCATAAGCTGGCAGCACTGCGGGGGAGCGCTGAGGGCACATGCTGGCAGCACTGCGGGGGACACTGAGGGCACATGCTGGCAGCACTGCGGGGGCCACTGAGGGCACAGGCTGGTGGGGCGCTGAGGGCACAGGCTAGCAGCACTGGGGGAACTAAGGGCACAGGCTGGTGGGGAGCTGAGGGCACAGGCTTGCAGCACTGGGGGGCACTGAGGGCACAAGCTAGTAGCACTGGGGGGCACTGAGGACACAGGTTGGCAGCACTGGGGGGGCACTGAGGGCACAGGCTGGCAGGGCGCTGAGGGCACAGGCTGGCATGGTGCTGGGGGGCGCTGAGGGCACAGGCTGGCGTGGTGCTGGGGGGCGCTGAGGGCACAGGCTGGCAGCATTGCAGCACCAGAGTCTGAGAGCTCCTCTGGCTGCTTTCTCTGAGTCCCTTATTTGTCTGCTTTTTCTATTGCAGGCACAGGGGGGGCCTGAGAAGACAAGTGCTGGACTCTCCCCTGCTCTCCCCTCCTGCAAGCAGACTGCTCTCCCCTCCTGCAAGCACACTGCTGCCCCCTCCTGCAGGCACACTGCTGCCCCCTCCTGCAGGCACACTGCTCTACCCTCCTGCAAGCACACTGCTCTCCCCTCCTGCAAGCACACTGCTCTCCCCTCCTGCAAGTGTGGCGCCCCTGACCTGGTCAGGCACCACTGAGTACTGCACCCATGCTGGGGACAGTACAATACAGGTAATCCAGAAGGCTGACCGAGGTGTGACTACACAGGCGCATAGTGATCAGGTCTCACACATGTACCTTTGAGAGGACCCCTGGGGATCCCAGGAGGGGGCAAAGCCTTCACCTCCACTTGAGGAGTGGAGGGGGCGAAGCCTCCATCTCCACTCAAGGGGTGTGGTAGAGAGCCTGGTTGCTAGGTGGCGTAGGCAGGCACAAGAGGGAAGAGAAGGAGGAGTAAACAGTCTGCAGCAGAGTGTGGAGGAGTGAGGAGCATGGCAGTGGAGCTCAGACAGGAGCAGCAGTGCAGGTCCCACGATTGAGCCAGTTTAGTGCAGCAGTCCAGGAAGAGCAGACGTCAGGAGCAGACCCCTGGAGCTGTTGCAGTCTAACAGCGTCCGCGCAGTGACTACCGACGGGGGAGAACGGTCACCTGGTAGTGCTGCCTGAACCCCACACACAGCTAGAGAGAGCAGCGTAGTGGAAAGTACGGAGACTGTCAGGGAGTACCAGGCCCAAACGGGCGGCAGATCCCGGTGCGGGGATAGATCCACCTTTCCTTGCTAAACCTGCCGGTGTGGGGCCCTTAAAGCCCACACCACAACACCACAAAAGCCGCAGCCACGTAGCCACAGTTAGGGCCCATAGTTCACAGGAGGCAAGCAGCTGGAGTGATCTGGTCCAGGCGACAAGCAAACGGCAAACAAACGAGGGGAGCAGCTACTTCCCTGGGTGACCCCCATAGGGACTAAAAGTCGGGGTTACCACAAACCACAGAAGGGCTAAGGAAGGCGAGTCGGTAGCCACCCTCATCAGTCAGCCTGAAGGATACCTGGTTCCAGCCTGGTTCATCCCAGCTACGCCCGGGTTACTCACCCTGCCATCAACAGTGAGTAAAACCCCTGAAAGACATTCTGCTTGTGTGGAGTTATTCTACGCCTTGTGGTTCTACACACCTACACAGGGCCCTGGGGCTCGCCTCACTCTCAGGAGGCTATTACAACTGACTGCACCCACCATCAGCCCCAGGCATCCCTTAACCTGCAGTGGCGGTCACCACTGACCGCAATTCTGAGAGTGGCGTCACGACAATCCTAAAAGAAGATCTCCTACCTGTGACCAGACCCAGCTACGTGGAGTCCCTGAAGGTAATGCACCGACACAACACTTGTGGGGCTTCACATCTGGCGTCACGAACAGGATAAGGACTAGACCTGTTCAGACAGGTGACCATGTGCCTGGGCGGTCCGCTTGGAAAATTGGAAGCGCCGCCATATTGCCACCATGAAAAGCGCGCTGAAAAACAACAGCAGCCCGCGCTGGGAGAAGTTACCACCCACGAAGAGGTGTGGCTACCCAGAGATCCCCTGCAGAGTTCTGACCTCGCTAGTGATGAGAGCGGAGGCGTCCAGAGACGTCGGGACAGAAAGGGAGCCAGAAGCCTGCTGCTGGGAAAGGAGCTGCTGAAAGAGGCAGAGCGGAAACTGAACAGCTTGCTACTAGAGGCAACGGCGAGTCCACTGCTGGGAAATCGTACAGAAGAGGGCGCAGAAGAAATGGCGTCTGACCGCAGAAACCCAGAACCGGGCTCCGCTGCCTGGTGGTATCGGGAGCTGGCCCAGTTCTGCGACCGACTGGAGACCCGGGTCGTGGAGCAGATCAGAGAAGAACGCATGGAACTTCTGGAGATGGCTGCAGCGGTTCAGGCCTATGAGAGGGGAACCGCACGACGAGTGCCAGACCGGACGGCGACGACTCAGACCCCGATGCTGCCACCGATGGGTGAGTCCAGTATTACCCCTGCCGGCCCGGATGCCCCGACCCCTGCTGCCACGCCCGCGGTCCCTGGGGGGGCGCCCGGCGCGGCGACGCTGAGCCAGGCCGCAGCCACGCCAGGTGCGGCCCGCCAAGCCCCGGCCGCCGCAGCGATGCCCTGCTCGGCCCGCCAAGCCCCGGCCGCCGCAGCGATGCCCTGCTCGGCCCGTCAAGCCCCGGCCGCCGCAGCGATGCCCTGCTCGGCCCACCAAGACCCGGTCCCTGCAGCGACGCCCAGCCCAGCCTGCACAGAGCCCATCGCGGCTGCGACGCCGATCCAGGCCGCCGCCATACAGGGCGCGGCCCGCCAAGACCAGGCCGCCGCCATACAGGGCGCGGCCCGCCAAGACCAGGCTGCCGCCATACAGGGCGCGGCCCGCCAAGACCAGGCCGCCACCATGCCAGGCGCGGCCCGCCAAGAGATTGCATCACCATTTACCCCGGCCTGCAAGGCCAGAGCAGACACCGCTCCCCAGTCTAAGGAAGTCCCTGCTAGGAAGTCCCTGATAGGAGAGGACCCCGAATACTGGAAGCTGAAGGCTGACCTAGAGGCCCAGTTCCCACAAGAGATGGTGGATCGGTATCTGCTCCCTCCGCACACCCCCAAGAGAATTCCGGCAACCCCTGCAGCAACCACGCCAAAGAGTCCCCCGCCTGGGCCTGTTGAAGGAAGTTCATCCCCAGCACCGCCACCAAAGGAGTGCCAAGAAGAACTAAGGGGGAGAGGAGGCCAGGAAACTGAGGAGCTGACTCAGGAGCCACCAGCAGTGGATCCATGCCCCGAGCCAGAGATGCTGCCGTATTCCCGCTGGGACGAGGAAGACCTGACACCTTCTGCTGAGGAAGATCTGCCCCAAAGCCTCACCTGGGAGCTTGTAAGCTGCACTTCGCAGAATCCAGCCCGCAAGACACAGCGCCGCAGTAGAACCCAGTCTTTCCCTGCACCGCCATCCCCAGAGCAGAGAGAAGTCACGGCCAGAGACCTACAAGAAAAACGGTTCCTGAGAAGGTCCAAAGCCCAGGTCAGAGGACCCCTTTGTAAAGGAGTAGTGGAGGACTTCAGCCTAAAGTCAGGATACGGGTTCATTGTTGCACCTGGTATCAAAGAAGGTATCTTCGTCAATAGAAGAGATGTGAGAGCTCATCTGCCCAGAGGACACCCTGGCAGAAAATTAAAAATGGGAGACTCCGTACAGTTTACCCTGCATCGAGGCGAAAGAGGCTGGTATGCCCTAGATGTAGTACCATGTCCCAAAGAAGAAAGGAAAGACAGTAATAAAGAAAGAAAAGACAAAAGACCTAATGATGAGACCACTACAGATGAGGAAAAAGGTCAAGAAACCAACAGGTGCCGCAGCCCTACAGGCCCAAGCCCTGGTGAAGAGGAGTCTGCATAAGTTCAAGTAAAGTACAGCAAGTTTTGACCAGTTGGAAAGTTTGTTTTGCAACGTTTTAAAAGTTCAAGTATGTGCCCACATAAACTTGTGTGAGAAAACCATAAACCTTAAGGCTATGAACTGGCTATAGCCACAAACTCTCGCAGTGTAAATAGTTACACCAGAGGGCACCACCACCACCAGAGTCAGCCTGTTTAGGGGCTTGGCTCGTCTGCAACCAGGGAGCCCGTCCGTATATAGGGCCTTGGCTTACCTGCAACCAGAGAGCATGCCTGTTTATGGGGCCTGGCTCTCCACCACAAAGAGGGTACCTGGTCAGCACCAACTGTGGAGGCCGCCTCTACATCCTGCCAGAAGAGGCTGAAGGCGCGGATCCACCAGGCCAGGTATACCCTGAAAACCACCAGCCCATGAAAGCCGCCTCTACATCCTGCCAGAAGTGGCTGAAGTCGCGGCCAACGTGAAAGGGTTTTGGGTGGGTTAACGGACTTGTGGGTGGAGGGTGGTGATGTATGGTACCTGGTGGTTTTAAAAATGTTTTACCATGTTTTAATGTTTTATGCATTTTAAAATGTTGTCTTGCAGCCCGAGGACGTGCTGGTGATAACTAAGGGGGAATGTGGCGCCCCTGACCTGGTCAGGCACCACTGAGTACTGCACCCATGCTGGGGACAGTACAATACAGGTAATCCAGAAGGCTGACCGAGGTGTGACTACACAGGCGCATAGTGATCAGGTCTCACACATGTACCTTTGAGAGGACCCCTGGGGATCCCAGGAGGGGGCAAAGCCTTCACCTCCACTTGAGGAGTGGAGGGGGCGAAGCCTCCATCTCCACTCAAGGGGTGTGGTAGAGAGCCTGGTTGCTAGGTGGCGTAGGCAGGCACAAGAGGGAAGAGAAGGAGGAGTAAACAGTCTGCAGCAGAGTGTGGAGGAGTGAGGAGCATGGCAGTGGAGCTCAGACAGGAGCAGCAGTGCAGGTCCCACGATTGAGCCAGTTTAGTGCAGCAGTCCAGGAAGAGCAGACGTCAGGAGCAGACCCCTGGAGCTGTTGCAGTCTAACAGCGTCCGCGCAGTGACTACCGACGGGGGAGAACGGTCACCTGGTAGTGCTGCCTGAACCCCACACACAGCTAGAGAGAGCAGCGTAGTGGAAAGTACGGAGACTGTCAGGGAGTACCAGGCCCAAACGGGCGGCAGATCCCGGTGCGGGGATAGATCCACCTTTCCTTGCTAAACCTGCCGGTGTGGGGCCCTTAAAGCCCACACCACAACACCACAAAAGCCGCAGCCACGTAGCCACAGTTAGGGCCCATAGTTCACAGGAGGCAAGCAGCTGGAGTGATCTGGTCCAGGCGACAAGCAAACGGCAAACAAACGAGGGGAGCAGCTACTTCCCTGGGTGACCCCCATAGGGACTAAAAGTCGGGGTTACCACAAACCACAGAAGGGCTAAGGAAGGCAAGTCGGTAGCCACCCTCATCAGTCAGCCTGAAGGATACCTGGTTCCAGCCTGGTTCATCCCAGCTACGCCCGGGTTACTCACCCTGCCATCAACAGTGAGTAAAACCCCTGAAAGACATTCTGCTTGTGTGGAGTTATTCTGCGCCTTGTGGTTCTACACACCTACACAGGGCCCTGGGGCTCGCCTCACTCTCAGGAGGCTATTACAACTGACTGCACCCACCATCAGCCCCAGGCATCCCTTAACCTGCAGTGGCGGTCACCACTGACCGCAATTCTGAGAGTGGCGTCACGACAATCCTAAAAGAAGATCTCCTACCTGTGACCAGACCCAGCTACGTGGAGTCCCTGAAGGTAATGCACCGACACAACACTTGTGGGGCTTCACACAAGCACACTGCTGCCCCCTCCTGCAAGCACGCTGCTCTCTCCCTGCTGCAGGCACGCTGCTCTCTCTCCCTGCTGCAGGCACGCTGCTCTCTCTCCCTGCTGCAGGCACGCTGCTCTCTCTCCCTGCTGCAGGCACGCTGCTCTCTCCCCCTGCTGCAGGCACGCTGCTCTCTCCCCCTGCTGCAGGCACGCTGCTCTCTCCCCCTGCTGCAGGCACGCTGCTCTCTCCCCCTGCTGCAGGCACGCTGCTCTCTCCCCCTGCTGCAGGCACGCTGCTCTCTCCCCCTGCTGCAGGTGCACTTACCTCAGTTGCAGAACTGACGGTTTTGAAGCAGCCGCTCTGCAGATGAGTCTGTCACATGCATCCTGGGTAGAGGGGGCAGGCAGAGGGGGTGTTGCCAGCTTCGAGAGCAGCAGGAGGGGACAAGGAAGGCATCCAGGACTGTGTGTATGTCCAGCATAGAGAGGGGGCGTGGACGACCGAAAAGGGGCGTGGCCATCAGCATAGATGCCAAGGAAGGCATCCAGAAAGTGTGGCAGGCATCCAGAGGGGGCGTGGTCGGCAGAGTGCGGGGGCGTGGCAGCTGATTCTCACTGCACTGCGAGATACAGAGCTTCCCGGGCGTGAGAACGGGACTGACGTGTAAAATCGGGGCTGTCCCGCTGTATCCGGGATGGTTGGGAGGTATGGTATAGCCTTTTATAAATCTCCGGTAATATCCTACCAAACCCAGGAACTGGCGTACTTCTCTGATGGTGGTTGGTCTCTGCCAATCTTGGATAGCTGTTATGTTCTCTGGATCTGGTGCTATTCCATCTGCGCTAACTACATGTCCAAGATATTAGACTTTTGGTTTCAGCAGGTGACATTTTGATGGTTTAAGCTTCATTCCATATTTTGCTAGAGATGCAAATACCTCAGCCAAGTGTTCCAGGTGATCTTCATAGGTCTTGGAGTATACGATTACATCATCTAGGTACAAGAGTACGGTCTCAAAGTTCTTGTGTCCCAGGCAACATTCCATGAGCTTTTGAAATGTTCCTGGTGCATTACATAATCCGAACGGCATCCTATTAAATTCACATAGGCCCATTGGTGTTGTAAATGCCATCTTCTCTCGGTCTTCCTCTGCCATGGTGGTGGCCGCCTGCAGGAGCTGGGATTACAGCCGGTGGAACCGGGGTCGGGCGGTGGCCCGCCGGTACCGAACCAGGGGAACCGTTTGGAAACCGGAGCACCAGGAGGGGTACTCAGACCCACAAGTCCCGTTAGAAGACAACAGCCCAACCATACAGGGTAAAGCCACTGCCAAGGCATAGAGACCCAAAGGACCAGCGTCTGCGGGCAAACGGGCTCCTACGGCATATGCAAGTCGGGGAGCGGACTACCGGTGTCTAGGCATAGGAGTCAAACATTTACACACAGAGGTGCAGGAGAAAGGCGGAAACCACCAACCTATTCTGGGAGAAGCTGCAGCCGGCTGCAGGCCCCGTTCATCACTCCGTTTGGTTTACCAGAGACTCCGGTGTCTTGTGCCATAGTGAGTACACCAGTGCCTTCGGGCCGCGCACCGCGCCACACCGCAAAACACTTCACCCTGCACCCCGGCCCTCACCAACCGGACCCCGGGACCAACATCCCTACCCACGGAGGGGTCAATACCTAGCTGCGCCATTACACCGCTCCCGGGAGCCCCCATACCTTCACCGCAGCGGTGGTGTCTACAATCACCACAACCCGTGGGTGGCGTCACGAACTTACATCCCAAATCAAACCACCGCGGCCCCGGCCGTGGAACTCCTCACCCAAGTCCCCGCGTGTAGTGCCAACTCCCTTGCAGAGCGACGAGACCCCCGGGTCCGTGAGAGGCTCAAGCCACCACCCGCAGTACGAGCACGGATCCGAGCTGCTCGGCGGTCGCAGCCGAGCCCGCGGGGCGGTACACATCGACTCTTCTGGCGTCACGAACAGGATTGAATCAGTCCACTTCCCAGTGGAAGTGCGCCTTGAAGTCCCCGTCAGTGGCGTCCCGCTGAAAAATTGGAGAATCCGCCATCTTGGGCGCGAAAAGTTCCCGCCCGAGCCGTCTTCCCTGAACACAAAGGGCGCGAAAGCAAAGCCCCGCCCCCGAGAGCGGAGCGGAGCAAAAAGCAAGTGAAGTGCTCGGAAAATACCAAGGGGGGGGGGTGGGTGAAGATCCAGCCTCATGTGACTGAGATAAAAAGCAGGGACGCCAGGACTCTGCTACCCGTCTGGTTCCTAGACATCCATCAAGCAGCATGTCCGTCCCGTCCGGCAAACCCGAAATCCCGGAGCCCATGCCAGGAACAGCGGCGTAGGTGGAAGCCCGGACGGTGCAGATGTGCCACCGTCTACAGGCCCAAGTCCGGTTCCTCATGGAAAGGTGGGTGACCGAAATCGAGGAAGTAGCTGCGGCCGTGCGGATACGCGAGGTGGAGGCAGTGTTGGAGGAGCGGGTAGGCGATCCATGTCCCTGTGTCCCCGAGGGAACGGCCGCTACGGCTGAGGGGCCCGGTCTGCTCCCGCTCACCCTACTGCTTCCCCCGCCGTCCGTATCGGTTGCCGCTGCCCCGCCAATCAGTCCGCTGCCCCCGACACCGGCCGCGGAGTCCATCCTATCTGCCCATGAGGACCAGCCTGTGGACGCCGCCCGTGGACGGCCCTCCGTGCAGCCTGCACCGATCCCGTTGCCGTGGAAGGTTCCTCGGGAGGTGCCCATCCGCGAGGTGAAGCCGCAGGTCCCGGAAGTGACCGTGCCCAAAGAGGTCCCAGCCCCGGCAGTCCGCCCGGCCACGGGGAAGATGGAAGCTGCCCGGAAGAAGGCCCGGCAGGTGAGGCCCGTCGCTCCCGAACCCCAGGCCTCGGCTGAGGCAGCGCAGGGTTGCCGCTACAGAGCAGCAAAACATGCCACGTCACTGCAGGACTCCCCAGCCTCAAAGGTACCGGTCGTAGCTGGTACGGGGGAGCTCCGGCAGGGCCCGACCCTCGCGCAGCGGGTGCAGGCGGATGCTCCGTATTGGGAGCAGCAGCCGAGCCAACTGGGCCGGGAAATAGCGACCCGTGAGCAGCAAAGGGCAGAGATGCTGGCCCGCACTATCCGCGAAAAGGAGAATTTGTGGAGTGCCACCTTCTGGGTGCGGGGCCAGACTTACGAGGGCCAAGTTTGCCGGTTTGACCCCCAGCGTGGATGGGGGTTCGTCTTTGAACCGGGCCTGGAGGCCGAAATCTTTGTATCTCGTCGGGACGTTAACTCCCACCTCCTGATGGGTCACCCGGACCGTGACCTGCTACCCAGTGATCTGGTGACATACACCCGTCATTGCGGGGAGAGGGGCTGGTTTTCCCTCAATGTGAAGAGGAAGGAGAGCCGTAATGTCCCAAGGCGGCCCCAGTCTCCTCCCCCACCGTACAGCTCTGAAGTAATGGTGGAGGAAGAGTATGAAGAGGGTGATCTGAAGTTAAAGGCAGCGGAACCCGGCTGCCAAAGTGACACAGTCCCCTTTGGGACCCTTACTGCCCATCCTGGTTGGGACTTTTGTTGCCCCCGTTTTTACTAAAGACAAGGCCGAGAACTTGCAGGCCACCCAAAAACTATTGGGTATGTAAATAACCCCTCCCTTAACCGGCCGTCCGGTTTCACCGCCTCCGGAGAGGCAGACTGGAGGATGGGCCTGCGGGAAGCTGTTGGCCGAGGCCCGCCACCACTACAACCGGTGGCCATCCTCCGAGTAAGGGGTCCCCTGGACGTGGGGCCTCTGAAAGGACTGTGAAACCTGCACCCGTCCCGTTAAACATACCTGGGCCCCTCTCTGGACTGGGGAAAAGGGGTGCTGCCCACTTCTTACGGGCAGCATCAAGGCTAGGTTGTTTGGGTGGGTGACTGAGGACCCGGTTCCCGGTTTATTAAAAAAGTTACCGAAAAGTTCAAGTATGTGCCTCCCGTGAGGGAAGATCCAGAAAGTAAAAATGTTGAACAGTTTGTACAAATGATAGTATACTTGTATTTTTTTTCCCGTTTTTTCTATTTTACAGAAAGCAAAAATAAACCGGTGATGGACGGGCAGCCCGCGGACGGTCTGCATTAAACCAAGGGGGAATGTGACACCCTGGACTAGTCAGGTCGTCCCAGGTTATCACACACAACACCACACCCCTTCCCGATTAGGTGACATCAGTCAAACTAAAAACCCTTGTCACCACCCTCCAGGTTTGATGTCCACACCAGAGGGGCGGAGCCAGGTGGTTGGCTCCACCCACCGAGGAGTTCACAGGCCTGGAGGTGGGACAACACACTGAAGAGTCAAGTACAAGTGTAGAGTAGTCTGGCGGAGGTAGAGAGCAGTCAAGTTCACGGGCAGTCCTGTGTCCAGGCCTGCCAAGAGACTACCGGGTGGCTGGGTCGGAGCCCAGTCACCATTGGCAAGGAGGCAGACAGTGGTGGCTGCCTGCAGGAGCTGGGATTACAGCCGGTGGAACTGTAGGGACCGGGGTCGGGCGGTGGCCCGCCGGTACCGAACCGGGGCAACAGTTTGGAAACCGGAGCACCAGGAGGGGTACTCAGACCCACAAGTCCCGTTAGAAGACAACAGCCCAACCATACAGGGTAAAGCCACCGCCAAGGCATAGAGACCCAAAGGACCAGCGTCTGCGGGCAAACGGGCTCCTATGGCATATGCAAGTCGGGGAGCGGACTACCGGTGTCTAGGCATAGGAGTCAAACATTTACACACAGAGGTGCAGGAGAAAGGCGGAAACTACCAAACTATTCTGGGAGAAGCTGCAGCCGGCTGCGGGCCCCGTTCATTACTCCGTTTGGTTTACCAGAGACTCCGGTGTCTTGTGTCATAGTGAGTACACCAGTGCCTTCGGGCCGCACACCGCGCCACACCGCAACACTTCACCCTGCACCCCGGCCCTCGCCAACCGGGCCCCGGGACCAACATCCCTACCCACGGAGGGGTCAACACCTAGCTGCGCTATTACACCGCTCCCGGGAGCCCCCATACCCTCACCGCAGTGGTGGTGTCTACAATCACCACAACCCGTGGGTGGCGTCACGAACTTACATCCCAAATCAAACCATCGCAGCCCTGGACGTGGAACTCCTCACCCAAGTCCCCGCGTGTAGTGCCAACTCCCTTGCAGAGCGACGTGACCCCCGGGTCCGTGAGAGGCTGAAGCCACCACCCGCAGTACGAGCACGGATCCGAGCGGCTCGGCGGTCGCAGCCGAGCCCGCAGGGCGGTACAGAATCAGCTAACTGTATTTTACTGGGTAGTTGTGACCCTGGCTGGTTCTGCAAGAGTGTTCACACAAAGTCCATCTTTTTAGTCAGCTACTGTACTTGGTTGCGTAAATCATCCTCTCTGATGTCTCAGCCGGCTTTACAACCTTTACCAAATCTTTGGAAGCATTTGTTATGCCGGCGGAAGAAGTATCAACCTGCCAGGATGGGTCCACTGACTTGGCCGGCAACTTGTACTGTAATACTGTCATTGCTCTATCTTTTATAGCATCAAAGTCAACATCAGGGTGATCTAAGACCCACATATGCACCTCCTGACTACTGACTTCTGACCTCAAGCCAGCTATGAACTGTTCGGCAAGCATTTTATCCTCGTCGTCCACACTTGCTGGATCCACTTGCTTTAAGGACCGGAGTGCTACCTGTAAACGTAAGGCATAATCTCTGATGGTTTCCTTTGGCCCTTGTTCACATTGGTAGAATATCATCCTCAACTCGGCCCGGGTGCGTTTCTCAAAAGCAGCTTTTAACTTGGCAAATACATTTTCTACGGAGTCTCTGTCAGTACCTTTCCATGACTCCACCTCCAGCTCTACTGCACCGATTAATTGTCCCAGCACCATAGCAGCTCACTGTTTCCTGGTCATAGCATACATATCCAGCACCGCACATATTTTCTTCTTAAAAGCTGCCAGAGTGCCTGGTTTACCTTCATAGATTGGCAACCATTTTGCTCCGGGCACATATGGCAAGATTATTGGCATTATTGAGGCTACTGGCGCGGCTCCTCCTTCTGTAGGGACCCAGGAATCGTCGTCCTCACTCATGGCGGCGCCCCCTTAGTTAATTGCAGCTAGTTGCAAAGCCTTTAAATACAGTCAAAGTTCAGTACACACTAGGCTTTTGCATAGACAGACCCACCTTTTGTCAGTTCTCGGGTCTTTTTGGAACCAGCCACTGCACTTCGGGTAGTCTGAGCAGAACATTAAGCGGGACTTATCCTTGCTCTCCTTTTCACCTGTTGTGTGGCCCAGCTTCAATTTCTGTGGTAGCTCGCGCCTCTTTCAGACCGATGAGCAACGCTGTTTAATTACAATGACTATGGCGGTTCTGTGTACACTTTACATAGCCAATAAAGTCTTTTTAGGCACACATTATGGTTTTTAAGTACGATCCTGTTCGTGACGCCAATTGAGTTGACCATCAGGGTTTTCGATAGGGGGGTACTCTGGCGCCGGGACTACGGATACTTTACTCTCAATGGGGTTATCACAGGTGGTCAGTCCCGGGCCCTGGGCGCTCACTATGCGGCTGGGGAATGTGGTACAGGGATGATTTTGGGGATATACGTGACGCCACCTGTGGTGTCTGGTAAGCGGGATATACCAGTGCTGCCCGCGGCCGACCTCTGAGGCGATGGTGATGGCAGCTTAAGATCTCTCAGCTCCCCACAGGTGGAGGTATTTTACCTCAGGGCGGAGGGTCGCTGACCAGGAGGGAAGCGACCGAGCGGTGATGGCTGCCTTCTTCTCTGATGTCGCAGGGTTCTGTCGAACGGCGGAGAGACGGCACACCGAATTCACATCAGTTCCAACAAGTCCCTTTTACTAATGTGACGCCCTGGACTAGTCAGGTAGTCACAGACATAACAATACACACACCCTCTCCCCTGGATAGTTTACACCAGTGAAACAAAAACCCTTGTTGCCTCCCTCCAGGGTCTGATGTCCACACCAGGTGGGGCGGAGCCAGGCTGTTGGCCCCACCCACCGAGGAGTTCACAGGCCTGGAGGCGGGAAAAGTGACAGATTAAGTTTGGAGGTGAAAGTGAGAGGACGGAACCTGTTGTTGTCTGGGTTGGCGCCCAGGCACTGTCAGTAAGGTTGGCAGACGGTGGGGGTCGTCTGCAGGAGTTAGTGGATCTCTGCGGAACCGTAGGACCGGGGTCAGGCGGTGACCCGCTGGTACCGAACCGGGCAGCAGAGTGAAGCTAAGCACAAAGGCAGGGCCATCGGACCCCGACTAGGCTTGGAGCCGCCGACAACGGTCAAATCCGAAAGTGACCGGAACCCCAGGGGTTTCTTAACAACCAAGACCCGACAGAAGGCAACAGTCCACACCGTGAGGATACACTGCCACCGCCATAGGCTAGAGATCCAAGGGCCAGCGCCTGCGGGCAAAACGGGCTCCTTCGGTACCTATACGCCGGGGACCGGACTACCGGTGGGCAACCACAGGAGTCAGGTCATTCTAACAAGGCGCAGGGAAAGACAGCCACCATCACCCTGTCCGAGGAGAGCACAAACACTGCAGCCGGCTGCGGGACCCGTCCATCCAGCCGTTTGGTTTACCAGAGACTCTGTGCATCTGTGTCTGAGTGAGTACCACAGTACCATCCGGCACCGCACCGTGCCGCGCTGCTCCTGCAACCCTGCACCCCAGCCATCCAGCCTCCCCGTTCCACAACCGGGCCACGGGATCACCAACCCCTACCCACGGAGGGGATAACATCCTAGCTGCTCCCTGCAATCGCTCCCGGGATCCCCGTCACCAGCAGCAGTGGTGCCCACTATCACCACGACCCGTGGGTGGCATCACGAACTATCTCCCAAAACAAACCACCCCCTTTTCACTCGTGGGCGAGGAGCCCTGCTCGAGTCCCCAGGTCTGGCCCACCGCTCGAGCCACCGAACAGCAGCAGCAGCCGCGGACTCGAGCGTAGCGAGCGCGGCCCCTCCGCCCGCGACACTAGCATCTGGTTTGTTTGCACAGTACACAGCAGAAACAGTTCGGTTACCAGAAGGCCAATGGTCACAAGTTTCGGAGGAGATTTAATGACAGTCTCTCTCTGAGGTAACCTTTCCTTGTCTCTTTCTCGGTCCTTGCTCTGAGGGCTCTGTGACTCCCTCTTTAACCCACTCGTTAGTCTCATCACTGGTTTTCCCAGGGGTCTGATGCTGCATGATTTCTTTATCTATCTCGCAACAGCGTCGTGAACTCGGCTTGGGGTTAGTAGTCAGACTCTTGATGGGTGCCGAGACTCCTCTTATTTAGGATCCCAGGTTAACGGTCAATGGTTTGGGGGTAGACCTGACAAACCTCCTCGGTTCCGTTATACCGGTGTCAACCTGAACTCTTCAGCCGGCTCTCGCCAGACCTAAAGCGTCCCCTTTCCGTCTTGGTTACCCCTTTTCCTGTGTCTTTCTTTTCTTTTGGGGTACCCTCGCTCAGGACGTCGGGCTTATGTTATTTCTAGCCCTTCTTTCAGTCATCAATTTACTCTCGTCTCTTCTTGTCACTCCTTACTGACTGACTGTTAACTGACTAACTGTCACTCAGTCGTCCTGTCAATCAAGTCGCATCTCACGCTCAGCTAGGCTCCACCCCACTATGGACCTACTATATAAACAGTCCCAGGAATATGAAGGTAGGGGCTGCTGAGTCAATGTTACTCAATCTAATATAAGACTCTGCATTTCCTCTCTCTTTCACCTGTGACCAAAGGGCACTGCACCTTGATGTTAAGGTTCTGTATTCCCCTGTAGCGCCTAACCACAGGGGCGCCACATATGCGTCATTAATATCCAGAAACTTATGAAGAATTTGCAGTCATCAATGGCCCCAATCTGCTTGTCATGATGACTATGGGATAGTGAGGAACCGAGGCTCCTAAGCTGTCCCTCAAACTAGGAGCCCTATGCTTTCCCCAACCTGAGGGATACTCCTGATAGTGGAGAGGCCTAAAGGCCTCTTTACACACTGCGACATTGCTAGCCGATGCTAGCGATGTCGAGCGTGATAGCACCCGCCCCCATCGTACGGACGATATGTGGTGATCGCTGCCGTAGCGAACATTATCGCTACGGCAGCGTCACACGCACATACCTGCTCTGCGACGTCGCTGTGACTGCCGAACAATCACTCCCTCAAGGGGGAGGTGCATTTGGCGTCACGGCGACGTCACTAAGCAGCCGCCCAATCAAAGCGGAGGGGCGGAGATGAGCGGGACGAACATCCCGCCTACCTCCTTCCTTCCTCATTGCTGGCGGGACGCAGGTAAGGAGAGGTTCCTCGTTCCTGGGGTGTCACACGTAGCGATGTGTACTGCCGCAGGAACGAGGAACAACATCGTTACTGCAGCAGCAACGATATTTGGGAATAGGGGGGCATGTCACCGATTAGCGATTTTGAATGTTTTTGCAATGATTCAAAATCGCTAATAGGTGTCACACGCAACGACATCGCTAAAGCGGCCGGATGTGCGTTACAAATTCCGTGACCCCAACGACATCGCTTTAGCGATCTCGTAGCGTGTAAAGCCACTTTTAGTCTCCTTGCTTGCCCTGCTCCTGACCAGTCCTGATCTGATTCCCTCTTTCCCCAGGGAGGGATGGGACAGGAGTGTGATATAACCAATAGATAAAGACAGAAAGGGGAAAACCAAAACTCTGTCACTGCACACACACAAAGACAATAAGGGGTTCAGGAGGAAAAACAAGAGCAGAAAGGAAGCTACAAAACAATAGGCGCAATCTTCACATCCGCACCAAGCAATGAGCAAAACTTTCACCAGTAAGTCTGGTACACCACACCTCATAGACCAACACAGAATAAACTATAGCTGGGATGGGTGGAGGGTTTCAACCAGTATATATAGACAGGGAGCAGATGTGATAGGAATCCATTACATGTGACCAAAGGAGCAAGCAGACGATCAGATATTAACACTTGCTGGCCTGCCTATGAATCAACACACAGCCGATCGATGCCCGAGTCTGCCTATGTTGATCCCAGACACCAGAGAAACCATCTGGCGGAGTGTCAGAATTAGCAATCTGAACAGCACCCAACTCAGCAAAGTTTGTGCAAAACTCCGTGTGACACTCCTGCTTCTCATGTCCTGACTCTGCCTTGAAATATTATAATGAAACACTACAAAGTTCCCTAGACAAAGCTGCACCTCCTACAGACAAAGAAACTTAGCACAGATGGTGGCAATCCTTGCACACACTACAAACGTGAATTATTATTGTTGCGGACGGGTGTCGCTCCACGGCAGAGGGGCTGCTCGGATCCGGGATCGTGTCTGGGGCTCGAGTGGCGACCGGACCCTGGGCTTGTTCAACCTCCCGTCCTCGCACAGTGAAAGGGGGGTATTTACAGGGGAGATAGTTTTTGTCTGTGACGCCACCCGTGGGTTGCGGTGATGAGATAGACACTGCCGCTGCCTCTGGTGCCAGTGCCCGGGACCGATGGTGTTGGGCAGAAAGATGGTATCCCCTCCACGGGTAGGGGAGGTGTAGTCCCGGGGCCCAGGTGTACGTGGGGAGCAGTGCTGGGGCGCCGTCGGCAGGTTGGACCGGATGACACAGGTGTACTCAAGATTGAGAATAATCCACACAGAGTCCGTACTGTAAACCGATGCCGGTTGCCGTAGTAGAGGTGTGCTGGTCCCGTACACGGGTTAGCAAGGTAGGGACCCTTCCTCCTGCACTTGTCTTGCTGTGTGTTGATTTAACCTGCTTGGAATGGAAGAAATCCGCTCCCCTGTGGTTTTGTGTACAGAGGGAGCCGTGCCTGCAAAATCTGACCCTTGAAATTTCAGTGGGTTCTGGCGGACACCCTATCCCCCGCGTTGGGCTGCCGTTTTGCACTCCGGGCTTCTCTCTAGAAACAAGGCCTGGAACCTTGTCCTGCTCGTCAATTAACAAGGGGCTTGAAGCTTGCCTTGTCCTAGGGTCCAGGTACCCCGCCTGTGCACGGCCTCTGGACCAGATTCCCGTTGTCAGTACCGGCGGGCTACAACCTTGCCCCAGTCCACTTTAGGTCTCCCGCGACCGGATCTCCGTCGCCCTACACTGCCGTCTTCCACCTAGTCGGTTCTCCCGTGGTCCAAGGGCTCCGACCCCTGGACCACTCTGCCACATCAGCTCCTCTCACCGCTGACTCTCCACTCACTGACTTCGACTGTTCTTCACTCTGTGTTCTCTCCCCCTTTCACCTCAAGACCTCTAGGTGGGCGTTCTCATCTGCCTGGTCCCGCCCACTGGTGTGTCCTGGTTGTCATGGGGGGCGACTAGGCTTTGTGGCTGGTGTTCCTGTGTGTGGGATGTGGTGTTGAATCCCAAGAAGGAGGCGATTCCTGTATCCTTGGTGGGGGGGTACAGTCATCTGTGACTACCTGGTTTTGCCAGGGCGTCACATTATTATCCACACTGAACAGGAGGAATGAAGCTGGTGTGGGTAGTACCCTCTGTAGCGCAGACAGACATCACCTGTTTCTCCTCCTCCTAAGCCTCATTATCACCCAATCCACACTAAGAAGATGAGATGAGGCTGGGTTGGGTAGTATAACCCTGTGTGCTTTTTTGTATCCATCTCCACCTGGTCCACATGCCAAGCATCCTCTTTAATTGTGAGCAGGGAACGCTTGAGTAGACACAGAAGTGGGATGGTTACGCTGAATTCCTTAAAGTTTTGTAGAGCCTCACAGATATCAGACATCAATGGCCACTCATCGGTTCTTATGTGTAGAGGCTCACCAGAATACTGACGGGTATAATGTAGCTGGAACTCATATAGAAAAAATGCGCATATAAACATCTAGACTAAAAGATTGTTTATTAATAATATGGTTAAAACTCATAAAGTGGACATGAAGTCCGCAGTAGAACAATAAGGACAAAAAACACATGAGGGCAGGCATAGTTTAACAGATGAAAAGATCCATAGAAATAACAAAATATCACATGAAATCATGAATGAACACAATCATAATTAAGCAGGGAAAAAAAAACAGAAAAAATAAAATTGAATAGCAAAGTGTAAGTGGTGAATGGGGTAATACTGCCACCAAATATATACAAGTAAAATATATCTTTGTACCGTGTTAGCCAGTAGAGATAAAAAAATTGTTTAAAAGAACAGAGAGTCCTCAGTGGTTGATACCTTTTAATGGCTAACTGAAAAGATGGTAATAATTGCAAGCTTTCGAGACTACTCAGGTCTCTTCATCAGGCATGGTATAACCCAAAATCTGAAGAGTCACGTATTTATACACAACAGGACTTAGAATAGTGCAGTAAAAAAAAAAAAAAAAAAAAAAAAAAAAAAAAAAAAAAAAAGGAACAAGTTATATGAAACAGAACTATCTCTATGGCAGGGGGACAAGCTGTTCTAGCCATAAATACTGCTGCAGTTCAGTGTGAAAGTTTTATTGTCCTTTGATAAGGGTCTGGTCCAGGGCTGTATATATATAGGCATGAAATCTCCATAACTGTGCAATGGACCAGACAACCTTTGGAAAAAGACTGCACGTCGAAACGCGCGTAGGGTGTCTGGACAGAGCACATATTGGGCCAGGTCATTACTATATCTCATTGATCCAATTGTTTTCTACTCCCCCATGTGATTAATTGTTTATGTGAATAGTACACTTTAACCTGTTGCGTTGACTGGATGGTGGCTCTACCTCTATTATTGGACAGGTTTTTGCCCTTTGCTGTATATGTGCACACACTATAGTGCTGGGCAATAGTACTCAATTTTCGTTGTCTGGTTCGTTGCACAGTTATGAAGATTTCATGAATCTGATGGCAGTATTACCCCATTCACTACTTACACTTTGCTATTCAATTTTATTTTTTATGGGAGTTTTTCTGCTTAATTATGATTGTGTTCATTCATAACGATTTCATGTGATATTTTGTTATTTCTATGGATTTTTTCATCTGTTAAGTCTGCCCTCATGTGTTTTTTGTCCTTATTGTTCTACTGCTGACTTCATGTCCACTTTATGATTTTTTAACCATATTATTAATAAACAATTAATCTTCTAGTCTAGATTTTTTTATGCACATTTTTTCTATATGAGTTCTACTTGTTTTGCCCTGATGCAGGTTTTGTACTGTGTTTTGGCGTTTTGCCAATTGTTATTGACCTTTCTTTGAGCAAGGTTTTTGATCTGTAATGTAGCTGGTAATCAACTACTGTCCTCTGCTGCTCACAAAGCCTTGCCAACATGTGTAATGTTGAGTTCCAACACAAGGTCACATCGCAAACCAGTCGGTGAGGTTGAACGTTTAAGTGCTGTGGCAGCACTGCCAGTCCGGCTGTAGCTGAAGCTGACTTGCGGAAATAGGCGCACACGCGGAATACCTTCACTAGCAGCTCAGACAAATCTAGGTAGGTTTTCAGAAATTGCTGAACCACTAAGTTAAGCATCCTGAACAGGGACTGGCAAGCATGTAGTATAGGAGAAGAGGCAGTATCACTGAGAGACACTGATTGTGGACCCAGTTGATTGGCTCACCTAGTTGAGTGCTTTGATGACAAGTATCTGAGCATGCTCTTGGTGGTCAGGCTGATAGTGGTCAAGCCTCTGCCAGCCTTGGTATGCCACAGGTTGCAAATGACCATTCTTTTATCGTCCGCACTTTCTTGAAAAAAAGCACCCAACTGGGGAACACCTAGCTCTTAGACTGGTAACTTGTCACAAGTGGGTGCTATGGGGAACATTACACCGCCTTCTCAACCTAACTGTCTCCTCCTGTCTGTTGTGGTGCTGCAGATCCCTCTCCCTCTTTGCTGCTGTTCTTGCTCTTCATGGTACCTTCCCAGGTTGGGTCAGTGACTTCCTCGTCCACAACCTAATGTAGCGCCCCTGAAACTATCAGGGTGCTACAAGGTTCTGCATCCCTACAAGGATGCAGGGCCTACCCCCTTAGGGACCCAGAACCCCAGTGCCGGTACCAACAAAAACCCAGGTAATCCCAGTTTTTCCCCAACAAATCCCCCATACAATAGTACCCAACTACTGTGGGACCAATGGATGGCCGCCTAGAGGTGGAGCCAGACCAGTCCACTAGTTGACCAGGTGGGAGAGGCAGACTGGAGAGTAGTCAGTGAGTTGACAGCAGTAGGAGAGTAAAGGTGGAAGCGAAGTGACGTCCTGTCTCGGGTTAACGGTGACCTGGTACCCAGGAGAAGTGGTTGCCGGTGGAGTACGGTGGAGTACTCCCGTAACTACACACCGACGGGGAACAAGACCCTAGGACAGGAAAGAGTTCCATGCCGACCTGTTACACCTGCACAGCTAGGGGACCATCAAGGACCTTGCTGACCCTAAAGAATCTGAAGACTCAGTAACAAATGGAGAATCGGGGACAGGACCAGAGACTCCAACCCCATAGGGTTTATGCTACCGGCAGAAGTGGACAAACCACAGAACAGGGACCCCCAGTTGTTCTATACCATGGCGACCTATTTACCAGAGACAGGGGAAGAAGGTACCAGAGAACCAGACTGGCACTGGGACGAAGGGGACCTGGAGGCGAAACCAGTCGGCCTCGGGCAATCAGTCAACATCTTCCAGCAGTGAGTAAACCAGTTGCACTGAACACCTGTGTGGACTACCTTCTTCAGACGCCCACTGCACCATACACCATCTGGGGAAAAACCCTACTTGCGGAGGGTCTACCATTCTAGCTGCCAATACCATCAGCCTCAGTAGAGACATTCTGCAGCGGCGGCTCCCTACACTTAGCCACAACACCCGCAAGTGGCATCACATGTGAACATTATCTTATTCTCTCCTGTAAATATCCCCATTACAAAAAGGGCCCAGGGCACAGAACCGGGTAACGGCCACCACCGTGACTTCCTCAAAACCTGTACTGCCCAGAACCGAGTATCCCATATCCCTGGGTGCTACACTTATCTTCCACTTCCAGCCTCTGGACCTCCTGACTTGTTGCCTTAACAAAATCACTTGTTTGTAACTGTGTCTCATCTTCATCTGTGGCGCCCTGGACTAGCCAGGTCGTCACAGGTAACACACGAACACCCCCACCCACACTAGACAGTAACATTAGCCAAACACAAAACCCTTGTTGCCTTCCTCCAGGGTCTGATGTCCACACCAGGTGGGGCGGAGCCAAGCAGTTGGCCCCACCCACTGATGAGTTCACAGGCCTGGAGGCGGGAAAAGGGACAGAAGAGTTTAGGAGGTTGAAGTGAGAGGAGTGAAGTGGAGAGTGTCTGGGTTTGTGTCCCAGGCACTGACAACAAGGTTGGCAGACGGTGGTGGCCGTCTGCAGGAGTGGTGGATCAACGCGGAACCGTAGGACCGGGGACGGGCGGTGGTCCGCTGGTACCGACCAGGGAGCGAAGTGAAGCCAGCACACACAGGCAGGGCCATCGGACCCCGACTAGGCTTGGAGTTGCAGTCAACAGTCAAATCCTAGTGTGACAGGAACCCCAGGGGGTTCCTAACAGCCAAAGACCCATTAGAAGGCAACCGCCCGCACCGTGAGGGTAAACAGCTACCGCCTAAGGCTAGAGACCCAAGGGCCAGCGCCTGCGGGCAAACAGGCTCCTCCGGCACCCATACACCGGGGAGCGGACTACCGTTGGGGACCCATTGTAGTCAGAACAGTACACAAAGGTGCAGGGAAAGACAGCCGCCATCGCCTGTCCGGGGAGAGAGACAGCAGCAGGCTGCGGGACCCATCCATCCAGCCGTTTGGTTTACCGAGGACTTTGTGCATCTCTTGCTGAGTGAGTACGCCCGTGCCATCCGGCACCGCGCCGCGCTGCCCCTGCAACCCTGCACCTCACCAACCCTGCCGCCCCGGGACCACCGCCCCTACCTACGGAGGGGGAAAACAACATCCCAGCTGCACCCCACCATCGCTCCCGGGATCCCCGTCACCAGCAGTGGTGGTGCCCATGTCGCGGGCGGGGAGGGCGCTGCGCTCACCCACTGCTCGGGTCCGGCTGCTGCTGCTGCTCGCTCGGTCGGTGGCTCGAGCGGTGGGCCGTATCCCGGGGACTCAAGCGGCGCTCCTCGCCCGTGAGTGAAAAGGGGTGGTTTGGTTTAGGGATATTGTCCGTGACGCCACCCACGGTTTGTGATGAGGTTGGGACACCACCGCTGCTCTGTACGGGGATCCCAGGAGCGTTGACAGGCAGCAGCTGAGATGTTTTCTCCCCTCCGTGGGTAGGGGGGGTTTGCTGGTCCCGGGGCCCGGTGGTGGAGGTCGGAAGGTGGGTTGCGGGGCCTGGCCAGGTGCAGGCAGTGCCAGACAGCACGGTGGTACTTACTCAGCCAGTAACGCACACGGAGTCTCTGGTAAAACAAACGGCTGGATGGACGAGTCCCACAGACGGCTGCGGTGTTTTTCCTGACCCCAGTTTGGTAGTGTAAGTCCTTTCCTGCACCTTCTTGTACGCTCCTCCTGTGCTCCGGTTTCCAGCTGGCTGACCCGGTTCGGTACCGGTGGGCCACCGCCCAGCCCCGGCTACCTACGGTTCCACCAAGACTGTCTTCCCGGCTCCCGCAGACGGCCACTACCGTCTACCTGACTGCTACACGAGGGCCCTAGGCTCCAACCTAGGCCCCCGTCTGCTTCTGCCTCTCTGCACACCTCCTCTCCCTTCCTCTGCCTGGACTTGTCTGAACTAATTTCCTGCCTCAGGCCAGCTAGACTCCTCGGTGGGCGTGCCTATCTGCTTAACTCCGCCCACCTGGCGTGTCTGTCTGAATTCGAGGGAAGAAATCAGGTCTCACTGGGGATGACTGCTGTGAACTGCTGGGGGTGGGGGTGTGTGTGTGTTGTTACCTGTGGCCCCTGGCTAGTCCAGGGCGCCACACCCATCTTCACCACAACCCGTGGGTGGCGTCACGGACAAAATCCCCCCAAACCAACCACCCCTTTTCACTCATGGGTGAGGAGCGCCGCTCGAGTCCCCGGATCCGGCCTACCGCTCGAGCCACCGAGCAGCAGCCGCAGCAGCGCCAGACCCGAGCGTTAGCGAGCGCATCTGGCGGCGTCCTCCCCGCCCGCGACACATCTACCTCTTGAGACACTAATTGCGATTCCCCATAGTCATCATCTTATGACTGTGGATCTTTAAATAGTTGGGCATCACTCACTACATGTGATCTCCTCATGTCCCTCCTAAAATGTATAATAACAAGAAAGTCTGGCTTCAACTGCTGTAAATATAGGTGCTGTTGGGTAAATAAATATATCACAAGTAGCAAAACCCAAGCACTCAGAAAGGAGAGGAGAATAATGCTTAATGCAAGTTGTTTTTTATTAACAACCGACAGACTTCAAAAATGTGAACCCTGACATATAGCAAAAACCAACGTTTCGGTTTTTACACGTTTTTCAAGGTAGTTGCCTGTAAAGGTAAAAACATATAGTGAGTATATACGGGTGCAGGAACAGTAATATATACAAATATACAGATATATACAAAATGCGCACATACTTAATATAGAGATGCTAGGTCTTACGGGTCAGCTCGGATAATCGTCAATGTAGATATAGTTGGAGGGCATCACATTTAACAGTGTGCAGTGTCTAGTGTATAGGAAATACATATATAAAATGAGAATGAACCAATGTTGAAAAAATGAGCAAAGGAAAAGAAAAAGAAAACAAAATTAATGATGACTCAGATAATAATAGTATAATGTTAACATGGGGAGGAAACGGTATAACAAGACCTGATCCATGTAAAACTTCATTATACAAGTATACAGGTATACAATAATCGCATCTGATATAGGAGAAATGGCACAGGGAACAGCAGAACTGCATACCAGGGTGATGGTGGTGAGATGAGTGAAGGCAAAGGAATGGAGGAGAAGACGCCTGGAGACAAAAGTATAACAGTTAGGAGACTATATGTGAGGATGGCATAAAAAGTCCACAGGTGGCGGTTGAGAGAGGTACCTGCTTTAGATGTCCAAGGTATGCTGTAACAGCGGTGGCAGTGGCAGCAGCGGTGTGACCGCACTGAGCTGGGGAGCGCCATTATATAGGAAGTGGTGTGTGAAGCGTCACTTCTGGTATGGCCGGGTGGAACACATGGATGAAGCGCATCCACAGCGCATGCGCGTGACGTCAGAAAGACGTTGTCAGTGCTGGGCGGTACTGGAGACACGAGCGCTGAGTGTCTGAAGGTATATACGCGCAGACCACATTACAGTGCGTGTAATGTGAAGGGCAAAAGATAAACGTGCTGATGCCATGTACTGGTGCTTTAATTACCTGTCAAGGGACCTAGTAGTGCAGGGTGAAGGTGCTGTGGACTATGAGCTATGGGCTGGGGATTCTAAGACACCTAAAAGGAAAAAAGAGTAAATACAGGCGTCAGTATATATATGTAAAATAGCACATAATTATATGTAGTAGCATACATCATCTGGAAATGGAATAAGGCACTCAATAATAAATTTGCTTAATAATGAATCATGCAAAAAATAGACAATAAGAATTTACACATAAACCTCATAATAAATATGCTCAATGTATCATGCAATAGTGAACAGTAAGGAATTTAAACTTAAACATGAACCTCGTACTCTCGGTTGAGGCCGAGGGGTTCGAGGGTTTGTAGAGTATGAATCCAAAAGGACTCCCTCTCACGTAACATTCTGATTCGATTACCCCCACGTCTGGGGAGACCAACATATTCAACGACCTGGAATCTGAGCTGTGAAACAGAATAACCAGTACTGTAGATACAAAGTGTGCTGGAATGGATAATGCTGTCTGCTTGCACCAGATAGTAGATTTGTGTTTGCTAATGCGGTCTCGGATATGCTGGGTAGTATCCCCGACATATCCGAGACCGCATGGGCACTTTATGAGGTATATTACGTTATTAGAATCGCATGTGAAGTATCCAGGAATGGGATATCTCTTACCAGTCCTTGGGTGCGTAAAGTGATCCTCCTTTGTCACATGGGAGCATTGTAGGCAATGGAGACAGGGGAATGTCCCTTTGCGACTAGTAGAAAGATTTGTCTGATCGGTGGTTTAGACGGACCAATATCTGCCCTGACCAAGGTGTCCCTAAGGTTAGGGGGACGTTTGTAACAGAAGAGTGGTTTAGTCTCAAATTCGGGGATAGACGGGTAGGCCTGGTGTAAAGCCTGCTTTACACCTTACAATTAGGTGTGCGATCTCGTATGCGATGTGACACGCCCAGGTCGCATATGCGATTTAATGAGATCGCACGTAGGTCGTTCATTTGCTGTCACACGTGCGTTAGTAGTCTATGTTAAATTGATCAATTTTGTGTGCGATCCTTTAGATCATGTGTTCTGTGACGTATGCATTGGACACCCTTTTTTTTATTTTTTTTATTTATTGACTTTCCAAGCGTGTGTAATGTGTAGGGATGCGTTTTTACTATGTCATCTACCATTCAGCTCTGCTACATGGCCGCTAACAGCAGACACAGACAGCCATGTAGCAGAGCTGAATGGCAGATGACAGCAGACACAGAAAGAGCCGCACGATCAGAATGAACTCGGGTTAACTTCACCCGACTTCATTGTCATGCTGCAGCTCTGTCTGTGTCGCGTCCTGATTAGCGGTCACCAGTGAAGGACTCACCGGTAACCGCTAAACTCCTGAGTAACTGAATTGAGCAGCCCTCTCTCATATACTCACCGATCCCCGATCCCCGGTGCGGCGCTGCACGGCATTCACACTGCTCCGGCGGCTTTTACTATTTTGAAAAAGCCGGTCGCTCATTAAACAATCTCGTATTCCCTGCTTTCCCTGCCCACCGGCGCCTATGATTGATTGCAGTGAGACACGCCCCCACGCTGAGTGACAGGTGTCTCACTGCACCCAATCACAGCAGCCGGTGGGCGTGTCTATACTGTGCAGTGAAATAAATAATTAAATAATTTAAAAAAACGGCGTGCGGTCCCCCCAATTTTAAAACCAGCCAGATAAAGCCATACGGCTGAAGGCTGGTATTCTCAGGATGGGGAGCTCCTCGTTATGGGGAGGCCCCCAGCCTAACAATATCAGCCAGCAGCCGCCCAGAATTGCCGCATACATTAGATGCGACAGTTCTGGGACTTTACCCGGCTCTTCCCAATTTGCCCTGGTGCGTTGGCAAATCGGGGTAATAAGGAGTTAATGGCAGCCCATAGCTGCCACTAAATCCTAGATTAATCATGTCAGGCGTCTGCCCGAGATACCTTCCATGATTAATCTGTAAGTGACAGTAAATAAACACACACACCCGAAAAAATCCTTTATTAGAAATAAAAAACACAAACATATACCCTGGTTCACCACTTTAATAAGCCCGAAAAAGCCCTCCCTGTCCGGCGTAATCCAGGATGGTCCAGCATCGCTTCCAGCTCTGCTGCATGGAGGTGACCGGAGCTGCAGAAGACACCGCCGCTCCCGTCAGCTCCACGGTTTGATGTAGAGGTCGGTGGATAAAGAGCGGTCTGTGTTTATTACGACCGTGGTATCCAGAAAATGGATAGAGCTATTGTTGTGATGTAGAGTGAAGGATATATTGTCCGTGGCTGTGTTAAGATCTGAAATGTATAGTGTACCGGCCCGCGCTCGGCCGAGTCCACGCCGGAAACGGGCACCTTCCACGGAAGCGGGATGGGCCTCGGCCTGGTGACTGGCCGTCCGCGGGCTGCTTCCACTTGTGGCTCCTCGCGGGTATGTTGATGTTGAACGGGCTCCGCTGCCAGTGTCGGGGGCAGCAGGCCGAGCGGGGAAGCAGCGGCAGCCAGTACGGGTGGTGAGGGAGGCAGCATGGAAGGCAGGGGCAGACCGGGTCCCTCAGCCGCAGCGGCTGGTCCCTCGGGGACATAGGGGCGTGGGTCGCTCTCCTGTGCTTCCAAAATTGCCTCCACTTCATGTACCCGCACGGCCGCAGCAATCTCCTCCATCTCGGCCGCCCACTGGTCCATTAGGAACCGCACTTGGGTCTCCAGCCGGTGACGCATCAGCGCCATCCGGACTGCCACCCACGCCGCTGTTCCAGGTGCGGGCTTCGGTGCTGCAGGCTTGCTGGACGGGGCGGACATGGTGCGCTCTCGGGATCCAGGAACCAAACGGGTGGCAGAGTCCTGGAGTTCCTGCCCTTTATCAGCTTGGTCACATGGCACGGCAGCTTCACCCGCCCCCCTTGGTCGATTCGCGGCCTTCCCTTTTCCAGCCGGACAACTTCACTTTGTGACCGCTCACTTTCTCTGCAAGGCCGCGTTCTCCAGGGGCGGGGCTTACGCTTTCGCACCCTTTCTGCGAGGAAGAAGACTCTGCGCCAAAAGATGGCGGCAAGATGGTGGATTTTCCAAATTTCGCAACGGATCCCCGCTGACTTCAACTTCAAGGCGCACTTCACTGGTAAGTGAATGGATTCTATCCTGTTCGTGACGCCAGAAGAGTCGATGTGTACCGCCCCGCGCTCGGCCGTAGCTGATCTGCTTGGATCCGGGTTCGTTTGGTGGGTGGCTCGAGCGCCTCCGGACCCGGGGGTCACGACGCTCTGCAAGGGGTTGCTGTCGATCTCGATGGGGGTGGTTAGGTAGGTGTACGGCCCGGAGCCGTGTTTTGAGTTCGTGACGCCACCCACGGGACGTGGTGAAGGTGTAGACACCACCGCTGCAATTACGGGGCACCCGGGGGAGATGGTCGTGCAGCAAGATGTTAACCCCTCCATGGGCAGGGATGGTGGCCCCGGGACCCGTTTGGGAAGTATGTAGTGGCTGGGCGGTGCAGGATGGTGCGCGGCCGGATGGCACAGTTGTACTCACGATTATTAACACACGCAAGTCTCTGGTAAACCAAGTTGATGGTGGTCGGTGCCCGCAGCCGGCTGCATCTTGTCCCCCACCCGGGTTGGTGGTCTTGGTTTTTCTCCTGCACCTCATTATGTTTGTGTTGACTGCCTATGCCTCAGCAACGGGAGTCCGCTCCCTGGCTATATATGTGTCGGAGGAGTCCGTTTGCCCGCAGGCGCTGGCCCGTGGGATCTCTCTGCCTGTGCGGTGGCTTTCTATCCCCCTCGGTGGGCTGTTGCCGTCAGTCGGGACTTGGGATGGGAAAGGACCTAAGGTCCAGACCTCAATCAGTGAATTCGACGTGGTCCAGTGGCTTCTGAGCCTCGTTCTGGGTCTGAGTACCCCCCTGGTGCTCCGGTTTCCAGTCGATTCCCCGGTTCAGTACCAGCAGGCCACTACCCTGTCCCGGTCCCTTACAGTTCCACCTGGCCATCTTCCCGGCTCCTGCAGGCCAGGCCACCGCCTGCCTCCTAGCCAAGGTGTGCGGGCTACGACCCTCACACCTGTCAGATTGTCACCGGCCTGTGCCACAGGCCTGTCCTCCTCTCCCTTTTACTTCCTTCACTCCTCTCAGACTGACTACTAAACACTGTGCTCCCCACGGGGAACTGACCACTGTTTTCCTGCCTCAGGCCCTCTGGACTTCTCTGGCAGGCGTGGCCAACTGCCTGGCTCCGCCCCCTGGTGTGTCCATCAAGCCCTGAGGGAGGTGACTAGGTTTTAAAAGGTTGGCTGCTGTTACCTTTTTAGGGGGGACGGGTGTTTGTGCAAGGGCCTGTCTGTGACTACCTGGCTAGTCCAGGGCGTCAAAATAGCGTGAGAAGCCAGAATCAATAAATGGAAATGTGAAGAGCACCTTGAAGCGTCTGACTGTGGAATCACTTGTCTCATAGACTTGCCATGGTGAGAGGAACTAGCATCACGGTAAGGATTATGTAGTCCAGACTCTGCTAGTGAGACTGGACCGTGTGGAAGACAGGGTGGTGCTGGGAAACTCTGATTTAGGGTTCACTCACACCTGCGTGTGAAATATGGCTCCGTTATTGCTCCCGCACTGTCTTGGAGTGAGATGCGAGTGACATGCAAGTGTTAAGTGCGTTTTTCCCCTCTACTAGTATGTGTCATCCGTGTGACATATGTGTAACTTCCGTGTGACATTCAATTTTAACATGATCTTTTACATACACAAAAGCTAGATAGACAGTGTAACACTCACCGCCGGGGATAAGTGGACCCACTGGACCACAGGGGGAAACCCAGGCTTACCCTTAAGTGGGAGGGGCTTAACTAAGCACCCACGGTGAGTCAGAATGCCAAGTACCACTCCCAGGGCAGTGACCGGGACTGTGTGGCAGCAGAATAGTACAGGGCGATAGTAGGATCTGAAGAACGACAACAAACAGGGGAGCACAAGGGCCAAAGGAACAGGTAGGGCAGGTGTGGCGCCCCTGACCTGGTCAGGCACCACAGAGTATTGCACCCATGCTGGGGCAGTGCTTCCAGGTAATCTCCAAAGGCCAGGATGAGGTGTGCACACACACAAACACATAGTGACCAGGTCTCCCACACCATTAGAAGGGCCCCCTGGGTAGCCAGAAGGGGTTAACTTTCAATTCCCATCAAGGGGTGTGCACAGAGGCTGGTTGCTAGGAAGCAGGGCAGACAGGAAGGGGAGGAGGAGCAAGCAGTCTGGAGCAGAGTGTTGAGGAGTGTGGAAGGGAGCAGAGGGGCTCTCATGCTAGCCAGGCCCTGCGGACTGCAGTAGCTGAAAACGGGGGAGAAAGGGTACCTGTGGGTCAGCCTGAAAGACACCTAGAGAGAGGTGGCTGAGTAAGGGGATCCCTGGTATTCCAGCACGCAAGGGGAGACAGGTCCCCAGAGCAGACAGCTAATCATCCAGTGCTGCTCAACCTTCAGGTGGGGGTACTTCAGGCCCTCACCACCACAACACAGAGTCCGAGCCAAGCAGCAATCAGGAGGCCCATAAGGGGACAGGGCCAGAAGCCATCCCACCAAGGTCACGCTGCCGGCAGACGGGCCAGAGAGGGGAGCGGGGTTGGAAACAGCTTCCCTGGAGGAATCCTACCATACTTCAAGTAAGGGGTCCTCCCAAACAAAAGGAGGGCGAGTGGACAGCTACCCTCAGAATGGCCTTCTGGAATTCCTGGTTCCACCTGGTTATCGCAGTGTCGCTCGGGCATCTCACAGTGACCACCAAACAGTGAGTAAACATGTTAAAAGACTTCTTGGACTGTGTTTGAGTCATTCTGCGACCTGTGGTTCCACACACTTACACAGGGCCCTGGGGCTTGCCTCACTCTCGGGAGGCCACTACAACTGACTGCACCCACCATCAGCCCCAGGCACCCCTTAATCTGCAGTTGCGGTCACTGCAATACCGAGAGTGGCGTCACGAAAATCAACAGAGAAGGTTCCCTACCTGTGACCAGACCGTCCCGTGGAGTCCCTGAAGGTAACACACCAGACCGCTGCAGCAGCCTTGGGCTCCACACAGGTACCAGCAGATATGGGTTGTCCAGCTCAGGTGACCAGGCATAGGTCATCAGGTGCAGCAGGTGGGAGCCGCAGCTGGATGGTGCAGGCACAACAGGCGTGAACCTCAGTAGGATGGTGATGGACAACAAGCGTGGACCGCAGCAGGGTGGTGCAGGGACAACAGGCGTGGACCGCAGCAGGGTGGTGTAGGCACAAGAGGCTTGGACCACAGCAGGGAGATGCAAGCACAACAGGTGTGGACCACAGCAGGGTGGTGCAGGCACAACAGGTACTCAGAACTTCAGGTTGAAGATACAAACACAACTTTATTCACAGAACACAGCAGGGCTTCAGATACAGAACACAGACAGGACTCATCCATGGTAGCAGACAGGAACCCAGCACAGCAGAACTGGTTACAAGCAGGACTCATGCTGGAAGCTTGCAGACCAGAGCAACATGGCAGGACCAACACAGGTACTAGGCAAAAAAACTAATGAGATTCTCTGGCCTCTTCCAACAGGGGGAGGGAGCCCTAAATAGCTGGTGACTCCTAGTAATAGATTGGGGACACCTTAGCAGGGTGTGCACACTTCCCTAAAAGGGATAGGAAGTGTGTGCACGCCCCCTAGATCAAGGAAACCCCACACAACATGTGCAAAGCCTGGGGCCTAGGCAAGAGCTGAAGGCCACACACATGTGGGCATACGCGGGGGGACGAGCCGGGGATCACACGACAAGTCGATGGTAATGAAGGAACGCAGAGGACCACGCGACACGTGGGTGGCCACGGGGGGACGAGCCGAGCATCACGCAATACGAGAATGGTCATGCAAGTAAGAGACGAGAGCAGAAGGCGACACTGATGTGGGCATCCATGGGAGGGATGAACCGGGCAGTGCACTACATGTGGATGGCAGGGAAGAGGGTAGAGACTCGGCGATAGGACGCAGAGGAGCCCAAGCATACTAGGGGAGCCGGAGCTACAGACAGTTAGATACATGAATGAATGAATGAATAGATAGATTGATGTCCCCTTTAGACTGTGAGCCCTTGCGGGCAGGGTTCTCTCTTCTCCTGTACCAGTCTGTTTTTGTATTCATGATTATTGTACTTGTTTTTTATGTATACCCTTTTCACTTGTAAAGAGCCATGGAATAAATGGCGCTATAATAAATAATAGAGGTCAAACACATATCTAATTTCCTACCACCCTATATATTGTAAACTTGCACACTTTAGTGCCTCTCATATGGGTGTTTAGCCTTGTAGTGAGCCACAAATTCAATCATTAATAAAAAAAAACAAAAAAACTACATGGCGTCTTCCCCATTTTTGGTAGCTATCTAAGGTAAAACAGACAGCCGCAGCCTGCAGCCCGCAAATGACAACTTTACCTTGGCTAGTGGTCCAAAACAGAGGTTGTTGTTTAAAATATTTATAAATTAAATAAATAATTTTATTAAAAAAATGTAGAGTCTCCCCCAAATTGGATCACCAGCCAAGGTGAAGCTGGCAGCTGGGGTCTGGTATTTTCAGGCTGGGAAGGCGCATAGTTATTGGTGAGAAGAAAATTCAAGTCCAGCTCACTAACTATAGGCTTCTTTATTATTAACCCCTTCAGCCCCCGGGCACTTTCCGTTTTTACGGTTTTGTTTTTTGCTCCTTTTCTTCCGAGAGCCGTAACTTTTTTATTATTCCGTCAGTCTTGCCATATGAGGGCTTGTTTTTTGCGGGACAAGTTGTACTTTTAAATGAAACCATAGGTTTTACCATATATTGTACTGGAAAACAGCAAAAAAATTCCAAGTGTGGAAAAACTGCAAAAAAAGTGTGATCGCACAATAGTTTTTGGGGTATTTTATTCACCGTGTTCACTATATGATAAAACTGATGTATCTATGTGATGCCTCAGGTCGGTGCGAGTTTGTAGACACCAAACATGTATAGGTTTACTTGTATCTAAGGGGTTAAAAAAATTCACAAGTTTGTCCAATAAAAGTGGCGCACGTTTTGCGCCATTTTCCGAAACACGTACCGTTCTTATTTTTTGGGATCTATGGCTCAGTTATAGCTTATTTTTTGCGTCTCAAGCTGACTTTTATAATGGTACCATTTTTGCGCAGATGCTACATTTTGATCGCCTGTTATTGCATTTTGCGTAAAACTTGCGTCGACCAAAAAACGTAATTTTGGAGTTTGGAATTTTTTTGCCACTACGCCATTTACCAATCAGATTAATTGATTTTATATTTTGATCGGGCATTTCTGAACGCGGCGATACCAAATATGTGTATAATTATTTATTTTTTAACCCTTTAATTTTCAATAGGGGGAAAGGGGGGTGATTTGAACTTTTTAGGTTTTTTTTTGTTTTTTTTTTATTTTTTAAAACTTTTTTTCTTTTTTTTAATTTTATTTTACTAGTCCCCCTAGGGGGCTATAGCGATCAGCAATCCGATCGCTATTATCTATCTGCTGATCACAGCTATACAGCTGTAAAGAGCAGATTCAGTCACTTTGTTTTTCCCTCTGCTCTCGGCCGAGGGAAAACGAAAGTGAAACATCATAGCTGCAGGCGTCATCACATGACCCTGTGCTACGATGGCAACCACCGATAGTCACGTGATAATGCATGTGACTTCCGGTGGGGGCGGCGGTAAGTAAAAAACATGGCCGCGCGCATTTAGATCTTGCTGCCAGACTTTGGCAGCAAGATTTAAGGGGTTAATGGCCGCGGGTGGAAGCGCTTCCACCCGCGGCTAGCAGGCACACATGTCAGCGTTTGAAAACAGCTGATATGTGTGCCGACCGCCGCCGCCTGCCCGCGGCAGGGGGCAGGGCTTAACGGGACACGATCCTTGACGGATAGATCCGTCCAAGGTCGTGAAGGGGTTAAAATCACAAACTATACAGTTCATGCCTATGACGCCTGTACTAGTTTCTGGTGTCAAGCACCCTAAAGGGCACTTTACACGCAGCGACATCGCTAGCAATGTCACTGTCGATCGCACCCGCTTCCGTCGGTTGTGCGTCACGGGCAAATCACTGCCCATGGCGCACAACATCGTTAGTCCCTGTCACACGGACTTACCTGCCTTACAACGTCGCTGTGGCTGGCGAACCGCCTCTTTTCTAAGGGGGCGGTTCGTGTGGCATCACAGCGACGTCACACGGCAGCCGTCCAATAGAAGCGGAGGGGCGGAGAGTAGCCGAAACAAAGTGACGCCCACCTCGTTGCCGGAGGATGCAGGTTCGGTGTTCCTCGTTCCTACGGTGTCACACGTAGCGATGTGTGCTGCCTCAGGAACGACGAACAACCTGCGTCCTGCAACAGCAACGATATTTGGGATTAGAACGACGTGTCAACGATCAACGATAAGGTGAGTATACTTGATCGTTAGTGGTCGTTCGTACATTTCACATGCAACAATGTCGCTAACGAGGCCAGATGTGCGTCACGAATTCCGTGACCCCAACGACCTCTCATTAGCGATGTCGTTGCGTGTAAAGCGGCCTTTAGTCATGATATGAGGATGTAGGAGTAGTGCTACTAAAACACCCCTGCCCTGGTATATACAACCAGCCTTCAATTACATCCAATTACAATTAATTACAAGTAAAATATACCCACATAGAAAATCACAGTGCATTAAAACAAACATGAGTTTAAATATGAACAGCAACTTCATTTACAAAAGGATAGGGTGTGAGATAGCAAACCACTTTTACAAATTAGATAAGCATATAAAAATTGCATGTTGACACAACAACCATATAATGTATATATTCATTGACAGAATATACAGATATATTGATATATTGCACACGATAGTAAAAAATAACTGAAGACATTGCTACAGTGAGCAGCAGTTGACAGGTTACAACACTTGCTGCTTCTTCATTCTATTAATGCTGCTTGTTGATACAAATTACAAGAATGTTATCATGTCATTATAATGAATGTAAACTGATCCCCTGATAAAGTATGAACCGAGAGAAGAAAGAAAAACATAAAAACACACATTAGAACAATTTAAAGTTTCAGATCAATGATCATTTAATGCAAACAATCGTTGAGCACTGTGCAAAAATAAGTACATTTGCATTACAATCAAATGGTATGTAATGGTAAATCAAATCATCCAAAAAATAAAAATAAAATTGTCTCTCTCAAGCCTAAAAATAGCCGTCCGCAGCCGCGCCAGAAGTGGCTCATTCATTAGATGTGCCAATCCTAGCACTTTGCTACCGCACCAGGGCAACAGGAATAGCTAACAGGATACTTTTTGGGGTTGATGCCAGTGTTGAATTAACAGCTGGCAACCAGCCTGGTGTTAGTAATGGGTGGGCGTCTGTCAGACACCCCCATTCCTAATCCTGTAGTTGTAAATGATTATAAATAAAAAAAAATTATAATAAAACTCCAACACCACCACTCATTCAATTTATTTTAAAAAACAAAAATCCATTAAGTTCTGCCGTAATCCACAAGGAGGTCCCGAGGTGTTCCTCCAAAGCAAACCTGAAATACATAAAAACAGAGACGTATTAAAGAAAAAAGACAAGAGACACTTTCATTCACCAATTTATTACCCATCAAAACCCTAATCTGGTCCGCAGTAATCCATATGAATGTCCCTCGATTTTCCCAGACTCAGTGTCCCAGCCTGTGAAGAACAAAGTGTTCCCCATAGGCTGGGATACAAGTTACTGCTGGCTGTCACGCTGTACTGTGCTGTGTGAGAACCACGACCACATGAGGTCACCACAGTTCACAACAGAGAATCGCCGGCTGTGACCTGCGGTGACATCATGAGTTTACCACAGTTGACAGCCGCTGATGAATGGTCCAGGAAATTCTCATTTTCAATATGTTTTTATTACTGCTTTTAATAAGTCCTATAGAGAAATATATATAAAGAAATGTAAAAAAATATTGGTTCATCTTTCGAATGACCGGTCATCTCTAGAGTGATACCAACCCCATGGTGATCTATAGAAAAATACAAATTTTGAGAACTTGATAGCACCTGGTCAAATCAATAAAAGGAAAATAGAAGATCTGAGTAGTCAGCAACTACTGCATGCACATACCGTTTTGGTGGCCTAAAATGCAAGTGTTGCAGGATGATTAACCAACGCTGTAACCAACGCTGTAAAACTTCCTAAATTGCAATAGCTCGTATGTTATTTGTTCACTGCAGTGTAAATGTAGGTTGCAATATGTGCAGTGAAATATTACACTTCCAGTTCATATTAGTATGAATAAATACAGATCTAATATTAAGAGTGGGATTCTGAATCATAGTCTGGCCAGACATTTTTTTCATATGCATGATAAAAACCCTGACAATTTAGATTTATTAATTGTAGAGCTGATACCAGACAATTGTATTGTAGTGCCCCTAAGACCCTCAGGGTACTACAGGGAACTGCATCCTCTTGCGGATGCAGGACTTACCCCCTGGGACCTAGAGTACCAGTGCCGTTTGCACCAAAACACAATCTAAACACTAGTTCTCCTCTCCACACTGGGCATAGAGGGTTAACCACGTAAGGGGATGGTCGCTATGGGAACGAGTTCTTGGGTATAGCCAGCCTGGTGGGAGGGGTCAGTGAGTCAGAGAGTGGTCGAGGGTCGAGTAGCATACAGGAGAGGTGTGCAGACGTGCCAGAGCTGGGTTCATGTAACGGTGACCCTGGGGGCACAGGAGAGAGGTCGCCAGGATGGGTACCGAGATACCTCTGGGACCAGAGCACACACAGGGCACAGGGCACTAGGTCAAGTGCAAGTTTTAGACTGTTTGGCAAATACCTGCCCGGTGAGGACACCTTCACGGACTTCCCAAACCAAATAATCCGGGGGCATCAGCAGTTAACTAGGATCGGGGTTCGGACACTTACCTCCCCGCATGGTTCGCACTGCCTGCCATATGGAGAAGGAGATTGTTCCCCACAAGGGACAGTCGGGGTCCCCAAATGCTCCACGCTACGTGGACTCAATCTACAGAGAGTGCCGGGGACAGAGTAACCTGGGTCACTACATTGGCACTTGTCCTCCTGGGACCTGAACCAGCAACCCCTGGGTCCACAGTGAGCAGAGACAGTTAAAGACAACCTGGTGTGGTCTCCATTATTGCCTCGCTAAATCTCCCAGGCACAGTCCTACCTGCGGAGAGCCTACCATCACAGCTGCCAATACCACCAGCCCTGGGAGTGCCACATTGAGCAACGGCGGTTCTCCATCATTAACCGCAACCCGCATGTGGCGTCACATGACAAAAACTCTTATCTCCCCTGTAAATAACCCCCATTAACAAAATGGGCCCAGAGCAGGGGACTGGGAAACAGCCACTAGAATGACATTCCCATTTGTTATCGCCCGGGACCGAGTACCCCCTTCTCTGGGCGCTACAACACCCCTTTTTCTGGCATCACGAACAGGATTCGAACAAGGCCCGTTAACACGGGTGACGTGTGCCTTAAGAATTGGATTTAATGGACTGTTTGTGTCCAGCTTATTACAACAGTACAGTCTGTGAAAGTAATTTCCTCTTCTTTTGTTGCGTATCTTATTCTCCTCTTAAAGGGAACCTGTCATCAGAAATTTAGCTTTAAACCTAAAAGTTTCCTGGGCTGCATTCTAGCAAGGTTCCTGTACTTTTTGTGCCCCCTTTTAAACCAAATTAAATACCTTTTATAAAGTTGTACTTTTTGGTATGAAAATCTTGTGAATTATCCATGGGGGCGGGCTCTCTGGTGTCCGTTGCTGTCCCCCATTGCTCCATTTCATACATCAGGACGCCGCCCACTGCACCCGAGGTGCCACCCACGCCAGGACCGCTGGTGACGTGTGTCACAGGAACGAGATTATGGGCGGCGCTGTGATTGCATCCAAGTGCCCGCCCATACTCTCGTGGACGCGCTTCCCCCAGTGCCTCCAGCATTCTGTGCCAGCGCTGTCCAAATGAGCCGACGTCACCTCCGCCTGCTCCGTCGGTCATCTGGCCAGCGAACGCTTGCGCAGAACACTGGAGGCAGAGGGGAAAGTGCGGTCACGAGGTTTTGGGCGGCACTTGCTGATGACACTCACAGCGCCGCCCATAACCTTGTGCCTGCGCACACGTCACCAGCGGTCACACGTGCACACAGTGCACAGTACCGCTACAGTCACACAGCGCATGCACGGGAACTCGGGCGCCCAGGGGCGGCCTCCTGAGGTTTGAAATACAGCGTTCGGGGGCGGCGTAAATCGGCAGGAGGGACAGTAACAGACAACAGGCAGCCCGCCCCCATGGATAATTTTCAAAATTTGCATACAAAAAGGTAATACTTTATAAAGTATTTATTTTGGTATAAAAGGGGCCACAAAAACTAGAGGAAGCTTGCTAGAATGCAGCCCAGGAGCTGCAGAGGGGGGAACTTTTAGCTTTATAGCTAAATTAATGATGACCGGTCCCCTTTAAAGGAATGGTTTGCCAATATGGCCATACTCTGCTTTAAGTTTCCTGATGCTTAATGAACTACCACCAAGGGCACTCACTTTGTCTCATGTTCTGTTCCATCTTGGCCCATTACCTTTGAGAGTTGTAAGCTCTGTGGGCTGTTCTGCTAGGCGTCCTCTCTTTGCACCCATCTCCCCTAGGTCACTTAGTCCTTCAGACAGTCCTCTGATTCGTATCCCCAGGTCATCTGTCCCCCAGTTAACTCTGTCTAGTATCTTGGTATTCATTACCCTGATCTCCTCTCACTTTAGGGACACCTACATTGTGGCCTTGTCGGCTAACTAGACCTTAGGTTTGTCTCTCTTAACACACTGCGTTTTTTTGATGCTGCGTTTTTGTGCGTTTTTTGCGGCAAAAAACACACAAAAACCCACCCATGGCAAAAAAACGCGGCAAAAACGCGTGTGTTTTTACCGCATTTTGGTGCGTTTTTGGTGCGTTTTGCTCATTGCGTTTTTATGCGTTTTTTTTACCAGTGAACAATGTCATTAAAGATTGTTGAAAAAAAAAAAGTCTGTCATTTACTTCTTCAATATGTTCTTCAATCTCCACTAGTGTATGCAGGAGAGCAGACAGCTGCAGAACTACAAGGCTCAGCATGCTCCATCCAGGACTGTTTGCTGGAGGGAGAGGCAGGGGGAGCAGAACTATAAAAGGCTCAGCATACTTCATCCAATAGTGTATGCAGGAGAGCAGACAGCAGTTGCAGAACTGCAAGGCTCAACATGCTCCATCCAGGACTGTATTCAGGAGTTTTTTGCCCCCCAAAAAATGACGTGGGCTTTGCCATATTTTTTTATGCTAGCCAGGTACAGCAGGCAGGTACAGGCTGCCCCCAACCCCCAGCTGCCTATTTGTACCCGGCTGGGAACCAACAATATAGGGAAGCCCTTTTTTTTAATTATTTCATGAATTGCATGAAATAATTAAAAAAAAAATTACGTGGGCTTCGCCCAATTTTGGAGTCCAGCTAGGTACAACTAGGCAGCTGGGGATTGGAATCCGCAGTGCAGAGTTCCCAAGCTTTCTGGGCACCCCCGCTGCGAATTGCAGTCCGCAGCCACCTCAGAAAATGGCGCTTTCATAGAAGCGCCATCTTCTGGCGCTGTATCCAACTGTTCCAGCTGCCCTGGTGACGGGTGGCTTGCTGGGTAATGATGGGGTTAACACAATACAATTAGTGACTCCATCTTTATTGAAATAAAGCCCCCCCCTCCGCAGTAATCCTGGGTCAGGGGTCCCGCGCCGTCCAATCTGGATCCAATATCATCTGATCAGTTTGTTGGAAGGCAAAGCGATCAGATGATGTGTCAGGTTCAAGGATGTTAATCACATCACACGGCTTTTATACAATCAGCTGATGCATCAGTGCAAAAAAAAAATACACACGTCTGTGATGACTCCCGTCCGATCGCTGCATGAGCTGCTGGTAATCAGTGAAGCGGTCTCCTGATGGCATCAGCTGATAGTTTAAGCCGGCTGGGTGGTAAAAAGCCGGCGTCACCGCGAGACTTACGATCAGCTGATGTGTCAGGTGCCGCATCAGGTGACCACATCAAGTGATCACCGCCAGGTCCTGCACCTATTGGAAGTCTGCACACAGCCGGATCGGAGGTACCGGGAAGAGGAGCTGGGAGCGGACATGGCACCGGCAGTCTGCAGACAGGTGAGTATGGCATTTTTTTTCTATTGTTCACTTTTGATTTCGCAGCTGCTTCCAACTCCCGCCCGGACATGGTGCCGCACGGGAGCGGACATGGCACCGGGCAGGAGGTGGAGGCAGCGGTGGCTGTACCGAGAGGATTCACGCTTCTGTGTTTACTGACAGAAGGAATCCTCTTCCTGTACATGTCACTTTACCCACCCCTTGCATTTATAGCTGCATTTTTAGTCCTAGAAACGCACTAAAACGCCGCTATATTTACAATTTGTGTTTTTCATTGCGTTTTTGAACATCTCATTGAACTCAATGGGTGGAAAACGCAGTGAAAAACACAAAAATAATTGACATGCTGCATTTTTGTGCGCACCACAAAAACGTAACTAAAAAAAACGCTGTGTGCAGACAGCAAAAATGAAAACGCATAGACTTTGCTGGGGAAGCAAAGTCATGCAGTTTTCTGAGCAAAAACACACCCGAAGAACGTGCAAAAACGCCGCGAAAAACGCACTGTGTGAACTTACACTTAGCCTTACACACTGGGCCTTATCTCATCTCACAGGAAACAGTCACTGTCCCTTTGCACTAGCCCCTCCCATTCTGGGCTAGTCCCAAACATTAACTGCTTCTTGGCCTACTGTCAGGCTAACACAACTGAACATTATACATATCACAATAATGCAAGACATCTTCAAGGAGAAACTTGGGCAGTATGTTCCTCTCCTTACATCCCTACCACCCCTCATCCTTTAACTGTCCCTCTTCCAGACTTATTATGCACCAAATCCCATCGCAACTAATCTTTCTTCTGCCCGCCTGTTCATCATTTCTCCAGTACCCCTTTACCTTTTTGTCAGGAAGTAAATCTTTATCTAATATATAAAGCTCAGTGTGTGTGTGTGTGTGTGTGTGTGTGTGTGTTCACTAAAGGAATTCGCACCGTCGCATTTACAATCACGAAATTTTGCCTAGACACCCCATGTGACTCAGGGAATGTCATAGACTATGTTTTGATGGGAAAATTTAACCCTGCACTTTAGTTACTCTCCAAAATCCTGCTTCCATTAAACTGAATGGAGGTGGGAGCTACAGGCTATTAATAGCAACTGTCAGTGGTTGCTATAGGAACAAAATAAACTGTTAGCATAAGAAGCTTCTGTGTGAGGTAATATGATGTCGGTGGAGGGATGGATAGAGACACAGACAGAGACACAGACAGAGACACAGACAGAGACACAGACAGAGACACAGACAGAGACACAGACAGAGACACAGACAGAGACACAGACAGAGACACAGACAGAGACACAGACAGAGACACAGACAGAGACACAGACAGAGACACAGACAGAGACACAGACAGAGACACAGACAGAGACACAGACAGAGACACAGACAGAGACACAGACAGAGACACAGACAGAGACACAGACAGAGACACAGACAGAGACACAGACAGAGACACAGACAGAGACACAGACAGAGACACAGACAGAGACACAGACAGAGACACAGACAGAGACACAGACAGAGACACAGACAGAGACACACAGAGAGACGGAGACAGACTGATACAAATACAGACAGAGAGATAGAAACAGACAGACCGAGACATAGACACAGACAGACAAGGAAAGAGACAGAGAGACAGACAGCGACACACTGACAGAGACTGGGAGAGAGACAAAGAGACAGTTACTATCCCAAGCAACGACCGGGTACTACAGCTAGTTTGAAATAAAATTTAAAAAAACCACCCTCTTTGACCACTTTTTTAACCCCTAAGAGACGCAGGTCTGACTTAATCCACATGAGGTCCCATGATGATTCCCGCTCTTCTACATCTGAAGGAACAGCTTATAGCCATAGAACAATGACCACATTTCAACTGCCGCTCAGGCTGAATTGGCCTGGATTGTGTGTTGCTAGTTGTGCGGCTAGAGATATTCTGGTCTGTGCTGTTAACTATTAGGGCGTGGTGCAGATTTGGATTTTGGAACCAGCAGGGTGCAGGTGCGGTTTCAGGGGTTTAGGCTTTTCTCCCCCTTATACCCATGAGAGTGTAACAGGCATAACACCTTGTTTTTGTATTCCCCTAATCATGGAATTCCCCACTATCATGACCTGTCTTACCTGCCCTGTGCTCATATGTGATACCCATGGTTATGGGGTACTCAGTCCCGGGCAGTGCATATCTGGTGAATGTCACTTTGGTGGCCGTTGCCCGGTTCCATGCCCTGGGCCCTTTTTGAAAAGGGGAATATTTACAGGGGATTAGAATAGTATTCACACTTGACGCCATTTGCGGTGTTGCGGCTATGTAGATGCACAATGTCCACTGCTGGGGATGGTATTAATTGCAGTATGGATGTTAAGTCCTCCGCAAGTGTGTCGCCCCGGGATAAGGGGTACTCAGATCCGGGCCACGGGGTCACTTCTGTGGGTATCACGGTGGCGTGACCCGGTCTGTGATCCCAGGCTCCACAGTAAGAAGGGGATTAGGTAAGGCAGATAGTCCGTGACGCCACCCGTGGTGTGAGGTGAGGTAACGGAGCACCGCCGCTACCGGTAAATGGACCCAGGGGATGGTTGTGGGCAGCAAGGTGGTGATTTCCCTCCACGGGTAGGGTGTTGGTGTCCCAGGACCCCGGTGAGGTGGTGCAGGGAGGAGATGGAGACCGTCTGAGAGCTGTGCGCCCGGTTGGACCGGGGGATGTTGTTACTCACAGTTCGCTTTGCAGGGAAATTCACACAGTCAGGAATTAACCAAAAATTGCCGGTGTCTGCAGCCTTCGGTGCGGAGGGTGTTTGGGGTCCCACACACAGTACAGCAGCATCCTGGTCTTGTTTTGTAGCCAGATGCTTCTTTCTCCTTCCTCAGTCAGGAACGGGGAGCCCACTCCCCCTGCAGTGATCCGGGTCACCCCTGGATGCCGGCGGGCCACTACCCTGCCCCGGCCACCTTGGGCCCCTTCCTCATACTTCCCTTTCTTATAGCAGCCAGGAGCTATCTCTCCTGGTCTGCTCTCTTCACACTCCAAACTCACTCTGCTCCAGCCCCTCCCCTCCTGCTCTGTTTAGCTCTTACACGGGGGGGGGTGGGGGGGAGGGTCTGTCCTTCTGCACTGGTGTGGGTTCAGGTTACCAAGGAGGAGAATGGCCTGCACTTTGCTGGATTTTGCAGGCTCTGTGACACCCTGGTTTTTCCAGGGCGTCACACAAGCAGGGCCTGGCCCCAGAGGGTAGGTGTAATGACTGGTGTCAGAAGAAGGTAGGCCACACAAGGGGTTCATTGCAACTGGTTCTTTACTCACTTTCTGGTGGTAACTGGTCACACGAGGCCATCTGGTTTCACCTTCAGGTCCCCTTTGTCCCAGTGCCAGTGTAGTAATCTGGTACCTTCTTCCCCTGCACCTGTCTCTGGTTGGTGGGTCCCCGTGGCGTAGAGCATCTAAGGGTCCCCGTCTGGTGGTTTTCCACTGTTGTCCGTATGACGGTAGCATGAACCCTGTGGGGTTGGAGTCTCTGGTCCTGTCCCCGGTTCTCCCTTTGCTACTGAGCCTCGGATTTTTTTAGGGTCAGCGAGGTCCTTGATGGTCCCCTCTCTGTGCAGGTATTATCAGGCCTGCCTGGAGCTTCTGCCTGACCTAGGGTCATGTACCCCGTTGGTGCGTAGTTCCGGGAGTACTCCACCGTACTCCACCATGAACTACCCTCCTGGGCACCAGGTTACTGTTGACTCCAAGTCAGTGCGTCTCCTCACGTCCACCTTCAATCTCTCCTCTGACTACTCCGACTGACTACTGTTCACTGTCTGCCCCTCCCATCTAGTCAACTAGTGGACTGGACTGGCTCAATCTCTAAGCAGCCATCCATTGGTCCGACCCTAGCTTTGCATCATTCTATGGGGGATTGTTGGGGAAAAACTGGGATTACCTGGAGTGTTTGTGTGTGACCAGCACTGGTCTTCTGGGGCCCTAGGGGTAGGCCCTGCATCCTGGTGGAGATGCAGAACCTTGTAGCTCTCTGATGGCTTCAGGGGCGCTATATTCCCCCTTGGTTAATTCCAGCCCATCCTCGGGCTGTAACTGATACAGGTTACACTTTTTTACTTTTTTTTCATGAAAACACAACATAAACAGATCTTCCCACGCAGGGGAGGTTCAAGCTTTTAACGTTGCATTAACTGGAGTACCCCTCTCTGCATCCACCACCCAAAGATCCTGGTCCCACATCCCTCTAAGGAGGCAGATCACCGGTCCCTTTGGTGACCAGGTCTGGGCCATCGCTGTCCTCGACCTTTCCTCCAACCTTCCTCTCCTTGGTGGCAGTGCTCAAACAGGGTCCACTGTTTGGATGTTCTCTGGTGATGCACAATTGGTGCAACTTATTACAGGGTAAGAGTTTTTGGCTGCTGCCACTCCTGCAGCCTGGGTCCATTTTTATATCAAACATGAAAACTGGTAAATGCAACCTTTTAAACATCTTCTTTCAATTGTGCATTTTTCAAAACCCTTATTAAGCAGGTTAAATTAACATTTTTAGCACACATTAACTGGAACAGTCAACAATAAACAAACTGGTAGCACAACGGGTCATAGCTACCAGGATGTTGGAAAGGGGCCACCTGGTTCACTTGGCCTGGCATCCTCCGCGGGTGTCCTCCTCAACCCGGGCCCTCTCCCTGGTGACGATCGCTGCTTTCTCGCTACCTGGTTAAGGGTAGCTTGCTGCCGAGTCCCCGACAGCGAATGGGCACAGTATCTGGGGAAGATCATCAGCGCTGGCGGCGGCCTCCTCCGCGACTCCCGATAACGTCGTAGCCTGGGCTATCGTCACTGGATCAGGTGATGGAGCTTGCCCCTTCCCCAGCAGAGAAGGTGATGCAACCGCTTCTGGTCTCGCTGGCTCTGGCGGTGACGCGGCCTGGTCGAGGATGGATCCCGGTGTCTGGGTCAGTGCAGCCTAGTCAAGTGGCGCTCCTCTCTTGGGCCCGCATGGCTGCCACAACCTCCATCATCTCCGCCTTACACTCCTCGACACGCTGCAGGTTTTCCGCTCGCAGAGTCCAGCACAGCCGTTGGACCTCCGCCCCTAGCCTCTCTGCGGTCCATGTCCCTGAGTGACCTGGTGCGCTGGCACTATCCCCTGATGCAGGCATGTTGCTTGTCACAGTCCTGGAGGCATTCTGTGGCAGGGCCTACGGGCTCCCTGCTTCCGGTTTTGTTTCACAAACCGGATACTCCCAGGGGGCAGGGCTTTCTTTTCGTGCCTTTCTCTCTGCTGTGGCGCAGTTACTTTTCACAGCAAAATGGCTTTGGTTTTTCAAGCAGTAAAACACAGTCCATAAAACAAAGTCTTTAAGGCACACATCACCCCGTTTAACCGGGTCCAGTTCAATCCTGTTCGTGATGCCAGGAAAAAGGGTTGTGACGCCCAGGGTTATGGGTTACTCGGTCCCAGGCAGTGCATATCTGGGGAATGTCACTTTGCTGGCCGTTGCCTGGTTCCGTGCCCTGGGCCCTTTTTGAAAAGTGGAATATTTACAGGGGATTAGAATAGTGTTCACACGTGACGCCACTTGCGGTGTTGCGGCTATGTAGATGGAGCCGCCACTGCACAATGTCCACTACTGGGACTGGTGTTAATGGCAGCCTGGATGTTAGACCCTCCACAAGCAGGGCCGGGCCCCAGCGGATAGGTGTAATGACGGGTGTGGGAAGAAGGGGTTCAGTGCAACTGGTTCTTTACTCACTTTCTGGTGGTAACTGGTCACCCGAGGCAGTCTGGTTTCACCTTAAGGTCCCCTTTGTCCCAGTGCCAGTGTAGTAATCTGGTACCTTCTTCCCCGTCACCTTTCTCTGGTTGGTGGGTCCCTGTGGCGTAGAGCAACTGGAGGTCCCCGTCCGGTGATTTTCCACTGCTGTCCGTATGACGGTAGCATGAACCCGGTGGGGTTGGAGTCTCTGGTCCTGTCCTCAGTTCTCCCTTTGCTACTGAGTCTCGGATTTTTAGTGTCAGTGAGATCCTTGATGGTCCCCTTGCTGTGCAGGTGTTATCAGGCCTGCCTGGAGCTTCTGCCTGACCTAGGGTCCTGTACCCCGTTGGTGCGTAGTTCCGGGAGTACTCCACCGTACTCCACCATGAACTACCCTTCTGGGCACCAGGTTACTGTTGACTCCAAGTCAGTGCGTCTCCTCACGTCCACCTTCACTCTCTCCTCTCACTACTCCGACTGACTACTGTCCACTGTCTGCCCCTCCCACCTAGTCAACTAGTAGATTGGACTGGCTCCACCTCTAGGTGGCCATCCATTGGTCCGACCCTAGCTCTGTACCACTCTATGGGGGATTGTTGGGGAAAAACTGGGATTACCTGGAGTATTTGTGTGTGCACGGCACTGGTCTTCTGGGGCCCTAGGGGGTAGGCCCTGCATCCTGGTGGGGATGCAGAACCTTGTTGCTCCCTGATGGCTTCAGGGGTGCTACACATACTTCCTTCCTTACTGAAGCAGTCATTTGCCCAGCTATCAGAGGACGTGTGTTGCTGCAACAGTGCTACTCCTGTACTGACATTCTCCTCATCTGCTAACAAGCAAACTTGTTGGGGTGTGTCATGGAAGGACTAGCCTCCCTGGCACTCTTCCCTCTACCCAACCTTCTGTCACCCACCTAGCTGCCTCACTCTCCTACAGCTCCATGCTAGGATCCTATCCCAGCGAGCACCTGCTCGGTGAGTAGCAAACTGCTGTCCATATTGTCTATGGATATCAGTGTTGCCAGCTGTTCATTGAGATTCTGTATATGGGTTTTCAAATGTACAATGTGCACATGTACCGCCCCGGGGCTCGGCCAGCTGCCGAGCCGCTCGGATCCGTGCTCATCGGTGGGTGGCTCGAGCTCCTCACGGACCCGGGGGGTCACGTCGCTCTGAAAGGGGGTTGGCGCTACACGTAGGGACTTCGGTGGGGAGGTCCACAGCTGGAGCCGCGGCTGTCTGTAGGGGATTTGAGTTCGTGACGCCACCCACGGGTTGTGGTGAATGGATGGACACCACCGCTGCCGTTGACTAGGCTCCCGGGGACGGTGTTGCGCAGCTTGGTGTTGACCACTCTGTGGGTAGGAGGAAGGTGCTGAGGCGGGGGATTGGATGCGTGCTGGCATGTCGGTGCGGTGTGGCGCGGTGCGCGGCCCAAAGGCACTGTTGTACTCACTATTACAAACACGCTGGAGTCTCTGGTAAACCAAACAAGATAGTGGACGGTGCGCGCAGCCGGCTGCGCTTTTCCCCTTTTTAGGTTGGTGGTTTCCGCCTTTCTCCTGCACCTCACTTTTGTAGAAATGATGACTCCTATGCCTGAGCAACGGTAGTCCGCTCCCCAGCCTGGTGTGTGCCGGTAGAGCCCTTGTTGCTCACAGACGCTGGCCCATTGGGTCTCAATGCCTGGGCGGTGGCTTTCTATGGTTGGGCTGTTGTCTTCAGTCGGGTCTTAGGTGGGAAAGGGCCTAAAGTCCAGTCCTCAATCAGTTGATTTGACTCGGCCCAGTTGTTTCTGGGCGTTGAACTGGGTCTGAGTACCCCTCCTGGTGCTCCGGTTTCCAATCAGTTCCCCGGTTCGGTACCAGCGGGCTACCACCCGATCCCGGTCCCTTACGGTTCCACCGGCTGTAATCCCAGCTCCTGCAGGCGGCCACCACCTTCTGCCTCCTTGCCAGAGGTGACTGGGCTCCAACCCAGACACCTGGTGTTGGACTATAGCAGACCTGGGCACAGGTCTGCACTTGAACTCCACTCCACTGCACTGTCAAAGCTAATCTCCCACGTTCTCCTGCCTCAGGGCCTGTGAACTCCTCGGTGGGTGGAGCCAACTGCCTGGCTCCGCCCCCTGGTGTGAACATCAAACCCGGAGGGAGGTGACAAGGTTTTTGTAGGTTGGCTGCTGTCACCTTACTAAGAGGGGGGGGTGTTTGTGTAAGGGCCTACCTGTGACTACCAGGCTAGTCCAGGGCGTCACACACACATCTTGCACCTTCAAATGGCTGTTCAAAAATTACATACATGTGACAAGATGTATACTGGTTGCCATTGTCAATAATGGAACACATTTTTATAGTGGGGATTGCACAAGACAGATATATTAATTAAATAAATACAAACAGTGAATCAGTTCAACTTACTTCTTTCTAAACTCCCTGAATCCAAAGTCACTGAATCACACTCGCCTGATTGCTCACACTCAATTTGGAGCATGATTTATTACTTTCTTTTCCCTGAGCTGCAATACCAACTCATTGCAATTTTTTTCAAAGGACCATCTCTCTGATGAATTTCTTATTTTTTTCAGCCTAATAATGGTCGGTTTCTTTTTATTGAGAGCTCATTTGACTGAATGTTGAGGGTTCACAGTAACAGCTTCCAAATGTAAATGCTACACCTGGAATCAGCTCCAGACCTTTCACCTGTGTCATTGATGATGGATTAATGAAGGAATAGCCTATGTAGTCCATTGAAGAGTGCTGCTCCTATTTTTTGCTTCTAACTGTACAGCTGATGGATCTGTAAACTATAAGTACACAGCTGGCATAGAGTTGCAAACCTTTTTGCAGAGCACTTTGTTCTCCATATGTATGTTTGAAAAATTAAACAATGGTGAGGTGTACTATTTGTTGTTTGAACATTTTTGACAAAGTCAAACAAAACAGCAGTCTGTTAGCTATTCTTGTCCAGCACTAAATCATTAAAGTTTAATAGCATGCTAATTAGTTTTCTGTGAAAAAAAAAATATATGGGTTAAATCGGCTACATCAATCACAAATGACAGTGATGAGCCCCAGGGCAGAAGTTGCATTTGTCAGTAATATGTTTTAACAAGCTGTGTCAGTCCTTATAGTCGCTGACTTCTTTCTTTGGAAAATATATAAAGCCACCTGCCAATTAAAAAATATTTCCTCTGTAGATTCATCTTTTGTATGCCATCTTACCCCAGCGACACAGCAATTAGAAAAGCACTTAATTAAACAATGAATGGCGTGTGCTGGGTATAATGAGTGAGAGGAACAATACACAGAAAATGTAGCATACCGGAGAGCCAATTGTCCTGTTACTTAACCCGAACATATTTCTTGCTTTATTATGGTGTTCAATTTGTAACTAAATGAAAGTCCGTCTTATAGGATAGCCTTAACTGGGAAACAAAGAACAGCTTGACATGTCATACCTTTGATTCCTAATGAAAGCCAATAATTTTTCAACGCGTTCTTCTCTTTTCCATTCTATATAATACAATGTTTAATATTAGGAGGTGAAATGAACATAGGGCCACACAACACTTTGAAAGGCAACAAATTTTGCTCTATTTAAAGTCTACCTGGTACATATATTTCTAAGGGTACTTTCACACTTGTGTCGTTTGGCATCCGTCACAATGCGTTGTGTGACGCATGTGATGGATGCGTTGTAAATAGTGTGATAATAAAGGCAATGGATTCCTGTGAAATAACACGTTGTGTTAGTTTTCTTTAGCCGAGAGAGAGAGAGCCCCCATCATCACCGCACACACCCCGGCACTACCGCACCCATCATCACCGCACACCCCCCGGCACTACCGCCCCCCATCATCATCGCACACACCCCGGGACTACTGCACCCATCATCACCGCACACATGCAGGCACTACCGCACCCATCATCACCGCACACACGCAGGCACTACCGCTCCCATCATCATCACACACACCCCGGCAGTACTGCACCCATCATCACCGCACACACGCAGGCACTTCCGCCCCCATCATCATTGCACACACCCCGGCACTACCGCACCCATCATCACCGCACACACTCCGGCACTACCGCACCCATCATCACCGCACACACCCCGGCACTACCGCCCCCATCATCACCGCACACACGCAGGCACTACCGCCCCCATCATCATCGCACTCATCCCAGCAGTACCGCATCCATCATCACCACACACATGCAGGCACTACCGCACCCACCATCACCGCACACACCCTGGCACTACCACACCCATCATCACCGCACACACTCTGACCCTACCGCCCCCATCATCACCGCACACACCCCGGCACTACCGCACCCATCATCACCGCACACACCCCGGCACTACTACACCCATCATCACTGTACACACCAGCACTACCTCAGTGACATCCCCGTTGGCAGCGCGATTCACTTCAGTTGCTGCGTGGAGCTAACAGAGAGCGGCGGTGTTCTACGACCGCTCCTGTCAGCTTTATGTAGCAGAGCTGAAGGCGTTGTGGGACCTCATGTGGATTACGTCGGAGCTGGAGGGGTATTTGGAGATTAATAAAGTGGTGAAAGAGGGTGTTTTTTTGTCTTTTATTCCAAATAAAGGATTTTTTCAGGTGTATTTGTTTATTTACTTTCACTTACAGATTAATCATTGAGGGTATCTCATGGACGCCTGCCATGATTAACCTAGGACTTAGTGGCAGCTATGGGCTGCCATTAACTCCTTATTACCCCGACTTCCACCGCACCAGGGCAATTTGGGATGAGCCGGGTAGAGTCCCAGGACTGTCGCATCTAATGGATGCGGCAATTCCGGATGGCTGCTGGCTGATATTGTTAGGCTGGGGGGATCCCCATAATGTGGAGCTCCCCATCCTTAGAATACCAGCCTTCAGCCGTGTGGCTTTACCTTGGCTGGTATCAAAGTTGGGCGGACCGCACATCGTTTTTTGTTAATTATATATTTATTTATTTTACTGCACGATATAGACCTGCCCACTGGTGGCTGTGATTGGTTGCAGTGAAACAGCTGTCACACAGCGTGGGGGCGTGTCTGACTGCAACCAATCATAGGCACCAGTGGGCGGGGAAAGCAGTGAATATGAGATGGAATAATGAGCGGCTGGCATTTTCAAAAGAGGAAAAGCCACCAGAGCAGTGTGACAGCCGTGCAGCGCCACGCCGGTGATAGGTGAGAATGAGAGAGGAGGTGAGAGGGAGAGACCGACAGACAGAGAGAGAGAGACCGACAGAGAGAGAGAGACCAGGAGTGATTTTAAATGATTTAGAACGTTCTGCTGGACATGCTGAGCAACCTCAGGAAAACTTGATGGAATCCTGCACTGGAATCCGTCGCCAAATGCATGGCGATGGAATCCAGCACCATAGACATTCATTATGCCTCTTAACGGATCCCGACGGAATCCTGCGGAGTGTGTTTTTTTTACAGCAACAAAAAACGCTTCATTCAGCGTTCCTTCTGCCTGATGGTCACTGACTGTCACCGACAAAGAAAAGAAAAACTCCAGCTTACCATATAGCTCTGTGCAACAGGACTAGGCATGCTCGTGATCCATCAGAAAGCCAAGCTGTAGTCAAAGGAGGGTTGGATCCAGCATCAAAAAATCCATAGTTAAAAATTCAACTTTATTGAAAATATATATAAAAATATATAGGAAGCATATATTTTTTTTAGCAGAGGGATGGGGCAAAGTGCACACCTTACGCATTTCGGACGGTGAATTTAAAAGAAGTCCTTAGTCATAGGTGTTTAAGCAAGGAGAAAACACATGTTATATGCTCAAGGGTAAGATTCACAATGGACGTGGGGAACGTCTCTCAGTGGAGGAGGGGGGGGGGGGGAAACATCACAGCTGATACATCATGCAGAGGTAGATAAACGACAGAGCTTATGTATGAAGATATATACTGAAATATAAAACCTAATTATTGGAACCGCTATTTTAACTGGATGGTATTAACGCATATAAAAAAAAAACAAAAAAAAAAACAAATCATAAAAAAAGTGTTACCGTTAATAATGGATATGGAAAATATAGTGATATGTTATTTTTATATTTTTACGTGGTTATATCGTACAAATATCATAAATACACACGTATATATATATATATGTGTGTATGTGTATATATATATATATATGTATATGTATGTATATATATATATATATATATATATATATATATATATATATATATATATATATATATATATATATATATAATGGTAAGGGCTATAATATATAGTTAATGCAGATTTGTATCATGCGATAAAAATCATGCGATAAAAAAATCGGATATGCGGTATTCGATGGCTGTATGTGATGATAATAACGCTTGTCAAGAAGTGTGTATTTATTTATGTTATAAAGTATATCTTAAATCTGAGCAGTAGTATATGTTTTAACGTGCGTGCACGTGATTATATTGTACATACCGTATTTTTCGCTTTATAAGACGCACCTAATTATAGGACGCACCTAGGTTTTAGAGGAGGAAAATTAAAAAAAAAAAATTGAGCCAAATAGTGTGCTAAAACATTTTAATAAAATAAAAAAAAACATTATTTTAACAATTTATACTCAACAGGAGGGTCTGTTATGGGGGGATCTGTGGATGATGCACTGTTATGGGGGACCTGTGGATGACGCACTGTTGTGGGGGACCTGTGGATGACGCACTATTGTGGGGGACCTGTGGATGACGCACTATTGTGGGGGACCTGTGGATGACGCACTATTGTGGGGGACCTGTGGATGACGCACTATTATGGGGGACCTGTGGATGACGCACTATTATGGGGGACCTGTGGATGACGCACTATTATGGGGGACCTGTGGATGACGCACTATTATGGGGGACCTGTGGATGACGCACTATTATGGGGGACCTGTGGATGACGCACTATTATGGGGGACCTGTGGATGATGCACTGCTGTGGGGGACCTGTAGATGACTCTGTTATGGGGGACCTGTGGATGAGGGTCTGTTATGGGGGATCTGTGGATGATGCACTGCTGTGGGGGACCTGTGGTTGACACTGTTATGGGGGACCTGTGGATGATGCTCTGTTATGGGGGACCTGTGGATGATGCTCTGTTATGGGGGACCTATGGATGACGCACTATTATGAGGGACCTGTAGATGAGGGTCTGTTATGGGGGATCTGTGGATGATGCACTGCTGTGGGGGACCTGTGGATGATGCACTTTTATGGGGATCTGGGACTACCACCCCCCTCATTATTAGGAACACACCTATGTACGGTATACTATACATGGCTGTATTCTGAAAGATGAGGGGGGGTTGTAGTCACATTTACACTTTGGCCACTACATTAGTCCCTCCCTGGAGTGTTAACACTAAATATGACTACAGCCCCCATCATCCTTCAGAATACACCGATTGATACAGTATATTCTGAAGCTGATGATGGGGGTTGTGTTCCCCTTCAGTGTTTTTCCTCACCTATTAGGACCCTTCGTTCAGCTGACAACATTTGTGGCTGAGGCTCAGATCACTGATTGGTGGAGGCAGCTCTGCAGCCGTTGTCTCCACCAATCAGCATCCAGCCCTGGAGAGGAGGAGGAGAATTGTTCTTCTCCCTCTCCTCTTTCTTATGATAGTCTCCGCCTGCTGCGAAGATCTAAAATGGAGCCCGCGCATGCACAGATTGCGATCTTCGAGAGCCGCTATCTCTATCTGCGCCTGCGCAGCCTCCGATGCAATGGACTTTAAGAAAATGGCTATGGAAGGCGGCACATGCGCAGATGGAGATCTCGCTTCTCTGAGATCTCCATCTGCGCCTGCGTTACCTCCGCAGTCATTTTCCGGAAGTCGCGTTGGAGGCAGCGCAGGCAGATAAACATTTCGGCTATGGTGACCGCTGCTGCAGCCATTTGCCGGAAGATCAATGGCGGCCTCCGCTCCCGATTGCCGGTGGGTCCATGGCGCCCTCATCGCGCCACCATAACACTGAAACCCGGCCCACAGCAATGTCAGCATCGCTCAAGCGACAGCGGCAGCACCAGCACCAGCCTCCTGTGACTCACCCCACCGCCGCATTGTTGCCCGGTAAGTTACATTCACTTTGTAAGACGCACCCCTATTTTCCCCACAATTTTGGGGGAAAAAAAGTGCGTCTTATAAAGCGAAAAATACGGTATGTTATAAACACATATATATATATGACTTTGTCTGCACCATCACAAGTATGCACCATATAAGTATGATGCATTGAATTAGGCCAGAGATATTATGATGCACTTGGTCATCTATCATCTATCATCTGCCATCATCTAATCACCATGTCTATCTTCCCACAGGTATGTCAATTCATCCATCCTACTTTCCCATGAACTGATCTGCTCTCCCCTTCTCTCTGCTGTGTGTTTTAAAGGAGTTGTCCGACATACTCAAAATTTTTTGGTAAGCTAATCTGTGCTGTATTGTCATATAAAACACCCCTACATTGTTATTTTTGTTTGTTTGTTTTTGTTTTGTTTGGTTTTTTTTTATTTATGTTTTCTAACTTTTGTTCCTCTTGAATTCACTCTTTATTCTCTGCAGCTCTTTTACATTCAGCTCTAGCAAACCTGACCACTTCCTGTGCAAAACCTGTCAGAGCTGGCACCGCCCGGCCTCAGTGGGGCCCCACCCCAGTGTCCAGCCTCGCCCCCTGCACACACATTCCATGTCAGTATTCTTCCCCAGCACCTGACCTGTAATCACTACAGCATTGCAAATAACAGCCCCACATCGGGCTCTGCACCCCACACCACATCGGGCTCTGCACCCCACACCACATTGGGCTCTGCACCCCACACCACATCGGGCTCTGCACCGCACACGCACATATGGCTCTGCACACCACACGCACACATATGGCTCTGCACCACACACGCACACATATGGCTCTGCACCACACACACACACACATGGCTCTGCACCACACACACGCACATATGGTTCTGCACCACACACACACACATATGGTTCTGCACCACACACACGCACATCGGACTCTGCACCCCACATCGGGCTCTGCACCCCACATCAGGCTCTGCACCCCACACCACATCGGGCTCTGCACCCCACACGCACATCGGACTCTGCACCGCACACGCACATCGGGCTCTGCACCGCACACGCACATCGGGCTCTGCACCGCACACGCACATCGGGCTCTGCACGGCACACGCACATCGGGCTCTGCACGGCACACGCACATCGGGCTCTGCACGGCACACGCACATCGGGCTCTGCACGGCACACGCACATCGGGCTCTGCACGGCACACGCACATCGGGCTCTGCACGGCACACGCACATCGGGCTCTGCACGGCACACGCACATCGGGCTCTGCACGGCACACGCATATATGGCTCTGCACACCACACGCACACATATGGCTCTGCACCACACACGCACACATATGGCTCTGCACCACAGACACACACACACACACACACACAAGGCTCTGCACCACACACACACACACAGGGCTCTGCACCGCACATGTCATGGGCGGGGAGGACGCCACTGCGCTGTGCTCGCTAACGCTCGGGTCCGGCGCTGGTGCGATGGCTGCTCGGTGGCTCGAGCGGTGGGACGGATCCGGGAACTCGAGCAGCGCTTCTTGCCCGTGAGTGAAAGGGATGGTTGGTTTGGGGAATTTAGTCCATGACGCCACCCACGGGTCGTGGTGAAGATGGGTACCACCGCTGCTGGTGACGGGGATCCCGGGAGCGATGGTAGGGAGCAGCTGGGATGTTGTTTTTCCCCTCCGTGTGTATGGGTCGGTGGTCCCGGGGCCCGGTGATGTTGTGACGGGTAGGCAGGGTTGGTGAGGTGCAGGGTCACAGAGACAGCACGGCGCGGTGCCCGGATGGCACTGGTGTACTCACTCAGCAAGAAAGATACAAAGTCCTCGGTAAACCAAACGGCTGGATGGACGGGTCCCGCAGCCGGCTGCAGTGTTTCTCCCCGGACAGGTGATGGAGGCTGTCTTTCCCTGCACCTTGATGTTCTCTTTCTGACTACTATGGATTCCCAACGGTAGTCCGCTCCCCGGTGTATGGGTACCGGAGGAGCCCGTTTGCCCGCAGACGCTGGCCCTTGGGTCTCTAGCCTTAGGCGGTAGCTGTATACCCTCACGGTGTGGGCAGTTGCCTTCAATCTGGACTTTTGCTGCTGTGAAACCCCTGGGGTTCCAGTCACATTCGGATCTGACTATTGTCGGCGGCTCTAAGCCTGGTCGGGGTCCGATGGCCCTGCCTGTGTGTGCTGGCTTCACTTCGCTCCTCGGTCGGTACCGGCGGGCCATTGCCCGTCCCCGCTCCTACGGTTCCGCGTTGCTCCACCACTCCTGCAGAGACGGCCACCACCGTCTGCCAACCTTGCTGTCAGTGCCTGGGCCACAAACCCAGACACCCAAGTGCTTGCTCCTCACTCCTCAAACTCCAAAACTACTCTGACGCTTTTCCCGCCTCCAGGCCTGTGAACTCCTTGGTGGGTGGAGCCAACCGCTTAGCTCCGCCCCACCTGGTGTAGACATCAGACCCTGGAGGTAGGCAACAAGGGTTTTGTGTTTGGCTGTTGTCCCTGTCTAGTGGGGGTGGGGTGTTGGTGTGTTATCTGTGATGACCTGGCTAGGCCAGGGTGCCACACACACACACACTGGGCTCTGCACCGCACACAAACAGGGCTCTGCACCGCACACACACACATATGGCTCTGCACCGCACACACACACACACATATGGCTCTCCACCGCACGCACACACGGCGCTCTGTACCGACCCCCCTACCCCCATAGGGAACACATGTAGGGAGTACATACTCACCCGTCCTCGGTCCCCGCCGCTCCTGCACGTTCGCACGCTATCTGTGCTCTGGACATATGAGCACAGTAGTGACGTTACCGCTGTGCTGAAGAGAGCACAGACAGCGGGACAGTGATGAGAAGCAGCGCTGCGCTCCCTCTCATCAGCGCTTTCAAATGTACCGGCATCTGTGATCTGTGATGCCGGTACATTTGAATGTGTGATCCTGAGCAGGGGGCCCGGTGCTGGAGCTGATACCATATGCAGCGCCGCCACGCCCCTCCCCCAGGTGACGGACCCCACAGCAGTGCAGGGGGATGTTGCGGGGAGAGTACGGGGTGCGGGGGAATGTGTGGGAGGGTGCAGGGAAGGGGGGCGGGGCTCATCGCACTGTAGCCACCCAGCAGGGAGGCGACATGCTGTTCCAGATTTGCATGTCAACATGGTCCTGCCCATGTTGACATGAAATAACCGGAAGCAGCAAAATCGCGGCAGGAGCGGTCACATGACCATTCTGAGTCGGGAGAGAGAGGCTGACAGCAGGGCAGGTAAGTGGTCTCTATCTACTTACCTGCCCCAATGTAGCCCAATAGGGAAATAAAAAAAAAAGGTCAAAAGAAGCCGGATAACCCCTTTAATACATGGTATGTCAATTCATCCATCCTACTTTTCCAATGTATCTGACCTGTTCCCTCTTTGCTTCAATATCTCCCTGGCATGCTCCAGCATCTCACTGTGATCTCTCCCCCCCTGTTCCCCACCTTACTTTTATGACCTTTGTTTATTTTGCCTATGTGAAGCTGCATCTGGCAATCTGATTGAGTGGTCAAGGGGTTTTTGTTGCATCCCACCCCTTCATAGTTGATTGCACTTGTATGTGTATATACTGGGGCAACTAAAAGTCTGCACCAGACTTTGTCTGCACCATATAAGTATGATGCATTAAATTAGGCCAGAATTGGTCCGGAAGTGACCGTAAGGTAATTGACCACATAGTCAATGTAAACAATGTTTGTGTGTCTCTTAACTTTCACCCCCTTCCCTTTCTACTGCACCCTATGATCTCTAAACCCAGTAATGAACTTTTCATCTCTCCCTCCATCCTCCCCACCCATCTCACCTTCCCCTCACATATTTTCTTCCACATGTCACCCAGTGTCTCCAGACACACACGGCCATCTCACGGCCTCTCCTGCTCCCACATACTGACACTCTCACTGCTTCTCCTCACTGCTGGAGATATCTCTCCAAATCCTGGTCCTCCTCACCACATCCCTATTGTCACTTCAAACTCTCATCCACAATCTAACACAAATTTCCGCACCCTCTCAAACCTCATACTCATTCACCCAGCCTCCGCTCCCCCAGTCCCGCAAACAGGAGCTCTATGGAACGCTCGCTCTGTCTGCAACAAACTATCCTACATCCATGATCTTTTCATCACTAATAAACTCTCCTTCCACGCCATCACAGAAACCTGGCTTACCCCCTCTGACACAGCCTCTCCTGCTGCACTGTCTTATGGCGGTCTCCAACTCTCTCACACACCCCACCCCAGCAACAAGCATGGTGGAGGAGTTGGTTTTACCCGTCCGACCAATGCTCCTTTACACCAATTCCACTACCACCCTCTGTTACTCTCCCATCTTTTGAGGTGCACTCCGTACGCATCTACGCCCCCTCCAACCTTCAACTGGCTGTCATTTACCGCCCTCCAGGGCCAGCCGCTGCCTTTTTTGATCATTTCACCACCTGGCTACTACACCTCCTTTCCACCGACATCTCCACCATCATTATGGGTGATTTCAATGTCCCCATTGACACTTCCCACTCATCTGTCTCCAAACGTCTAACACTCGCTTCCTCCTTCGGCCTCACCCAATGGTCTTCTGCAGCTACTCACAAGGATGGCCACACGCTGGACCTCATCTTCACTCGCTTCTGTTCCCTATCTAACCTCTCTAACTCGCCTCTCCCCCTGTCTGACCACAACCTACTCACATTCTCTTCACTCTCTTTGCCAAGTACGCAACCCCCCCTCCACAAACTTTCACACCCTCGCAGAAATATCAAACACATTGATTTACACGCCATTTCTCAGTCCCTTCTCCCTCTCACAGACATTGCATTTCTACACGATGCAGATGCTGCTGCAACTTTATACAATACTACAATCTCTACAGCTCTCGAATCAGCTGCCCCCCTCACACACACCAAAACCCGCACAATCAATAGGCAACCCTGGCACACGAGGCAGACTAAAGAACTAAGACGGGCTTCCAGAATTGCTGAGCGCATATGGAATAGGTCTCATTCCACTGAGCACTTTATTGCATATAAAGAGTCCCTTACCACTTTCAAGTCCACACTCACTGCTGCAAAACAAACCTACTTCTCATCCCTCATATCCTCTCTCTCTCACAACCCTAAACAGCTATTCAACACTTTCAATTCTCTCCTCCGTCCTCCAGCACCACCTCCCTCTCCTCTCCTCTCAGCTTATGACTTTGCCTCTTTCTTCAAGCAGAAGATTGACAACATCAGAGCAAGCTTTGGCCCACAATCACCACAGCCACTTCTCACAACTACTCAGCCTTCTTCCTCCAAATCCAGCTTCTCCGCCATGACAGAAAACAATCTTTCCACTCTACTCTCAAGATCACATCTAACAACCTGTGCACTGGACCCGCTGCCATCCCACCTCATCCCCAACATCACCGCAGTCCTCATCCCAGCCCTAACCCATCTCTTCAACCTATCACTAACAACTGGTGTATTCCCTTCATTCTTTAAACATGCCTCTATTACACCCATCCTCAAAAAGCCCTCCCTTGACCCATCCTCTGTGTCAAACTATCGCCCCATATCCCTTCTCCCCTATGCCTCAAAACTACTAGAACAGCATGTTCATCTTGAACTGTCCTCAGACCTCTCATCCTGCTCCCTCTTTGACCAGCTACAATCTGGCTTCCGACCGCATCATTCCACTGAAAGTGCCCTAACTAAAGTCACTAATGACCTACTAACCGCCAAAGCCAAGCGACACTACTCTATCCTCCTCCTACTGGACCTGTCCTCTGCCTTCGACACAGTAGACCATTCCCTCCTACTACAGATTCTCTCATCTCTGGGCATCACAGACTTGGCCCTATCTTGGATTTCTTCATACCTAACTGACCGAACTTTCAGCGTCTCCCATTCTCACACCACTTCCTCATCTCGCCCACTATCTGTCGGTGTCCCCCAAGGCTCAGTTCTTGGACCCCTGCTGTTCTCCATCTACACCTTCGGCCTGGGACAGCTCATAGAGTTCCACGGCTTCCAGTATCATCTCTATGCCGATGACACACAGATCTACCTCTCTGGACCTGACATTACCTCTCTACTAACCAAAATCGCACAATTTCTATCTGCTATTTCATCCTTTTTCTCTGCGTGATTCCTAAAACTTAACAGACAAAACAGAGTTCATTGTCTTTCCCCCTCCTCACTCATCTCCTCCAACAAGCCTTTCCATCAAACTTGATGGTTGCTCACTCTCCCCAGTCTCACAAGCACGTTGCCTTGGAGTAACCCTCGACTCTGCTCTATCCTTCAAGCCACACATCCAAGTCCTCTTCGACTCATGCCAATTACAACTCAAAAATATCTCCCGGATCCGTGCTTTCCTTAACCAAGAATCAGCAAAAACATTAGTGCATGCCCTCATCATCTCCCGCCTTGACTACTGCAACCTCCTGCTCTCTGGCCTCCCTTCCAACACTCTTGCACCCCTCCAATCTATCCTAAACTCTATGGCCCGCCTAATCCACCTCTCCCCTCGCTACTCCCCAGCCTCGCCACTCTGCCAATCCCTTCACTGGCTTCCCATCACCAAACGACTCCAGTTCAAAACATTAACCATGACATACAAAGCCATGCACAACCTGTCTCCTCCCTATATCTGTGACCTAGTCTCCCGGTACCTACCTGCATGCAACCTCAGATCCTCCAAGATCTCCTTCTCTGCTCCTCTCTTATCTCCTCTTCCCACAATCGCGTACAAGATTTCTCCCGTGCATCTCCCATACTCTGGAACGCTCTACCTCAGCACATCAGACTCTCACCTACCGTGGAAAGCTTCAAGAGGAACCTCAAGACTCACCTCTTCCAACAAGCCTACAACCTACAATAGCCCTCAGTCCAGTAGACCACTGCGCAACCAGCTCTGTCCTCACCTATTGTACCATCACCCATTCCAAGTAGACTGTGAGCCCTCGCAGGCAGGGTCCTCTCTCCTCCTATACCAGTCTGTTTTGTACTGTTAATGATTGTTGTACGTATACCCTCTTTCACTTCTAAAGCGCCATGGAATAAATGGCGTTATAATAGTAAATAATATAATATGCCGTAATATATAGTCGATGAAAGCATATTTATATTATGCGATAAAAATCATGCGATAATAATCGCATATGCGTTATATGCGGTATTCAATTGCTATATGTGATAATAACGCTTATCAAGTAGAGTATATTTATTTGTTATAATATTATAGAATATGTCTTAAATCTGAACAGTAGCTTATGATTTTTGCATGTGTGTACGTCATTGCATCGTGCATGTTATGGATATATATACAGTTAGGTCCAGAAATATTTGGACAGTGACACAATTTTCGCGAGTTGGGCTCTGCATGCCACCACATTGGATTTGAAATGAAACCTCTACAACAGAATTCAAGTGCAGATTGTAACGTTTAATTTGAAGGTTTGAACAAAAATATCTGATAGAAATTGTAGGAATTATACACATTTCTTTACAAACACTCCACATTTTAGGAGGTCAAAAGTAATTGGACAAATAAACCAAACCCAAACAAAATATTTTTATTTTCAATATTTTGTTGCGAATCCTTTGGAGGCAATCACTGCCTTAAGTCTGGAACCCATGGACATCACCAAACGCTGGGTTTCCTCCTTCTTAATGCTTTGCCAGGCCTTTACAGCCGCAGCCTTCAGGTCTTGCTTGTTTGTGGGTCTTTCCGTCTTAAGTCTGGATTTGAGCAAGTGAAATGCATGCTCAATTGGGTTAAGATCTGGTGATTGACTTGGCCATTGCTGAATGTTCCACTTTTTTGCACTCATGAACTCCTGGGTAGCTTTGGCTGTATGCTTGGGGTCATTATCCATCTGTACTATGAAGCGCCGTCCGATCAACTTTGCAGCATTTGGCTGAATCTGGGCTGAAAGTATATCCCGGTACACTTCAGAATTCATCCGGCTACTCTTGTCTGCTGTTATGTCATCAATAAACACAAGTGATCCAGTGGCATTGAAAGCCATGCATGCCCATGCCATCACGTTGCCTCCACCATGTTTTACAGAGGATGTGGTGTGCCTTGGATCATGTGCCGTTCCCTTTCTTCTCCAAACTTTTTTCTTCCCATCATTCTGGTACAGGTTGATCTTTGTCTCATCTGTCCATAGAATACTTTTCCAGAACTGAGCTGGCTTCATGAGGTGTTTTTCAGCAAATTTAACTCTGGCCTGTCTATTTTTGGAATTGATGAATGGTTTGCATCTAGATGTGAACCCTTTGTATTTACTTTCATGGAGTCTTCTCTTTACTGTTGACTTAGAGACAGATACACCTACTTCACTGAGAGTGTTCTGGTCTTCAGTTGATGTTGTGAACGGGTTCTTCTTCACCAAAGAAAGTATGCGGCGATCATCCACCACAGTTGTCATCCGTGGACGCCCAGGCCTTTTTGAGTTCCCAAGCTCACCAGTCAATTCCTTTTTTCTCAGAATGTACCCGACTGTTGATTTTGCTACTCCAAGCATGTCTGCTATCTCTGATGGATTTTTTTTTTTTTCAGCCTCAGGATGTTCTGCTTCACCTCAATTGAGAGTTCCTTAGACCGCATGTTGTCTGGTTACAGCAACAGCTTCCAAATGCAAAACCACACACCTGTAATCAACCCCAGACCTTTTAACTACTTCATGGATTACAGGTTAACGAGGGAGACACCTTCAGAGTTAATTGCAGCCCTTAGAGTCCCTTGTCCAATTACTTTTGGTCCCTTGAAAAAGAGGAGGCTATGCATTACAGAGCTATGATTCCTAAACCCTTTCTCCGATTTGGATATAAAAACTCTCATATTGCAGCTGGGAGTGTGCACTTTCAGCCCATATTATATATATAATTGTATTTCTGAACATGTTTTTGTAAACAGCTAAAATAACAAAACTTGTGTCACTGTCCAAATATTTCTGGACCTAACTGTACATATCTACATATATATATGCTGAAGTAATAAGAGCTATAATATATGGTCGATAAATGCGTGTTTATATCATGAAAAAAAAAACAAAAAAAATGCGATAAAAATCGCATGTGCGTTATATGCGGTATTTAATTGCTATATGTGATAACAATAACATTTATCGGGTAGATGTAATTTTATTTATTGCATTATAGAATATATCTCAGGTCTGAACGGTAATTTAAACCTTTGGGGAAACGTGCATTTAATTTTAGAATCCATTTAGCGTCAATGTATAGAAGCTTCTGAAACCAGTCTCCACCCCGATGAGGGCGGTTAACTCTTTCAATGCCGATGACCTCAAGAGCTGAAAAATCTCCATTATGCGTCTCATAGAAGTGTTTAGTGAGGCCTGACATGGCTCTGGGTTTAGTAATGTGACCTGAGGCTGTATTGGTTGGGATATTTAAATGTTCTGATATACGTCTGCATAAATTACGTGATGTGCATCCAATGTAATGTTTGCTGCATGTTGAGCAAGTTGCTCGGTATACGACATATGTTGTAGCACAGTTTCTGAATGAAGTAATATTATATTTTTTATGTTCAGCATCTGTGAATGTTAGAGTTTTTTTCATGTATGGACATAAATGGCAGTGACTGCTACTACATTTATTTGAGCCTATGGTTTTTAGTTTTAGCCAGGTGTCTGTAGGCTTGTTGGATATATACAAAGATGGAGATATGATATTGCCTATATTTGTGGACCTGCGGGCAACTACATTGATACCACTGGCGATAATGTCTGATAAAGTGGGATCTTGAGAAAGCATAGGAGTAAATTGATAAAATACTTTATTTAATGTTTTGGAAATCCTTACTGCATGGTGTGGAAAATACAATTTTGTTACTCCAATTATTAGGTGTTTGTTTCTTATTATCTGATAATAAATCAGATCTACTCTTGTTGTCAGTGTCGGGGGCGGGGGCCAGCTTTCCTGTCGCGGGGGCTGCTCAGGGAGATCGCGCTCAGATCCGGTACCTACTCCTCGATGACTCGAGCGGGCCGGACCCGGGGCTCGAGCAGCGCACCTCGCCCACGAGTGAAAAGGGAGGGGAATTGGATTTTTGGGATGGATAGAGTGTTCGTGACGCCACCCACGGGTTGTGGTGATGGTGGGCACCACAGCTGCTGGTGACGGGGTTCCCGGGAGCGATGGCGGGGAGCAGCTAGGTGTTGACCCCTCCGTGGGTAGTGGCTGTTGGTCCCGGGGTCCGGTATGAGGTTGGGTTCTAGTAGGATGGGGTGCAGGGTTGTGGTGCAGCGAGGCGCGGTGCCGGATGGCACTGGTGTACTCACTCAGACACAGATGGACAGAGTCTCTGGTAAATCAAATGGCTGGATGGACGGGGCCCGCAACTGGCTGCGGTGTTCTCCCTGGATGGGTTGATGGTGGCTGTCGTTTCCCTGCACCTGTGTTTTGTGTCTTTACTCCAATGCCTGGGCACCGGGAGTCCGCTCCCCGACGTATACGTGCTGGAGGAGCCCTTTTGCCCACAGACGCTGGCCCTTTGAATCTCTGGCCCTTGGTGGTGGCACTTATCTGGAACGGTTGGGCTGATGCCTTCAATCGGGACTTGGGTGGGAATGAACCCCTGAGGTCCAGACCGCAATCAGAAAATTTGACTAGAGGTTGGCTTTAAGCCTAGTCGGGGTCTGAGTACCCTGCCTGGTGCTTGGCTCCAATCGGCTCCCCACTGCCCGACCCCGTTCCTATGGTTCCGCTGACCTTCGCCAACTCCTGCAGATGGCCACCACCATCTGCCGACCTTGCTTGAAGTGCCTGGGCTCCAACCCAGACACCAACAGTTTTCACTTCTCACTCACTCCTGCCCACAACTGGACTGACTACTGTGTTTTTCCCGCCTCCAGCCTGTGAACTCCTCGGTGGGCGGGGCCAACTGCCTGGCTCCGCCCCACCTGGTTGGACTTCAACCCTGGAGGGTGGCAACAAGGGTTTCATGTGTGACTGGTGTGACCTGTCCAGGAAAGGGGGGGGGTATGGTGTTGTGTAGTGACCTGTGACCCCTGGGGCCAGGGCGTCACATCAGCTATTTGGATGGCTCTGTTTAAAATTGCGTGTGAGTAGTCTCTGTTAAGTAAGCGTGATTGTATACGTTCTTTTTCATGATTGTAGGCTAGTATCATCCGCAGAAAGCAATACATCTAGAAAAGGAGCAGAATTAGTATGTAAGTCTACAGTGAATTGCAGATTGAGGACATTGGCATTGATATAATTTTTGAAAGAGTTGATGTTTTCGGTGTCAGAATCAGATTTTTTCCATATCATAATCAGGTCATCAATATGTCGCGGGCGGGTAGGCCGCCGCCGCTGCGCTCGTTAACGCTCGGGTCTGGCGCTGCTGCGATGGCTGCTCGGTGGCTCGAGCGGTGGGCCGGATCCGGGGACTCGAATGGCGCTCCTTGCCCGTGAGTGAAAGGGGTAATTTGGTTTGGGGATTTGGTCCGTGACGCCACCCACGGGTTGTGGTGAGGTTGGGCACCACCGCTGCTATTGACGGGGATCCCGGGAGCGATGGCAGGGAGCAGCTGGGATGTTATTCTCCCCCTCCGTGGATAGGGGTTGGTGGTCCCGGGGCCCGGTGAGGTGACGGGGAGGCAGGATTGGCAAGGTGCAGGGTCGCTTGGACTGCGCAGCGCGGTGCCGAATGGCACGGTTGTACTCACTCAGCCACAAATGTACGCAAAGTCTCTGGTAAACCAAACGGCTGGATGGACGGGTCCCGCAGATGGCTGCTGTAGTTTCTCCCGGATGGTTGGTGGTGGCTGCCTTTCCTTGCACCTTTTGTGTATGTTCGGTCCCGATGAATTCCCACCGGGAACCCGCTCCCCAGCGTGTATTTGTGGCGGAGGAGCCCTTTTGCCCGCAGGCTCTGGCCCTTGGAACTCTCGCTGTGGCGGTAGCTGTATTTCCTTTTGCTGGTTGGACGGTTGCCTTCAATCGGGTCTTGGCTGTTAGGAAACCCGTGGGGTTCCGGTCACTGATGGATTTGACCTCTAATGTCGACTCCAAGCCTGGTCGGGGTCCGTAGGCCCTGCCTGTGTGTGCTGGATTCACTTCGCTCCCCGGTTCGGTACCGGCGGGCCACCGCCCGTCCCCGGTCCTATGATTCCGCGTTGATCTGCCTCTCCTGCAGACGGCCACCACCGTCTGCCAACCTTGCTCTTAGTGCCCGGGCCACACACCCGGACACAGTCAGTTTGCTCCTCCACTACTACTTAACTCCTCTCTCCTTCACTTCCCTAACTGTTCTCTCCTCTGACTCCTTTCCCGCCTCTAGGACTGTGAACTCCTCAGTGGGTGGGGCCAACCGCCTGGCTCCACCCGACCTGGGGTGGACATCAGCCCCTGGAGGGAGGCAACAAGGATTTTGTGTCTGGCTGATGTGCCTGTCTCGGCGTTGGGGTGTGTGTTGCAGTACCTGTGACGACCTGGCTAGTCCAGGGCGCCACATTCCCCCTTGGTTAAATGCAGACCGTCCGCAGGCTGCCCGTCCATCACCGGTTTTATTTTGCAAACTGTAAAAAGAATAAATATCACGGTAAACATTAAGCATACTTCAGGTCATCTTGAACGTTGCAAAACATATATATATATATAAACATTTTTAATAACAACGGACGACTTCCGCTCTCCCACCCAAGCAACCTGGCCCTGATGCTGCCCCTAAAAAATGGGCAGCACCCCTTGACCCCAGTCCAGATCCAGGCTGCCCGAGCGGGAACGGGTATGGTGTCTCGCACCCGGCTGTCACTTCAGGGGACCCCACGTCCATGGAGGACCCCTGACCCTCGGAGGATCGCCACCGGTTGTGGTAGTGGCGGGCCTGGGCCATCTCTTTCCTCCAGGCCCATCCTCCAAATCAGCCTCTCCGGAGGCGGCAACGGAAAACATGCCCCAACATATTTACAATCCCACAAGTTCGTGGGTGCCCTGCAAGTTCTCAGGCATGACCATGAAGAGTTCCTCATGCAACGGTAGCAAAGGGTCCCTACGGGGATTACTTGCCGGCAACGGCCGGGTCAATCACTGTGCCAATCAGGTTAAACTTCGGTTTGATTAGTCTTATCATTTTAACAGGGTAACGATACTGATGGTCCCAACGGGGACAATGGTGCAACGGAGGGACTGCTGCCTTAATCAACAGTCCATTCTCAACCGTGGGGCTCCAGTGCCACCTTCACATGGTGCACTGCTCTGGACCCCGATGGTAGCTCGCTGCAGGTGATCTTTCTCCACATACATGCGGGCATGCACATCCGCTTTACACCTTTTTCGGGCAGTGATCTCCCGGCCCAGCTGGCGCTGCTGCCGCTCCCAGTATGGAGCGTTTGCCCGCTCCATCTTGCTCTGTGCAGGGGTCGGGCCCAGCCGGAGCTCCCCCGTGCCGGCTACGACCGGCACCTTCTGCACTGGGGAACCCCGCTGTGTCGTGGCCTGCTGGGCTGCCTTGCAGCGGCAACCCCGCGACGCCTCAGCCGAGGCCTGGATTCTGGGAGCGGCCAGCTTTACCTACTGGGCTGGCTTCCCTTCGACGGCCACCTCCATCTTGGCCGGGCGGATTGCCGGGGCCGTTGTCATCTGGAGCGCGGCTTCCTCTGGGACCGCTGGTGCGTCGAAGTCGGGATGAGGTACTTTCTGGACGCAGGCGCGACGTGGGGCTGGTACAGGTGTCGGAGCAATGGCGGGCTGACTGCTCGCGTCTTCTGCAGGCGGGTCTTTGCAGGCTGGTAGGACGGACTCCGCTGCCGGTGTTGGTGGCAGCTGACCGAGCAGGTGAGCAGCGGCAACCGGTACGGGCGGCGGGGGAAGCGATATAGAGGGCAGGGGCAGACCGGATCCCTCAACCGCAGCGGCCGGTCCCTGGGGGACATAGGGGTGTGGGTCGCTTACCCGCTCCTCCACGGTTGCTTCCACTTCACGTGCTCGCACAGCCGCAGCCAGTTCCTCCACTTCGACTATCCACCGCTCCATCAGGGAATCAGCCTGGGCCTGGATCTTCTGACACATCCTTCCACGTTGGCATCCAGGAACGTGTTTCGGCAGAGTCCTGGTGTCCCTGCACTCCGCAGCGCTAGTTACATGCCGCCGCGGCTGCCACCGCCGCTCCTCCAGCGGCTTCGTTGGGCGCAGACCTCTTGTTACCGCCCCCCCCTTGGTTCTTCCTCGGCACCTCCTCTTCAGGGGCGAGGCTTCGGCTTTCGCGCCTCCACTGCTCGAGAAGACGCTCGAGCGGGAAAATCTTCGCGCCCAAGATGGCGGATTCTGAAATTTTTCGGCCGGACACCGCCGGCGGGACACAGGGCGCACTTCTACCAACCGGCAGAACAGTAAGATCCTGTTCATGACGCCAAGTTGTCGCGGGCGGGGAGGACGCCGCCGCCGCTGTGCTCGTTAATGTTCGGGTCCGGCGCTGCTGCAATGGCTGCTCGGTGGCTCGAGCGGTGGGCCGGATCCGGGGACTCGAGCGGCGCTCCTCACCCGTGAGTGAAAAGGGTAATTTGGCTTGGGGATTTGGTCCGTGACGCCACCCACGGGTTGTGTTGAGATTGGGCACCTCCGCTGCTATTGACGGGGATCCCGGGAGCGATGGCAGGGAGCAGCTGGGATGTTATTCTCCCCCCCCGTGGGTAGGGGGAGGTGGTCCCGGGGCCCGGTGAGGTGACGGGGAGGCAGGGTTGGCAAGGTGCAGGGTCGCTTGGACTGCGCAGCGCGGTGCCGGATGGCACGGTTGTACTCACTCAGCCACAAATGTACGCAAAGTCTCTGGTAAACCAAACGGCTGGATGGACGGGTCCCGCAGCCGGCTGCTGTGGCTTCTCCCGGACGGTTGGTGGTGGCTGCCTTTCCCTGCACCTTTGTGTATGTTCGGTCCCGATGGATTCCCACTGGGAACCCGCTCCCCAGCGTGTATATGTGCCGGAGGAGCCCTTTTGCCTGCAGGCTCTGGCCCTTGGAACTCTAGCTGTGGTGGTAGCTGTATTTCTTTTTTGCTGGTTGGACGGTTGCCTTCAATCGGGTCTTGGCTGTTAGGAAACCCCTGGGGTTCCGGTCACTGATGGATTTGACCTCTAATGGCGACTCCAAGCCTGGTCGGGGTCCGTAGGCCCTGCCTGTGTGTGCTGGCTTCACTTCGCCCTCCGGTTCGGTACCGGCGGGCCACCGCCCGTCCCCTTTCCTACGGTTCCACGTTGATCTGCCTCTCCTGCAGACGGCCACCACCATCTGCCAACCTTGCTGTTAGTGCCCGGGCCACACACCCGGACACAGTCAGTTTGCTCCTCCACTACTACTTCACTTCCCTAACTGTTCTCTCCTCTGACTCCTTTCCCGCCTCTAGGACTGTGAACTCCTCAGTGGGTGGGGCCAACCACCTGGCTCCACCCCACCTGGTGTGGTCATCAGCCCCTGGAGGGAGGCAACAAGGATTTTGTGTCTGGCTGATGTGCCTGTCTCGGGGTGGGGGTGTGTGTTGCAGTACCTGTGACGACCTGGCTAGTCCAGGGCGCCACAAATATACCTGGCATACCATTTCATGTATGGAAGGAAAGGATTGCAAGATGTGTGTATGAATTTGTGTTCCCACCAGGTCATGTATAAATTGGCTACGGAGCAAAAGAAACTTGCTCCCATGGGGCAGCCGTTCACTTGGAGAAAAAATGTATTGTTAAAGCTGAAAAAATTATGCGTTAATAGAAATTTAGCGTCAGAAATAATATATTCCTTATAGGACGAATCCATGTCTGTATAAGCATCTAAATGAAAGCATAAAGCTAGAATAGCTTTATCGTGTGGAATACTGGAGTAAAGCGCAGATACGTCACAGGGTTACCCAGAATAAATCTGATGTCCATTCGATTGTTTGGATTATTTGGAGAAGATGCTTAGTGTCACGGATGTGTCCTATAGTCTAACTAAAGGCTGCAGAATATTATCTAACCAGTCTGATAACCTGCTGGTTAGGGATCCAGTGCTGGCCACGATAGGGCGAAATGGGGGAGGAAACCGGTCTTTCTGGATTTTGGGGTACCCTTGAAATATTGTACAAATGAGCGGGGCCACCGAGAGATAAAGGTTTTTTGATCTAAAATGCCTAAGTGTAAGCCTTCGGTTAAAATATTATTAAGTTTGACAGAAAATGCATTAGTAGGATCAGATGGAAGGTAACGATAGGTATTTGTATCTTTTAGCATGGCATAAATTTCTTTTTCATATAGGCCGGAGTCCAATATGACAAGGGAACCCCCTTTATCTGCAGCCTTAATTGAAATATGATGGTTGTTGGAGAGTTCTTTCAAAGCCTGTTTGTCAGCAAAGGTAAGATTGTCAGATTCGGTGGGATCAGTTGTCAAAAGCTTCCTCAAAGCATGTTCCATAGCGTCTTGATAAGTGTCCATAATGGGGACGCGAGAGGCAATAGGATAGAAGTCTCTCTTATGGGTGGTGAACGTTGGAATAACAGGTGTAATAGTTGTTTCATCATTTAGATTTTGTAATGTCTTAGTTATTATTTGGTCTTGTAAATCCATAGATAAGGGGATAACATTGTAGTCATGAGGTTCACTAGCCTGATCATCATGTTTGTCAGCAAGAAAATGCTTTTTTATAGTTAAGTCTCTGACAAATCTGTTCAGATCCTTGATTGTCTGAAATAAATTACCACGCTGTGCCAGTGCAAAGTTTAGGCCGCGTTGTAAAACTTTAAGTTGGTTAGAGCTAATAGCATTAGCTGAAAGATTGATGATTGAAAATTCCTGTATGTTGGTATCTGTTAGTATCTGTAATTCCGACGTTTGCACGGGCGGTCCAGATATCGCCTTCCTCTACCGACAAAACAACTGATGTGCCGCAGGGCGGATGCGATGCAAGGCCATCCATTGCAATCCGCCCTTAATAGAAGATTCTGAGGAATAAACGGCTTCCTGCAACGGTTACCGTAATTCCTCAAGGCAGCGGATTGCAACGGATGCCGCACAACACAAATGTGAAAGTACCCTAACATGCATTTAGCTTGGATTGAGATCACCCTTATACAGTAACATGCAAAAGTGTTTGCACCCTTGGTCAAAATTACTGTTATTGTGAACAGTTAAGCAAGTTAAAAATTAAAAGATTTCTAAAAATCATAAAGTTAAAGATGACACATTTCCTTTTCATCTTAGGCAAAAGAAAATAAAATCTCTCTCTCTGTGTATACAGTTAGGTCCAGAAATATTTGGACAGTGACACAGTTTTCGCGAGTTGGGCTCTGCATGCCACCACATTGGATTTAAAATGAAACCTCTACAACAGAATTCAAGTGCAAATTGTAACGTTTAATTTGAAGGTTTGAACAAAAATATCTGATAGAAATTGTAGAAATTGTACACATTTCTTTACAAACACTCCACATTTTAGGAGGTCAAAAGTAATTGGACAAATAAACCAAACCCAAACAAAATATTTTTATTTTCAATATTTTGTTGCGAATCCTTTGGAGGCAATCACTGCCTTAAGTCTGGAACCCATGGACATCACCAAACGCTGGGTTTCCTCCTTCTTAATGCTTTGCCAGGCCTTTACAGCCGCAGCCTTCAGGTCTTGCTTGTTTGTGGGTCTTTCCGTCTTAAGTCTGGATTTGAGCAAGTGAAATGCATGCTCAATTGGGTTAAGATCTGGTGATTGACTTGGCCATTGCTGAATGTTCCACTTTTTTGCACTCATGAACTCCTGGGTAGCTTTGGCTGTATGCTTGGGGTCATTATCCATCTGTACTATGAAGCGCCGTCCGATCAACTTTGCGGCATTTGGCTGAATCTGGGCTGAAAGTATATCCCGGTACACTTCAGAATTCATCCGGCTACTCTTGTCTGCTGTTATGTCATCAATAAGCACAAGTGATCCAGTGCCATTGAAAGCCATGCATGCCCATGCCATCACGTTGCCTCCACCATATTTTACAGAGGATGTGGTGTGCCTTGGATCATGTGCCGTTCCCTTTCTTCTCCAAACTTTTTTCTTCCCATCATTCTGGTACAGGTTGATCTTTGTCTCATCTGTCCATAGAATACTTTTCCAGAACTGAGCTGGCTTCATGAGGTGTTTTTCAGCAAATTTAACTCTGGCCTGTCTATTTTTGGAATTGATGAATGGTTTGCATCTAGATGTGAACCCTTTGTATTTACTTTCATGGAGTCTTCTCTTTACTGTTGACTTAGAGACAGATACACCTACTTCACTGAGAGTGTTCTGGACTTCAGTTGATGTTGTGAACGGGTTCTTCTTCACCAAAGAAAGTATGCGGCGATCATCCACCATTGTTGTCATCCGTGGACGCCCAGGCCTTTTTGAGCTCCCAAGCTCACCAGTCAATTCCTTTTTTCTCAGAATGTACCCGACTGTTGATTTTGCTACTCCAAGCATGTCTGCTATCTCTCTGATGGATTTTTTATTTTTTTTCAGCCTCAGGATGTTCTGCTTCACCTCAATTGAGAGTTCCTTAGACCGCATGTTGTCTGGTCACAGCAACAACTTCCAAATGCAAAACCACACACCTGTAATCAACCCCAGACCTTTTAACTACTTCATTGATTACAGGTTAACGAGGGAGACGCCTTCAGAGTTAATTGCAGCCCTTAGAGTCCCTTGTCCAATTACTTTTGGTCCCTTGAAAAAGAGGAGGCTATGCATTACAGAGCTATGATTCCTAAACCCTTTCTCCGATTTGGATGTGAAAACTCTCATATTGCAGCTGGGAGTGTGCACTTTCAGCCCATATTATATATGTATAATTGTATTTCTGAACATGTTTTTGTAAACAGCTAAAATAACAAAACTTGTCACTGTCCAAATATTTCTGGCCCTGACTGTATATATATTCACCTTTTACCTTTATAAATTAGCAAAAATGGAAAATGGGCCAATGTGTGACTCCCTGGACCCCAGGGGTAACAGGTCACAACACTCGCCACATACACCCCCACATTAGAAGGGTACCATCAGTCAACCACAAAGACCTGATTGCCTCCCTCAGTGTTAGACAGGCACACCAGGTGGGCGGAGTCAAGCAGAAAGACACGCCCCCCGAGGAGTCTGCTGGCCTGAGGCAGGAAAAGACAGGGGAGTTGAGTAGCGGTCAGCAAAGAGAGCAGTCCAATTCAGTACAGGGTTCTGTGCAGACAGAAGGTTCAAACAGTCACTGAATAGGATAACTTAAGTGAACACTAATATATATTATGAGTGCAAGCCAAAAAATACATACTATATCAGGATAAGGCTGCACATCAAACTTAGATAATGGTATAATGCCTCAAGCATATGGAAAAATATTGGAATATACAATGAAAAATGCTACTTGCTAATTTGAACATGTGAATAATGAATTGCATACCTGCCATGAACATTAGGAAAAAGGAGATATTTAGCAATCGCATTGATCAATGTAACTGAGCCCCCCAAGACCTCGTCAAGGTATATCTCTATATTGGGGTCCCTAGCTCTGTGACCCTAACTGTGTGTCATCTCATTGCAATTAAAAACTGCTGTGGGTGGAGAGGGGTAACCAAGGACTTTCTTATATAGGAGATGGAAAAAAACATGGCCGAAAGGGGCGGAGCTGTGTTCACATTCAGAAAAAAACTACATATAACTGAATAGGATAACTGAAGTGAGCACTAATATATATATATTATGAGTGCAAGCCAAAAAATACATACTATATCAGGATAAGGCTGCACATCAATATATATATATTAGTGCTCACTTCAGTTATCCTATTCAGTTATATGTAGTTTTTTTCTGAATGTGAACACAGCTCCGCCCCTTTCGGCCATGTTTTTTCCATCTCCTACATAAGAAAGTCCTTGGTTACCCTTCTCCACCCACAGCAGTTTTTAATTTCAATGAGATGACACACAGTTAGGGTCACAGAGCTAGGGACCCCAATATAGAGATATACCTTGACGAGGTCTTGGGGCTCAGTTACATTGATCAATGCGATTGCTAAATATCTCCTTTTTCCTAATGTTCATGGCAGGTATGCAATTCATTATTCACATGTTCAAATTAGCAAGTAGCATTTTTCATTGTATATTCCAATATTTTTCCATATGCTTGAGGCATTATACCACTATCTAAGTTTGATGTGCAGCCTTATCCTGATATAGGTTCAAACAGTCAGGCAGGCAGACGGCAGTGGCCGCCTGCAGGAGACTGGGAACACGACCAGCGGCACCGTAAGGGACCGAGACAGGGTAGTGGCCTGCCGGAACCGAACCGGGGAGCTAACAGGATACCGGAGCACCAGGCAGGGTACTCAGACCCCGAACTAGGCTATATGCCACCACCATAGTCGAATTAACTGATTGCGGTCTGGACCTCAGGGGTTCATTCCCACCAAAGTCCCGATTGAAGGCAACAGCCCAACCCGTCCGGATAGTAGCCACCTCCAGAGACCAGAGATCGACACATACACGCCGGGGAGCGGACTACCAGTGCCCAGGCACAGTGGTCACACTACAAACACAGGTGCAGTAGAAAAGCGGACATTGCCAACCCGACTGCAGGTTCCATTTTTCACATTTTCATTCTTACATATAGCTATTGGATTTTTCATGTCAGTATTCACACAGCAGTTTCTGCTATTACATGTATTCCCCTTGCATAGTCACTGGTGTTCATACCTTTTCTCCATATAGTGATTTTTTTTTAGGTTCTTGCACCCAGTTCAGACTTAGAATGGTGTTCCAAACGTTATTCCTTATTTGTTAGTAGTTTTTCGTTTGTGAACCCACCCCACTCACACCTATTGCTAATCCACATTATACGCATTTATAGCCTGGGTCTCAGCTTCCCATACACAGTAGGTTGTTTAACTGCATGAGAGGACACACACTAGCTAGGGACCCCAATGTAGAGAAATACTTTGGCGTAGTGTTGGGGCTCTTCTGCATTGATCAATTCAGTAGCTAAATTTCTCTTGATTCATATGTTCATGGCAGTAATGCAGATTCCATTTTTCACATTTTCATACTTACATATAGCTATTGGATTTTTCATGTCAGTATTCACACAGCAGATTCTGCTATTACATGTATTCCCCTTGCATAGTCATTGGTGTGCATACCTTCTCTTCATATAGTGATATTTTTTTAGGTTCTTGCACCCAGTTCAGACTTAGAATGGTGTTCCAAACATTATTCCTTATTTATTTCTAACTTCAGTGAAGGCATCTTAAGATTAATGTTTCTTGTAGATAACCACATTAGATCACCCACACGCAGGTCTGGACGAGGCACACGTCTACCGTCAGCTGCATGTTTATACTTAGAACCCATATCACGCAAAAGCAACTGAACCCTCTCCCATGTAGACGATAATGCTGAGACCAATTTGTCCTGGCACCCCTGAAGAGTGCCCCTTCTGAAATGTAGAGAACTGGGGAAGATGATCATAGACACAACAAAGGTGATAAACAAGAAAATCATGGCGGCAATTATTGATGGCAAATGCGTTGAGAAGAAGGAACAAGGACCACTCTTCCTGATTATCTGAAATACACAAATGCAAATATTGCTCCAAATTCTGATTCACATGGTCAGTCTGCCTATAACACTGAGAGTGAAATGCCGATGAGCGTGATAGTTTAATCGCTAACCAGGAGCAGAAAGCTCTCCAAAAGTTGGCAATAAATGGAGTTCCTCTATCAAAGACAATATTAGAGGGGTCACCGTGGATTTTGACAATCTCATGAATAAATGTGACGCCCTGGCCTATCAGGTCGACACCGGGTATTGTGCAATCTTCCCTTCTGTGCAATATCCACCTCCTCCTTGGTTACGGGTCCTTAACCAAATGGTGTTGCCAAAGACCAGCTAATCAAAATCCTAGGAACACTCTGCACCACACCGACCAGACACACCAGTGGACGGCCTGAGTGGAATAGGGTCGCCCACTAGGGGGGTTGGTTAAGGGGAGGTCAGGAGAAGTTCAGTTGAAGTTGGAGGTGAAAGTGAGAGGAGGTCAGGAGATGGGCTCCTTGAAGTTACTAGGTAGCAGACGTTGGTCTGGGCCTGGTAGAAGCTGGACCCTCGGTCACAGGGGATCGGGACAAGGGGCACGGCATTGTCGTGGAAGACAGCCGGCGGCCTTGTACAATCACCAGGCTGGGACCGGGGCATGACGGGGTACGTGGGCCCTAGGTCAGGGAGTAGCTTCAAGCAACCTGAAAATTTAGCCTTCAAGATCCGCTCTTCACCCGCTCCAAAATCGGGGTACTAGCGCAACGAGAGGGATAGGACTTTCCAGAAATACGTTCCAAGAAACCGCATGAGTGAACCCTGAGAGCAAGCGCCCTCAGTTAGCCATACCGGGACCCGACTAGTTTCAGGCTACAGGGACCAACCAGAGAGAAACAAGGTGCAAAGGGAAAGGTCACAGAGCAACAGGCAACACCAACGGAACCGGGACCTAGGCGTGCTCCCCCTCAGCGGCAGCGGTGTCCAGAACTTTGGTTTACTACAGTTGTCAGTGTCAGCGTTATTGGACTAAGTACGCAAGTGGCCCATAGTTCTCCAGCGGCATTTCCCTGTCACCATTACAGAGTCCCGGGGCATTCCCCCTACCCGTGGAGGGGTTAAACACCTGGCTGCCCACTCCATCGCCACAGGGTACTCCCAGCCACAGCGGTGGTACTCCACCTTACCACACACCACGGGTGGCATCACAAACTATTTCATACAATACCCCCTGTAAATATCCCCCCCTTTTCTATTCGAGTGGCTGCGAGACCCCCGGGTCCGGACACCCCTCGAGCCACTGCGGATCCGGATCCGAGCAACCCGGCTGCAGACGTAGGGGCGGTACATAAAAACTTGGGCTAAAGTCTAGGCATTAGGTAATGATGGGAAGGCAATAGAATGGGTCATCTTAGAAAACCTGTCCACAAACCAGAAACCAGAAAACCAAACCACCAAAATAACCATATTACCAACATAATAGGTAAATTCGTAATAAAATCCATGGAAATGTCTGTCTATGATTGACTAGGAACACTCAACGCTGCAAACATCCCAAAGAACGAGAGTAAGATGCCTTCAAGCGCGCACAGGTAGTACATGTAGACAGATAGGATACCACATCCCTCCAGATTCTGGGTCACCACAAGCAGCACAATATGAGATCCAGAATACCTTTGAATCCAGGGTGACCAGTCAGGACAGAATCATGATGCTCCACTACCAGGCTGACCACGACCAGCATGCTCAGCTGCATGTCATCTAAGCACCTGATTAGATGGGTGGAATACCTGAATAGAGATGAGCGAATCCCCCCCCTTCGTTCGATATGTCGAACCTTTATTGAACTGAACTTCAAACCTTTATCAAACCCCATTGAATTCAATGGGAGGCTAAACATAAGGCACAGAAAACTTCTTTAGGTGGTCGAGAGGCATCCAAAACAGCAAAAATATATTTTACAGTCCAACACCACTGTTTTGGCATAACCGTTAGCTTCCCAGACTATTGACAGAAGAAATATAGAGGTGAATGAGAGACAGGTGTAAGGCTGGTGCTCCCATACCCCTGCCAGTACAGACAAGACACAACTTGGAAACCTACATAGTAGTCTCGATATTAAAAATCCTTCCAGGGACACGACGGTACAATAGCATCAATTGCCCCCTCCCCATAAGTCGTTAAAGGAGCAGGGAAATACGGTCCATGCAACACACAGGCCTACACCTGGCATTAGAAATAAAAAAAAAAGACATGCTACAGTGACTGGTGTAGGCCTCCTGGTCACAGAAGCCTGGCGCTACCCACAAGACATAAGTTTCACACTCACTTTAGAGTCTTGACATTCTAAATCCTTTCAGACAGATAGCAGTACAGTAGCATCAATTGCCCCCTCCCCATAGGGCCTTAAAACACCAAGGAGTTATGGTTCATGCAACACACAGGCTGTGGGCTGTCATTTTTTAAAACAGTGAAGACATGCATTACCCTATTGTTCACTAATGAAGAATGTTGTGTTAAGATCACAGAATTTTAGTAGTCCTAAATTCTTGAAGAAACCTCATTAATGACAACTTTGAGTGGGACACCCAACTATTTGGCTCATAAGTCTGCATTTTAACGCAGTGAGATTACCACAGTAATGCATGTTGTTTGTTCATATGCCGATTCATGCATGTAGTAGTCAAATTTATTGAATTTTTGCCTCTACTGAGTTGTTTTTCACAATGTTGGCAGATAAGAAAGGAAATATTGAGGTGAATTACAGACAGGTGTTTGACTGGTGCTCCCATACCCAGGCCACTACAGACAAGACCCAACTTGAAGACCCACCTTGGAGCCTTGAGATTCAAAAACCTTTCAGGCAGACAGCAGAGCAGTATAGTAACATCAATTGCCTCCTCACCATAGGGCCTTACAAGAGCAGGGAGTTACGGTCCATTTAACACAAAGGTCACAGGCCACTATTTTGTTTTAATGAAGACATGCATTAGTGGCAGGTATAGGCCTCTCTTTCCAAGAACACTGGCAGTAACCACTACACAGCAGTTGGAGACACATATTGTAGTCTCTGCCTTCAAAAAGAGCAGTAAAGTAGCATCAATTGCCCCTTCTCCATTGGACCTTAAAACACCAGGGAGTTACAGTCCATGTAACACACAGGCTACGGGTCACTATTTTTTTTTTCTTTTGTTAAATGAAGATTTTTAAATGAAGACATGCATTTGTGGCAGGCATAGGCCTTTCTTTCCAAGAGCACTGACAGTACCCTCTACACAACATTTGGAGACACATCTTGTAGTCTCGCCCTTCAAAAACAGCAGTACAGTAGCATTAATTTCCCCCTCCCCATAGGGCCTTAAAACACCAGGGAGTTACGGTCCATGCAACACAGGCTGCGGGCCGCTGTTTTTTATTTTATTATTTTTTCTAAATGAAGACATACTTAAGTGGCAGGTGTAGGCCTCTCTTTCCAAGAACACTGAGAATAACCTCTACACAATATTTGGAGACACATTTAGTAGTCTCTGTCTTCAGAAACAGCAGTACAGTAGCCTCAATTATCCCCTCTCAATAGAGCCTTAAAACATCAGGGAGTTACGGTCCATACAACACACTGGCTGCGGTTGCAATTTTTTTGTTTTTAAATGAAGACATGCATTAGTGGCAGGCGTAGGCCTCTCTTTCCAAGAACACTGGCAGTAATCTCTACACAACAATTGGAAACACATCTTATAGTCTTTGCCTTCACAAACTGCAGTACATTAGCATCAATTGCTTCCTTACCATAGAGCCTTAAAACATCAGGGAGTTGCAGTCCATGCAAGACAGGCTGCTTTTTATTTATTTTTTTAAATGAAGACATGCATTAGTGGCAGGCGTAGACCTCTCTTTCCAAGAACACTGGCAGTAACCTCTACACAACATTTGGAGACATATCTTGTAGTCTCTGCCTTCAAAAACAGCAGTACAGTAGCATCAATTGCCCCCTACCCATAGGGCCAAAAAAAAGGGAATTACAGTCCATGCAACACACAGGATGCGGGCCACTATTTTATTTTTTTTTTTTTTAAACAGACATGCATTAGTGGCAGGCGTAGGCATCTGTTTCCAAAAACACTGGCATTATCCTCTACACAACATTTGGAGACACATCTTTTAGTCTCTGCCTTCCAAAACAGCAGTTTACTACCATCAATTGCCCAATCCCCATAGGGCTTTAAAACACCAGAAAGTTACTGTCCATGCAACACAAGCTGTGGTTTGGCATTTTAATTTGAAAAAATTATCACATATCGACCGTGCCTTCTACAGCAGCGCATCAGGACATAAAACTGCCTTAGAAATTGCTGTACAACCAGGTTGATCCATGGAGTGCATATATGATGTCGCTCAGACGTTGTGTCTCCCAGCCGTAGTGCCACCACTAGGTTTACACCCTAATCGCAGTTGGCCTTCCCTAGTTCCAGGTTCAGTGGAGCCAGCCATTTATCAAACTCGGTCACCAAAGTACCGCTATACAGGGATTTGGAATACTACAGGGTCCCAGAGGTTGCTACCTGTGAAGGCTGCAGTCCAGAGAAAAGTAGTCATCAAGCAGGGTCAAACCAGTAGATACTGAAAAGGGACAAAATCGACAGACAAAAGCGTTGTTAGGAAATTAGGCTGAGGTCAAAACTGGAGATGGCAGTGAGGTACGGCAGGCAGGAGAGTAGTCAGAGAGCAGGCAGGGGTCAAAACACAGGAATCAATATAAAGAGTAGGGCAAGAACCAGAAACAAGCAGTACTACAAAACTATATCTGGCAGAAACCAGCAGACAGGAAGGGGAATTAGAAGGGTGTGGTGTCTTCCCATTGGCTGTAGCTGAAAGGTGGTAACTTCAGCTAGAAGACACATGCCACCACAGTCAGCCAGTGGTATTGCAGGTCCCAGGGAAACCCAGCAAAGTGGATGAGTGGAGCCTGCGCCCACCAAAGCCATTGGCACTGACTCCTCTCCTATCACCAGCACTGTCCACGGCAGGAACACGGCGTCGCCTGGTGACTGAAGCAGAAGTCACAGGAGTGGACTCCAGTGGTGACATGACAACAGTACCATCAATTGCCCCCCTCCTCCCCATAGGACCTTAAAACAGCAGAGCGGTATGGTCCATACAACACACAGGCCTGTGGCCGGTATTTTTATTTTTTTATTTATTTATTTTTTTAAATGAAGACATGCATTATAAACAGGTGTAGGCCTCTGTTTCTGAGAATACTGGCAGTAACCTCTTTGCAACATTTGGAGACATATAGTTTAGTCTCTGCCGTCCAAAATAGCAGTTTAATACCATCAGTTGCCTCCTCCCCATAGGGCTTTAAAACACCAGGGAGTTACGGTCTACGCAATACAGGCTGTGGGTTTTGTTTGTTTAAAATCAAGACATGCATTAGTGGGCCAGTGGCAGGCATAGGCCTCTCTTTAAAAAAAAAAAAAAACTGGCAGTAACGTCTACACAACATTTGGAGACACATCTGTTAGTCTCTGCCTTCCAAAACAGCAGTACACTACCATCAATTTCACCCATCCCATAGGGAATTTCCCCCTCCCCATAGGGCTTCCAAACACCAAGGAATTACTGCCCATGCAACATAGGATGTGGGCCGGTCTTTTGTTTGTTTAAAATCAAGACATGCATTAGTGAGCAAGTGGCAGGCGTAGGCCTCTCTTTCAAAGAACACTGGCATTAACCTCTACTCAACATTTGAAGACACTTCTTTTAGTCTCTGCCTTCAAAAACAGCAGTTTAACACCATCAATTCCCCCATCTCCATAGGGCTTTAAAACACCAGGGAGTTATGGTCCATGCAACACACGAGCTATGAGCCAGCATTTACTTTAAAAAAGTGAAGATATGCATTACACTATTGTCCACTAATGAAGAATGTTGTGTAAAGATCACAGAAGTTTGGTAGTTCTAAATTCTTGGCAAAACCTCATTAATGACAACTTTAAGTGGGACACCCAACTACTGGGCTCATGAGGGGTAGATCACAGGAGAAGGAAGCGGCAGATGCAGTTGATTTGATGGCCGGTTTTTGGGTAGCCATGGTAATCTGCACTTTAACGCAGTAAGGGTACCGTCACACTTTAGCAACGCAGCAGCGATCCCACCAGCGATCTGACCTGGTCAGGATCGCTGCTGCATCGCTACATGGTCGCTGGTGAGCTGTCAAACTGGCAGATCTCACCAGTGACCAGCCCCCAGCCAGCAGCGACGTGCAAGCGACGCTGCGCTTGCATGGAGCCGGCGTCTGGAAGCTGCGGACACTGGTAACTAAGGTAAACATCGGGTATGGTTACCTGATGTTTACCTTAGTTACCAGCGCACACCGCTTAGCTTAGCGTGTGCAAGGAGCAGGAGCCGGCACTGGCAGCGTGAGAGCTGCGGAGGCTGGTAACGAAGGTAAATATCGGGTAACCACCTTGGTTACCCGATGTTTACCTTGGTTACAGCTTACCGCAGGCTGTCAGACGCCGGTTCCTGCTCCCTGTACATTCAGGATTGTTGCTCTCTCGCTGTCACACACAGCGATGTGTGCTTATCAGCGGGAGAGCAACAATAAAAAAACAAACCAGGGCTGTGTGTAACGAGCAGCGATCTCACAGCAGGGGCCAGATCGCTGCTCAGTGTCACACACAGCGAGATCGCTAATGAGGTCACTGCTGCGTCACAAAAAACGTGACTCAGCAGCGATCTCAGTAGCGATCTTGCTGTGTGTGAAGTACCCCTAAGATTACCACAGTAATCCATGTTGTTTGTGTAGCACCCCAGGGGGTCGGGGGAAAATTACTCATCACCGGGCCGGTGAGGATCAGGGGATGTCACGGGTGGCCTTGTATTGTTTTGTGACACCGAGGTGTACACGTAGGAGGATGGGTGGATAAGGGTGATGGTGGAGGTTGTTGTCGTGACGCCACCTGCGGTATGCGGCCAGGGATTAGCTGCTGCTGCTGTCGCTGTCCTCCGGGGTGGATGGTAGTAGCATCCAAGGTGGAGCGGGCCCCGGGGAGGATGATGAGGGCTGCAGTAGTGGTGGCTGGGGCCCTCGGTGATGGTGGAGGTTGTTGTCGTGATGTCACCTGCGGTATGCGGCCAGGAAATTAGTCGCCGCTGCTGTCACTGTCCTCTGGGGCGGATGGTATTAGCAGCCGAGGTGTTTCTGCTCCCCACAGGTGGAGCGGGCCCCAGGGAGGATGATGAGGGCTGTAGTAGTGGTGGCTGGGACCATTGGCACCGGGGCAACGGCAATGAGTCTGAGTCGGCTGCTGCAGTTCCAGGTGGTTTTACTCACTATTATGCCGCACGCCTGGGTAGTACTGGTCACCTGCTGTGATGGGCCTTCCAATAAGTTGGAAGAAGCCACCAGTGTTTGGAAAATGTCCTTTCTAAGAGTTGCCCCTCCAGTAGTGAGGAACCCAGGCTGAGCGTTCAGCTCCAAGGCACGGGCCCCCCGCAAGAGGAAAAGGAAGAAGGTAGTGGTGGTGTCTTGTCGCCAGAACTGAAGTCCCGGGTAAACTGACTGAAGATTGTGTGAAGTTGCTCCTACTTCTACCCCAAGTGGAACCCGCCCCCCAGGTGGTTGTCGTAGTGACTAGGAAGTCCTAAGCTTCATGTTGGCCAACCCCCCTGCCTACCCTAGTCCAGCTCTCCAGTGAGAAGGCTTAGGAAAGCTGTATGTAAAGTGTGAATGTGGAACACCGGTGATTAACCCCCTCCTTACCCGAGGCGAATACCGCACCTTAAATAAGGTGCAGTACTCTGTGGCGACTGGAGCCGCATGGGGGCCACATTTGTGCTTGTGCCTGGTCATGCATGTAGTAGTCAAATGTATTCCTTTTTTGACTGTACTGAGTAGTTTTTTACAATGTTGCCAGAAAAGAAAGAAAATATTGAGATTGATTACAGCCAGGTGTAGGACTGGTGCTTCCATACCCAGGCCACTACAGACAAGACCCAACTTGGAAACCCATCTTGGAGCCTCCAGATTCAAATTTTTTTCAGGCAGCCAGCAAAGCAGTACAAATGTAGAAAAAAAAAAGAATTAAAGCCTCATTGTGTAACCATAGGAAACGTTGGTTGGGTTCATATCTCTGTGAGACACCAGCCAAAAAAATTGGTATAGAATTTAGAAAAAATGTATAAATGGGTATGGAAATTGTGTAAAAAGAAAAAAGAAATACATTTGTGTGTGTGTGTGTGTATTTATTTATATGTATTATGGTAGTCCTAAACAGCATGAGTGCATGACACTTCATCATTACTTCATTCAACAAACCATTATTATATAAAACAATGGATACAAGAGATTCATGCATAAATATTTTAATAATAATATTTCTGAAAAAATACAAGAAATACAAAAGCATCAAACAAACATTCCTATGAGGGACAAGAATGCATACAGATAATCTACTCAAAACATGCTGCTGATAAAGGTAAAATTGCAAAGTCCAGAAAAAATGTACAGTGCCTACAAGTAGTATTCAACCCCCTGCAGATTTAGCAGGTTTACACATTCGGAATTAACTTGGCATTGTGACATTTGGACTGTAGATCAGCCTGGAAGTGTGAAATGCACTGCAGCAAAAAAGAATGTTATTTCTTTTTTTTTTTTTTTTTAAATTGTGAAAAGTTTATTCAGAGGGTCATTTATTATTCAACCCCTCAAACCACCAGAATTCTGTTTGGTTCCCCTAAAGTATTAAGAAGTATTTCAGGCACAAAAAACAATGAGCTTCACATGTTTGGATTAATTATCTCTTTTTCCAGCCTTTTCTGACTAATTAAGACCCTCCCCAAACTTGTGAACAGCACTCATACATGGTCAACATGGGAAAGACAAAGGAGCATTCCAAGGCCATCAGAGACAAGATCGTGGAGGGTCACAAGGCTGGAAAGGGGTACAAAACCCTTTCCAAGGAGTTGGGCCTACCTGTCTCCACTGTTGGGAGCATCATCCGGAAGTGGAAGGCTTATGGCACTACTGTTAGCCTTCCACGGCCTGGACAGCCTTTGAAAGTTTCCTCCCGTGCTGAGGCCAGGCTTGTCCGAAGAGTCAAGGCTAACCCAAGGACAACAAGGAAGGAGCTCCGGGAAGATCTCATGGCAGTGGGGACATTGGTTTCAGTCAATACCATAAGTAACGTACTCCACCGCAATGGTCTCCGTTGCAGACGAGCCCGTAAGGTACCTTTACTTTCAAAGCGTCATGTCAAGGCTTGTCTACAGTTTGCTCATGATCACTTGGAGGACTCTGAGACAGACTGGTTCAAGGTTCTCTGATCTGATGAGACCAAGATCGAGATCTTTTGTGCCAACCACACACGTGACGTTTGGAGACTGGATGGCACTGCATACGACCCCAAGAATACCATCCCTACAGTCAAGCATGGTGGTGGCAGCATCATGCTGTGGGGCTGTTTCTCAGCCAAGGGGCCTGGCCATCTGCTCCGCATCCTTGGGAAGATGGATAGCACGGCCTACCTGGAGATTTTGGCCAAGAACCTCCGCTTCTCCATCAAGGATCTTAAGATGGGTCGTCATTTCATCTTCCAACAAGACAACGACCCAAAGCACACAGCCAAGAAAACCAAGGCCTGGTTCAAGAGGGAAAAAATCAAGGTGTTGCAGTGGCCTAGTCAGTCTCCTGACCTTAACCCAATTGAAAACTTGTGGAAGGAGCTCAAGATTAAAGTCCACATGAGACACCCAAAGAACCTAGATAACTTGGAGAAGATCTGCATGGAGGAGTGGGCCAAGATAACTCCAGAGACCTGTGACGGCCTGATCAGGTCTTATAAAAGACGATTATTAGCTGTTATTGCAAACAAGGGTTATTCCACAAAATATTAAACCTAGGGGTTGAATAATAATTGACCCACACTTTTATGTTGAAAATTTATTAAAATTTAACTGAGCAACATAACTTGTTGGTTTGTAAGATTTATGCATCTGTTAATAAATCCTGCCCTTGTTTGAAGTTTGCAGGCTCTAACTTATTTGCATCTTATCAAACCTGCTAAATCTGCAGGGGGTTGAATACTACTTGTAGGCACTGTATATTAACGCATGTTGGTAATTCATAGCTCATACATATGAATACGGATATATTTAGATAGAATTATGCCAATAATACATAAAGGACCCGCGTTGTAATAAAGGTATTAGCTCTAAATATAAGTACCTCGACCTAGATAATTATTATATAACTGTTCATGTGCTCATGTAATAGCACAAAAAGACAGGGGATCAATAACTCCTAATAATTAATAAAGTGCCCACTGTTTGCAAAAGACATGCATGTTTCTGCTTGGGGAAAATGCACGGTATACTATAGGTAGAATGAATAGTGTGACAATAGTCTGCAGCCCAATATAGAAAAAGCTCACTGCAATTAATCCATGTGTGGAAATAACACATGCGATTTATGCGAAAATATTGCAAGTGAATCTTTTAAACAAAAAATCAGCATAGGGCTAGAAGCTGAACATCATAATACTACAATCTACTAGCGTAGTAGACACTGAATTAAATCACTAATGCACAATGCAATAAATGAAGGAATGTTTTTAGAGCTGGAAAAATGTTAGGCTCTATCGCAGAGGTTACAAGTGGAGCTTATGCAGTGATGCCGTGCACGTTCACCGTTCTAATAACGGCTATGCAAAAACAGCAGATTCATAATATCTGAGGAGATATCAAGAGCCACATGTAAGCCTACACAGGTCAAAGGCACACAAGAAAATATATATGGTATAATACCTTAATAGCAGCAGTAAATGAAAATTAATGCACCATTGGCAGCAAACATGTCCCTCCACCTCGACGATCGTTTCACCTCTAGGCTTCTTCCAGGAGGCGTGTCAAGGTGGGGAAATGCTAGCCTTATATAGAATGTTACATTTCAAAACAAGTGTGTTGGATGCTGAATAGCTGCGGATGTGTCAGACAAACTGAGGCGGCATCAAAAGATTTAACAGACATGCGAATTTGTGAGTGGAAGGAACCACATAACCTGTGTGACGCGCACGCCGTTACTATGTATTGTTGCTAATGTACCGCCCTGGATCCATGCTCGTACGGTTGGTGACTCAAGCTCTTCACGGACCCGGGGGTCACGTTGCTCTGCAAGGGAATTGGCGCTACACACAGGGACTTCAATGGGGGGTTCCACGGCCGAGGCCGCGGTGGTTTGTAAGGGATGTAAGTTTGTGACGCCACCCACGGGTTGTGGTGAATGGATGGACACCACCGCTGCCGTTCACTAGGCCTCCCGGGGACGGTGTTGTGCAGCTTGGTGTTGACCCCTCCGTGGGTAGGGGAGTGATGGTCCTGGGGGCCCGAGGGAGGTGCTGAGGCGTGGGGATGGGTGCGTGCTGGTGCGGTGCGGCGCGGTGCGCGGCCCGAAGGCACTGGTGTACTCACTATGACACAACACACTGGAGTCTCTGGTAAACCAAACGGGATGATGAACGGGGCCCGCAGCCGGCTGCAACTTCTCCCTTAACAGGTTGGTGGTTTCCGCCTTTCTCCTGCACCTCCTTAATGTGAATGTTATGAATCCTATGCCTAAGCAATGGTAGTCCGCTCCCCGGCTTGCTGGGTGTCGGGAGAGCCCTGTTTGCCCACAGATACTGGCCCTTTGGGTCTCTATGCTTTGGCGGTGGCTTTACCCTAATGGTTGGGCTGTTGTCTTCAGTCGGGTATTGTATGGGAAAGGTCCTAAAGTCCAGTCCTCAATGAGTTGATTTGACTTAGCCTAGTGGTTTCTGGGCTTTGTACTGGGTCTGAGTATCCCTCCTGGTGCTCCGGTTTCCAATCGGCTCCCCAGTTTGGTACCGGCAGACCACCGCCCGACCCCGGTCCCTACGGTTCCACTGGCTGTAATCCCAGCTCCTGCAGGTGGCCACCACCGTCTGCCTTCTTGCCAGAGGTGTCTGGGCTCCAACCCAGACACCTGGTAGACTATGGCAGGCCTGGTCACAGGTCTGCCATTGGACTTGACTTTTCTCCTGCACTGTCAAGACTCAGAACTCCTCTACTCTTTCCCGCCTCCAGGCCTGTGAACTCCTCGTGGGCGGGGCCAACCACCTGGCTCCGCCCCCTGGTGTGGACATCAAACCTGGAGGGTGGTGACAAGGTTTTGAAGTTTGGCTGCTGTCACCTTTTTAAGGAGGGGGTGTGTGTGCATTGGACTACCTGGGATGACCTGACTAGTCCAGGGCGTCACACTAACCAATCCACGGCGCCCATACCTCCAACATAAGGAGACATTATTGGTGGATTAGCAGTGAGACTACGGCACATGAGCCGGCGGGTCAGACCTTCTCAAACAGGACTTAATAGCGTTGCGCTCTGTGCGCATCGCAAAAAAGATCCGAAGGTCCGTCAGCCCACGCATGCGCGCACCCACCGCTGATCACACATAGACAAAAGGATATGGTTTAACGGCGCTTGCCGGCATTTACGCAGAGCATATATGCGATCAGCAGAAGCGCGCTCTCAGCGCACACCGGAGATTACAAAGATCTGCGAACGCATGCAAGTGCTCACCCATGGGAAATATAGATGGTTTACATAAACAAAACAATTAACGATCTCTATACAGATTAAAGGAGTCTATGTAAAAGGAATGGCACCTAATATTGGCACAATCAAATGCAAATTGAAAGACAATAAATATAGTATATAATAATATTATTATTCTTGAAAAGAGTTTTTCAGTAATGGCACAAATATGGCTAATGTAGATCCTCAAATTATTGATTCGTAATCGCTTATTTTCCATGGATGGACATTTATTCCGAGGCTAGAAAAATAACACAAAACATAAATAAATACAGTGAATTAAAAACAGGTCCCCAACCCCTAAAAAACTGAACAATGGAAACACTTCAAGAGACCATATAGTAGTTACAGAAAAGCGCTAAATCCTAGATTCTCATTTAATCCCAACGGGGCCAAAGATTGCAACCTATAGATCCACTTACTTTCAATCTGTGCAAGTTTTTTACCAAGATCACCACCCCGCTCACCCATGGTGATCTGATCTATAGCGCAAAATTTTAAACCCCTGGGATCACATTTGTGAAATTGAAAAAAATGTCTAGGTATTGTTTTTGAGGTGGAAAAATCCACTGCCGTCTTCGCATTCTCAATGTCACGAATATGCTCGCGTACACGAATTTTAAATTCCCTGGTCGTTAGACCTGTATACATTTTTTTGCACGGGCAGATGGCCTGATAAATTACTCCTTTTGATGTACAGTTTGGGTGTTTGAGAATTTTGAAAGTCTTTGTCCTGTCAAAATTCCCAAAGGTTTTAGTTTTCACCAAATTTTTGCATGCTCTACAAAAGCCGTTTGAAAAAAACCCTTGGGGATTTTTTGTGAATCTGTTGAGATTGGTCTGGTTTGAAAGTGGCTACGAACAAGGATGTCACCCAGGTTGCGAGACTGTCTTGCAATTATGGATGGTTTAGCAGGCAATACTTTCCTCAAGATTGGATCATAGAGTAAAATGCTCCAATGTTTTTCAACCAGTGATCTAAATTGACTCCATTGGGAATTATAAGTTGTAATTATACGGGTCACTTGTGATTGATCTTTGTCGTTAGTTTTTTTTTAGCTGAATAATAGTTGGTCACGTTCACATTTAGAGGCCCTAAAATATCCTTGCCTAATATCCCTTCTACTATATCCTTGTTCCTCAAAACGTCGGGCCATGTCTTTAGCTTGTGATACGAACTTATCTTCCTGAGAGCAGATACGTCTAGCTCTCAGGAATTGGCCAATAGGAATGCACCGTATAGTAGATCTCGGATGGGAAGAGGAGGCATGTATAAGGGAGTTGGTGGACGTTGGTTTGCGATAAATGTCAGAAATTATTTAGCCTGTTGTTAAGATGCTAATATGTATGTCTAGAAATCCAACACTTCTTCCAAAAGTGTGAGTCAACCTAATATTCAGGTCATTTTTATTTAGACCAGACATGAAAGCTTCCAACGGAGTCTCATTCCCATCCCAGATGAACCACACATCGTCGATGTACCTCATCCACTCTTGGACACGGTCAATCGATGATGCGGGTTCACTCTGAAAAATCATGCGCTCCCAGTAGCCTAAAAATAAGTTTGCATAAAATGGGGCGCAAGACACCCCCATGGCGGTCCCCTGCTGTTGGAGGTAGACACTCCCATCAAAGAGAGAGACATTATGAGTGATGACATACTCTAACAATACCAGAAATAATTCAACCAAAGATTCATCAATATTGCTATTACGTAAATACCAGGCAGTGGCTGTAAGGCCATCTCTGTGCTTAATAGATGTAAATAACGACTCTACATCTACCGTCACCATGACCACTTCTTCTTGTACATGTATCTGATTTAGCCTTTGTAGGGCAAAAGTAGTGTCTTTGATAAAAGATGGTAGAGTGGACACAATTGGTTTAAGGAAATAGTCAATGGCGATGGAGATGATCTCACATAAACCCCCATTGCCTGATATTATTGGACTGCCTGGAGGGTCCAAAGAATTTTTGTGGATCTTTGGTATTAGATACAGTGTGGGAAGTCTGTGTTGTAATTTTTTAATGATAACTAAGATATTTTTAGGAATTGTTCCCTCACTGTATGCATGTTCAAGGATTTCAATTAAATCCCGCTGGTATTGTGGAGTAGGATTGGTTGGTAGTTTTTTTTTATAACAATTGTGGTCATTGAGTAATCTCATAGCCTATTTGACATACAAAGATATGGGCCAAATAACCAGATTACCACCCTTATCTGCAGGCTTATATATGACGTCCTCTAAATTTTGTAATTCAGACAAAGCCAACTTTTCATGGCTATTTAGATTCGGAGCATGTTTGAAGTCAAACTTCATAGACTGAATCTCCTCCGTAACCATCTTGGTAAAAACATCTACCGCAGGACATAAATGAAATGCTGGAAAAGATGAAGACTTATTAAATAGATGTAGTGGGAAAGAACTAACCTTATCCTCTATGCTTTCATCAGCAAGAGATTCTAGAGCCTCTAAGGCCTCTTTTTCAATTGCTGTGGGAAATAAGTCATTGGTGTCCGGTTTACAATGGAGGCGATGGAGAATCAGTTTTCTTGAAAACAGATGTATGTCTCTCACTGCTGTGAATTTATCTAGATTCATTGAAGGGGAAAAGGTTAGACCTTTTTATAACACTCTAATCTGATTGTTGGTCAATACATGGCTAGACAAATGAATTACCTTAAAATGATCCTTGCCTTTCTTGAAATATTTAGAGTGTGAGAAGATATCCGGGATTTTTTTGGGTTCTCTACTGCGAGCTCGAGTATGTTGTGAGATATCACTCGAGTCATCTAGATCACTAGACTAGCAGACAACTGTCTGATTGTATCGTTGAGGAATTGGGTGTCATTCCTTTGTTGTTACGCATCTTGGGTCCTATGTTCTTTTGATGCTGCCTCAGTTTGTCGACACACCCGCAGCTGTTAAGCATCCAACACACTTGTTTTGAAACGTAACATACTATATAAGGCTAGCATTTCCCCACCATGACACGCCTCATGGAAGAAGCCTAGAGGCGAAACAATCGTCGAGGTGGAGGGACGTGTTTGCTGCCAATGGTGCATTAATTGTTTTCATTTACTGCTGCTATTAAGGTATTATAACATATACATTTTCTAGTGTGCCTTTGACCTGTATAGGCTTACATGTGGCTCTTGATATCTCCTCAGATATTATGAATCTGCTGTTTTTGAATAGGCGTTATTAGACAGGTGAACGTGCACGGCATCACTGCATAAGCTCCACTTGTAACCTCTGCGATAGAGCCTAACATTTTTCCAGCTCTAAAAACATTCCTTCATTTATTGCATTGTGCATTAGTGATTTAATTCAGTGTCTACTACGCTAGTAGATTGTAGTATTATGATGTTCAGCTTCTAGCCCTATGTTTATTTTTTGTTTAAAAGATTCACTTGCAGTATTTTCACATAAATCGCAAGTGTTATTTCCACACAGGGATTAATTGCAGTGAGCTTTATCTATATTGGAATGCAGACTATTGTTACACTATTCATTCTACCTATAGTATGCCGTGCATTTTCCCCAAGCAGAAACATACATGTCTTTTGCAAACAGTGGGCACTTAATTAATTATTAGGAGTTATTGATCCCCTGTCTTTTTGTGCTATTACATGAGCACATGAACAGTTATATAATAATCATCTAGGTCGAGGTACTTATATGTAGAACTAATACCTTTATTACAACGCGGGTCCTTTATGTATTATTGGCATAAATCTATCTACATATATCCGTATTCATATGTATGAGCTATGAATTACCAATATGCGTTAATATACATTTATTCTGGACTCCGCAATTTTAACATTATCAGCAGCATGTTTTGACTATATTATCTGTATGCATTCTTGTCCCTCATAGGAATGTTTCTGTTTGATGTTTTTGTATTTCTTGTATTTTTTCAGAAATATTATTATTAAAATATTTATGCATGAATCTCTTGTATCCATTGTTTTATATAATAACGGTTTGTTGAATGGAGATATATATATATATATATATATATATAAATATATATATATATGTATATATGTATGTGTGTGTGTATTTTTTTTTGTATATCAATTATGTGATTTGTTGCACCATATGTTTTAAGGAAGGTCCCAATGCATAATGATTCATTGACTAAGGGCACATGGTGCCACAAATGCAGTTTTGTAAAGAAAGCTTTTAAATGTGGTGCCCCTGAGTGTCAGGTGCCACAGGGTACTACATCTATCCCCGGACTCCTGGAAGACCAGTTTTGGTAAACACCATAACACACACACAAATCCACGCCCTTTTCACCAGACTGGGTAACAGGCTATAGGTGGACCTGACGGGTAGTCACCTATAGGCTGGGACGCATCAAATCCAATAGTCAGAAACCTTGGAGGAGGAGGGACTAGTCAGTGGAGTGGACGGACGACGGACATCTTGTCATCTTGTTGGAGAGAGAGATAGATAGTGAAAGGACAGACAGTCAGTCAGATGTTGACGTGCTGACGGGAAGTGTAAAGTGACTACTGAGTAAAAAAGAGAATGGTTGCCAGGGAGAGTACAGCGTAAGTACACCGACAGGGTACAAAGCCGTGGTTCAGGAAGATGCTTTAGGCTCACCTGATAACAATCTGCCCAGTGAGGGGACCATCTAGGACCTTACCTACGTTAGTGTCCGGGGCACAGCAGCAGCAGAGAGGGAACCTGGGAACGGGGACAGAGGTCCGACCCAAGAGAGGTTCAAGCTGCCTGCCATACAGGCCAGGATGGAGACAACAGGAGGGGACCCCAAAAATGCTCCAAGCCACGGTGACCCACCAACTACTACAGGGTGCATGGAAGTAAAGCTCACCAGTTTACTACACCGGCACTGAAACAAAGGGAATACCGTATTGGTAAAGACCAGTACAAATCGGGTAGCAGCAACTCAAATCAGTGAGTAAAGCACAAGTTAAACCGCAGCCCCTGTGTTGTCTGAATTCTTCCTACACCTTTGCACCTATAGACTACAACCACCATCATCCTCCCCTGGGGCCTAGCTCTACTTGCGGAGAGCCATCACACCTAAGCTGCTCAATACCATCAGCCCCAGCAGAGAGAGACTTTGCAGCGGCGGCTTTCCCCATATAACCGCATACCGCAATTGGCATCACGAAAACCATTTTATTTTTATTTTTCCTTTGTACAAATCCCCTTTTAAGCAACCCCCAGGGTCATGGAACCGGACAACGGCCACCCAGTGAACTTACCCAGTAATATACAGCCCGGGACCGAGTACCCCAAAGCCTTGGGGTACGTCATATACTCATTATTATGGGGTTTTAATTTCATTGCAACAATAAAATGTCTTTATGAGATTGACCATCTTTGGAATTGACTATTTAGCCCATGGTCCGGGCATTTTTTTGGCTGGAGTCTCACAAAGACATGAACCAACGTTTCCTATGGTTACACGGTGAGGCTTTAATTCTTTTTTCTATATTCATGTGCATGGACCTTTAAGCCCCGTGTATTCTCTAGCAACAGTTTGTTGCAGGTCTTGGACCTATTCAGGCTGGTGTTCTTTGCATTAGCACTTATTTTTTCCTTATATATGTTTTTGCTCAACACCTACACAGTCTGGCATTATCCTGAGCTCTGATCATGGATGGGACTCTTGTCATAACTGGATGAGGCTATGTGCGCACATTTGCGTTCTGGTTGTCACATAAAATGCAGCGTTTTGACACTGCGTGTGCGTTTAAAAATGCATCCAAAATGCTACATTTGGGATCCATTTTGGATGCATTTTGAATGTAGTTTGGATGTGTTCTGGATGCGTGCGCTCCCACAGATAGAGAGGGAAATGCATCCAAAACGCACAAAAGAAGTGACATGTTGCTTTTTTAAACGCATCAGTTTTGTCAAATATTTGGCATCCAAAACGCTGCGTTTAAAAAAGCAACGTGTGCATGGAATTTGCTTAATTCTCATAGACTTTGCTGGTTATGCACAACGCAAGCATTTACGCTGCAGTTTAAAACGCTGCGGAAACGCATGCAAAATGCACACGTGCGCACATAGCCTAATGGTTCCTTTCCTAATTTTTTGGCTCAAGCTGCTAGATAAAATTGGAGATATTGTCTGTGTATATTTTGGATTTAATCCAAGGACACGCCCTGGTGTTTGAAAATTCTGGGGAATTGGTGGATTCCTCAGTCAGTGGACTTGCGATAAAAATGCAACATGGAACAACGTTGTAATAAACTTTTGGAAATTTTCCTCAATTTGGAGGAGGATGGTACCAACAATGAGGATCTGAAAGGGTTAATGTCCAGGTTGGAGAAATTGTCTAATCAGGAGATGAGTACCTGGTGGGACCATAACACCTTGGAAAGCTATGTGGAGAAATCCATGATCCCCAGAAGAGTTTGGATTAAAAAGGTACCCACTTAAATTTTTTCGGATCATTTCATGATTCAATGGAATAAATTATTAACAGAATGTTCTTTGAAACTTATGAATCTGATTATTGTGGAGGTCGAGGAGAGACTAAAGAAACTAAACGTGGACATTGACTCTGTAAAAACTTCACTTTCCTAATACACAGGCACCGAGGATTATTTTAGATTACATACTAAACTGCAAGCAAACAAGGAGAAAATTGAAACCAATATTACATCAATTAAAAAAGAACATTTCAATGGGACTATTTAGATTATAAACATGACAAGGTATATGATTAGAAAAAGGAAAATAAAAATTTAACACCTAGATTGATATTAAGGAATAACACAAGATCTGTCAGCTTTACTACTACAGAAGGGATACATCTGATTCAGGAGATTTTTCAGACAATAAGGTATGGGTCCATTTCCAAAAAACAACCTAGGAAAAATGTGTCAAAAAACGATTCAAGAGGAGAAGAACAAGGAGAAGAAAACATCTCCAACAAGTCCAAATATTTTCTGAGGGGAAAAAACGCACCTTTTGAATCATTCCAGTCTCATTATATTAACCCCTACAATACTGGATGAGTCAGAAATTAAGATCTTAGAAAGAGGACTGAACCTTGTTCCTACTCAGAATTTTGACTTATTTCAAACTTTAGTTGATGTAAACAAATTAGCTAGAAACTTAACTGTAAAAAGACATTTTTTTAAATAATATAGTTGGTGAATCTGACTGTAAGTAATGTCGGAAGTGGTGATGTCGATAATGCTAATATTAATTTCTTGATTTCAGAACAGGTAGCTTGCTAAAGGCCCTGTTGCCCACAGAGATTAATCTGCGGCAGATCTGTGGTTGCAGTGAAATTGTGGACAATCAGTGCCAGGTTTGTGACTGTGTACAAATGGAACAATGTGTCCATGATTTCACTGCAACCACAGATCTGCCAAAGATTTATCTCTGTGTGTGACGGGGCCTTTAGCATTAGAAAAACTTGCTTTACAAAATGATAATCGTAATCTAATCAATCATGACAATCAGACATTAAATATGGACAACCCAAAGTTCATCCAAAAGAATCGAGAGTGGATGTTTTATCCACCTTTCAATACATAGTGGAAGATGAATTAAAAAAATTACATCATGATATTACAGCCATGCAACCTGACATCAGCAATCTACCCTTATTGGAAAGGAAGGTTTTACAAGATCTATCCAACAAAGAAAAACTGATAAAAAATCCGATAAGGCTGGCTGTGTCGTCATAATGGATGCAGCTCTTTATGAAAAACAGGTCTATAACATCTTAAATGACAATCACACATCTAGAAAGGATAGTGAAAATCCTACAGAAAATTGTAAAAAAAAAACAAACTTTGGAAAATAAAATGGATGAAGGGGAAAGAATGGATGTTTTAGACCAAACAAAATAGGAAATTAATTATTCCAGAAAATCCAACCTTGCCAATATTTCATGGGATTCCTAAAACCCATAAGCCTGTTTTCCTCCACCTTTATGCCCTATAATTTCCAGCATGAATTCTTTGAATGAGGGCTTGAGTAAATGGGTGGATCTTCACCTTCAACCCCTCATTTTGAGAATTCCTGGATATTTAAAAGAAACTACAACTGTCATACAATATGTTAATAGGATGGAGTGGTAGATTACTATTGTTTTGTATCATGTGACATAGAGAATCTTTATTCTTGTATTCCTCATGATCTATCAATAAGAGGGATTTATTATCATCTAAATACCTACAGCGCTTATACTGATGAAATGAAAGAAATAATTATCAGAGTTATTGAATACTTTCTCCAAAACAATTTCTTTGTTTGGGACTGAATACTTTATACAAACTAAAGGCTGCCCGATGGGTTCTCGATTTTCCCTTTCCTTAGCCATACTGTATGTTTGGTGAGAGGAGGAGAGGATTTTCTCATACAACCCATTCCAGAAACCTATAGTATGGTATGGAAGATATGTGGACGATGTTTTATTAATTTGGTCTGGAGATGTTGCATCTATTCCAGACTTTATTGAATTTATAAACCACAACGATTTTTCATTAAAATTCACGTTTTCAGGGCTTAATATTGTATAAATTTTTGGGATTTGGAATTATTGGGTGACTCTGCACTCAGGTTCATTATCAGAACTATAGAAAGCCAATAAGTGGCAAAATAATATTGTGAGCAGATAGTCATCATCCTGTAAAAAACACTAGATCCATTCAGTATGGGGAATTTTGGAGGATACATCGTAATAGCTCAAATGAACAAACTTTTCAAGATGAGATTAAAATCACCACAGAAAGATTAATGCAGATTGGTTACAGCTTTTATAACATTCAAACTGCTATAAACAAAGTAAAAAATAACAGAGAAAATTATCAGAGAAAAAATAATAGTAAAAAACATCTGATCACTTCAAATCTTTAAGACAAAAATTGGAGGTATATTTTAGCACTCCATATAGCAGACAATTTAGGGATATTAAAAAAAAAATAATAGAAAGATATGTTTCCATATTATTTCAGGACCCAAAATTAAATAAAAGTCTTGGCAATGGAATCAATTGTATAGTCAGAAGAGGTACATAGGTCCCTGGGAAACATCCTTTACCCCAGTCTGTATAATGCCCCTTAAAAAGACCGCCCATGGATTTCATGTACAAGCTTTTTCAAATGTGCAGATAAAGTGCCATGTTTGCAAATATACCAAACAAACAATAATTATAGAAGGTAATAAAATCTCTAGTTTTATAAGCTGTGATACCACTCATGTAGTACATTGTATATTTTGTAAAAGTTGTGAAATCAATTGTATAGGATGCACTAGTCGTAAATAAAAATGTAGAATCAGTGAACAGATTTCTAACATCAATAATAGGAATGCATCATAGTCAGGTGGGTAAAACACTTTGTTGAGCAGCATGGAGGCAGTCTAAATGAATTTACATTTTTTGGATTGGATAATGGTGCCAAACCTGTGTGAGGAGGAGATTGAACAAAAAAAGTACATTTGAGAGAAGCCTTTTAGATTATAAAAGATCATAGTGTAGCACCCACGGGGCAGGGGTTAAATTACTCGTCACCGGGCCGGTGAGGGTCAGGGGATGTCAGGGGTGGCCCTGCCGGCTTCGTGGTCCCAAGGTGTACAATAAAAGGGAGGAGGATGGTGGGAGTAGTAGTTTGTGATTTTGTCTCGTGACGCCACCTGTGGTATGCGGCCAGGAATTAGCCGCCGCTGCGGGTGCTGTCCTCTGGGGCGGATGGTGTCGCAGCCTGGATGGTTTGGTTCCCCACAGGTAGGCCCCAGGGAAGATGATGGTGGGGGTAGTGGCCGGTGGCACCGGAGTGTGAGGTGATGACGCCGGCAATAAAGGGATGACACAGGGGGCTGTGGTCAAAGTTCTTTTTACTCACAGTACTGTCGTTACCCTCTGAGTGCTAGTTTCCGCCGTGATGGGCTCCAGTCAATCCCAAATGTTTCAGTGGCCACCACCGGTGTTGTGGAGTGTGAGACCTTCCTTCCTTGCACTTGTAGTGTGGATCCCCGTGGCGTGAAGCTACTTGGGAACCCCTGCATTTGGTAATTAAGTTTCTCTCCCGTCCTCAGGCAACGGGAATGAAATGTGGGCCCGACCGTGGTCCTGACTCCTGACTCTGTATGCTGCTGTGCCCCAGGATCTTTAGTGGCCAGAGAGACATGAAATCCCCCTGTCCTGCAGATTCTGGTGATGCAACTTGAAGTGTACTCCACCCTAGGGCTCTGCACCCTGAACTGCGCTGGTACTGAGGGAACTATTGAGCTGAACCTCCAGCTACCATGTTGCTCCTTTGTCTCACCAAATCCACTGGTCATCTCCTGTTTCTTCCAGTCGGACCGGTTCTAACTGGAGAAACTCTGAAGCATGTGACCCAGCCACTCTGTTCTTCTGTGTCCCAGATTATTCTGAAGTAAAAGTCTCTGTGTTCTCTCACTCCCCTCATGCTGCCCCCACCTTCCTGATTACTCACTAGTGGCTGGGGAAAACCCGTTGCTATGGTGACCACCTCTAGCCCAGTTTCAGTGTTGTATAACTGCTGACTCACTTCCTGGCTGTATTGTGTAAGGGTACCGTTTCACTAAACGATGTACCAGCGATTCCGACCACGATATGACCTGGTCAGGATCGCTGGTGCATCGCTACATGGTCGCTGGTGAGCTGTCAATCAGGCAGATCTCACCAGCAACCAGTGACCAGCCACCAGCCAGCAGCGACTCGTGGAAAGGATGCTGCGCTTGGTAACCAAGGTAAATATTGGGTAACTAAGCAAAATGCTTTGCTTGGTTACCCGATATTTACACTGGTTACGCACACCGCTTAGCGCTGGCACTCATAGCCAGGGTACACATCGGGTTACTAAACAAAGCGCTTTGCTTATAGTTACTCGATGTGTACCTTGGCTACATGTGCAGGGAGCAGGCAGCTGGCTTCTAGCAGCTGCAGACGCTGGTAACCAAGGTAAATATCGAGTAACCAAGTAAGGCCTTTGCTTGGTTACCCGATGTGTACCTTGGTTACTAGCGTCCGCAGAAGCCGGCTCCCTGCACATTCAGACCGTTGCTCTCTCGCTGTCAAACACAGCGATGTGTGCTTCAAGGCGGGAGAGCAACAACTACAAAATGAACCAAAGCAGTGTGTAACGAGCAGCGATTTCACAGCAGGGGCCAAGTCGCTGCTTAGTGTCACATACAGCGAGATCGCTGATGAGGTCACTGGTGCGTCACAAAACCTGTGACTCAGCAGCGATCTCGCTCGCAATCTCGCTATGTGAGAAGTACCCCTAAGTGATAAACTCCAGTGGTTAACCTCTTCCTTACCCAGGATGAGTAAAACACCTTAAAGGGGTGGTTCACCCATTTTTTTTATTTTCTCTGAGTTCTACTTACCATTATAGGAGTTTTCTCCATTGGCATGTATTTCCAGTTCTGGCACTGAGCGGCGCTATCCTGCACGCTCAGTGCCTGTCACATGACCCCCTGGAGCTGTGGCCGCTAGTATCCTCTTACGTCCCGTCAATTCCGGGCTCTCAAACTTGACGGGTACGTCAGAGGATGCTGGCGCCACTCACACTGATTGACTGGGCTGTGGGCGGTGACTACCGCACGTCACAGCCCAGCCTCGAGGGGAGGATCCGGAGAGCTTTAGTGTGGAGCGGTGAAGGCAGAGCGCGCCGCTTACCATCGCTTAGCTGTGGGAGGTATGGGCTCCAGTGTGGAGTACAGGGGGGTTTCTTCAGCTGAAATCCCCCCGTCACTAAAGTATGTGATCACACTATCCGCCCGCTGTGCTCAGCTGCCAGGAGAGCGGGCGGTGTCGGCAGTGTGATCATGTGCTCCTCCCAGCAGCACAAGTGACCGGATGCTGCATGGGACCAATCTGCTCCACTCTGTCACGTACACAACAAGTCCCAGAGTGGAGACAGTTGGTGACATGTAGCATCCGGTCACCTGCACAACAAGTCCCAGAGTACCATGATTAGGCAGTGCACACAGGAAGGAGGGGAGGGAACAGTTTTGGTGGAGATCTGAGGGGAGGGAACAGTTTGGGTGGAGCTCAGAGTGGGTGTGAGATAGATTGCTAGTTACTGCAAAGGATTATGGAAGTTGTAGTAACTGAACCCAGGAAGTCAAGAGAGCTATTAACTCCATCAGAGCTGGAGCCAGAAATGAGGATGTGCAGCTAGAGCACAATAAAAGGAAATATTGCTAAAATAACATGATAGATGTGTGGAGAGGCACATATTGGCAAGATTTATGACAAAAAAAAAAAAACAGTTTTGGCAACTGGACAACTTCTTTAAGAAAGATGCAATACCCTGTGGCAACTGAGCCACAGGGGTGCCACAATAGCAAATATCCAAAGAAATGAACTATCGCAATGATACTTAATATATTTATTGATTTATAAGGTGGAAATGTGTGCTAAAAATCAATGTAAAAATTGGTATAGAATTTGTTTAAAAAGAAAAAAAAATTGTATATACAGTATATATATATATATTTTTTTTTTGGATATCTATTATGTGATTTGTTGCACCATATGTTTTAAGGAAGGTCACATAATGCATAATGATTCATTTACTAAGGGCGCATAGCACCAAAAACACGTAGAAGCTTGTATTCCCATTATTATGGGGTTTTAATTTTATTGCAACAATAAAAACATTTTTATGAGATTCGCCATCTTTGGAATTGACTTTATTTAGCCCATGATCAGGGCATTTTCTTGGCTCGAGTCTCACAAAGATATGAACCCGACCAACGCTTCCTATAGTTACATGGTGAGGCTTTAATTCTTTTTTCTACATTCATTATATCAACATCAGCACATCTCCAAGTACAATTCAAAGCAAATACTATTTTCTTTTCACATATGTGTGCCATAAATCTCATTAGCAGATTTGCATCTGAAAAATGTCTTGACCTAAAGACCCCACTATGTCGACAAATACAGCAAGAAGTTAAACAACTTTCATATGAGACATAAGACATTTCTGGTAACACTGTATATGACGTGGGAAGCTTACAGGGTTGATGTGTTTCAAAGAGTCATGAAAAAAATGTCTTAACCTAGAACAATGTTTTCTCTCATGTTAGCAAGTCCGCAAACGACACATTTGTATTAGCATGCTGGTGTAAAAACATGGAAGGTGAAGGGTGAGCGCAGAGTAAAGACTTGATGGAGCCAGACAGACAGCTATACAAGATTACTCATTCGTATTCTGCTTTTTCTTTTTCTCTACGAGATCTAGCCTCATTGGTGACCCAGTCATATACATGTGGTTATTTTATTCTTAAAATAACATTTTTTTCTTCTTTTGAGAAAATTAAGAGAGAAAAACAATATCACATCAAATTATATATAAAACTGTAGTGGGATAAGAAAAATAGGGGTCATTAATGACAATTAAAAGGCAAGTGAAATCTAATTCCTCTAATTCAGAACTTAACATCATAGTCGCTCTTTATTAATATACCTTTAAAAACCTTTGGCAAAACCAGGTAGTCACAGTTAGGCCCCTGCATAACACCGTTCCCTCATTTGGAAACACACAGCCAACCAGAAAACCCTAGTCACCCCCCCTTAGGGAAAGATAGACACACCAGTGGGCATGACCAGGTGGTTGGGACACGCCCCCAGGTGCCCTGTAAGAGCAGCGGTGGTGTCCTACCTCACCACATACCTTGGGTGGCGTCACGAACTTAATACGGCCCAGCCCGTACATATACGTCCCCCATTTATTTGGCGTGTCTGCAAGACCCCCGGGTCCGGAGACCCTCGAGCCACCACCCCTGAAGGCCCGGATCCGAGCCGCGGCGGCTGCTGGCACGGGGGCGGCACACCCCGAAACTTGGTGTCACGAACAGGATACTTACCCATCCACTTACCTTGTGGGAGTGCACCTTGTATTGGACAGTCAGCGGTGATACGTTGCAAAATTTTCAGAAGTCGCCATCTTGCTGCTATTTGGGCGCGAAAACTACAGCCCAGCGTCTTCTTCCCTGAGAAAAGGGCACGAAAGCGGAAGCCCCACCCCCTGGGAACGCGGCCAGAAAGCGAGCCCGGAAGTCGCAAAATGAAACTAACAGGCTTGAGAAAGAAGTGCAAAAGACCAAAGGGAGGCGGGTGAAGATTTTGCGACATGTGACCGAGCAGATAAAGGGCAGGGACTCCAGGACCCTGCCACCCTTCTTGTTACTGGATACCACCGACTGTGCACCATGGCCGATCCGTTTGGCAAGCCCGCAGTGCAGGAGCCCATGCCCGGAACAGCAGACTGGGTAGAAGCCCAGATGGAGCGCATTTGCTGCCGGATCCAGGCACAGGCGCGCTTTATCCTTGAGCGATGGACGGCCGAGATGGCGGAGTTGGCTGCAGCCGTTCGGGCTCGTGAAGTGGAGGCAACCTTGGAGGAGGGGGTAAGCGACCCACGCCCCTATGTCCCTCAGGGACCGGCCGACCAGGCTGAGGGGCCCGGCCTACCCCTGCCCGCCACGTTGCCTCCCTCACCGCACGCACCTGCCGCTGACACCCCGCTCGGCCCGCTGCCACCAGCAACGGCAGCGATGTTCGTTCCACCGGCCCGTGAGGACCAGCCTGAGGAAGCCGCCAAGCAGCCAGCCAGTCACCACCCCAGCACCCGTACTGGCTCCACGCCAGACCAGCACCAGGAAGGTGCCATTTCCAGCCTTGGACCCGACACCGATCCCGGAAGAGGCCGCGCCTAAGATGACAACGGCCTCGGCAGTACGCCCGGCCAAGGCGGAGGCAGTTCCTGACCGGAAGCCGGCACAGCGAGCAACACTGGCCACTCCCAGATTCCTGGCCTCGGCTCAGGCGCCACGGGGCTGCAGCTGCAAGGCAGCAGAGTAGGCCACGTCACAGCAGGGTCCCCCGTTGCCAAAGGTGCCGGTCGTAGCCGGCACAGAGGGACTCCGGCTGGACCCAGACCCTGCACAGGATGAACCGGAGCAGGCAGCCGATGCTCCATACTGGGAGCGGCAGCGGTGCCAGCTGGGAAAGGAGATCGCCGCCCGGGAGAAGAGGAAGGCAGAGGTCCTCTCCCGGACCTACACTGAAAAAGACAATCTGCGGAATGCCACGTTCCGGGTGAGGGGCCCGACATATTGAGGCCAGGTCCGGCATTTTAACCCCCAAAGGGGATTGGGGTTCATATACGAGCCGTGCATGGAGGCCGAAATATTTGTGTCCCGGAGGGACGTGGCCCCTCATCTGCCTGTTGGCCACCCAGCCCGGGACCTGGAGCCCGGGGAGCTAGTGACCTACACCTGGCACTGCGGCGAGAGGGGGTGGTTTTCCCTGGATGTTAGAAGAAGGGTGACCATGGGAGCCCAGCTGCACGTCCACCCCTCTCCACCACTCTACGGTCCCGAGTTTGATGAAGATTAAGAAAGTCAGGTAGTGGTTCCCGGCTACCAACAAGTTAAAGTTCCCCGTTGGGACTGTCTGTGATTCCCGTTTTAAAGTTCAAAAGACAATGGCTTAGAACTTGCGAGCCAGCCCATAAACTTTTGGGTTTTGTAAATACTCCCTGACCAACCTTTTCACCAAGCCGCAGTCTCTGGAGAGGCTGGTTGGAGGATGGGCCTGCGGTAGAGTCGGCCGAGGCTCTGTCACCAGCAAAAACGGTGACTACCCTCTGGGTCAGGGGTTCCCTGGACGTGACGTCAGGGGTTCCCTGGACGTGGGGCCCTTGAAAAGACTGCTGGGTAAGGAACTTTTTACCCGGCCCGTTTGGGCAACACCCAGACCTACCCTGGACTTGGGCAAGGGATGCCAACCTGTGTTTTAGTGGTGGCATCAGGGATAGGTTGTTTTGGGTGGGTGAAGTGAGAAGGACCTGGTCCGTCCCGTCCCGGTTGTTATATATGTGCAACGTTTAAGTAACCCGTAAGGGAAGAAAACACAATCTGCCTAAATGTAAATATGTTATTATAATTGTAAAATGTTTTACCCGTTTTATCTCCTTTTTTCTAGTTCAATAAACGGTGGTGGTCGGACAGCCCACTGACTGTCTGTGTTTAACCAAGGGGGAGTGTGACGCCCTGGCAAAACCAGGTAGTCACAGTTAGGCCCCTGCATAACACCGTTCCCTCATTACAAAACACACAGACAACCAGAAAACCCTAGTCACCCCCCCTTAGGGAAAGATAGACACACCAGTGGGCATGACCAGGCGGTTGGGACACGCCCAGACAGCCCGGGGCGGGAAAACAAGGAGAAGGTGTTTGGAGTTTGGAGAGGAGGGTGGGCTGGAGCTAAGTGTAGCTCCAGCAGTGAAGTTCAAGTTGAACGGTACCAGGGTAGGAGCCCAGGTGCCACTAGCTAGGGGGAAGACGGTGGTCTCCATCAGTAGGAGACGGGAAGACGGCTTGGTGGAACCGAGGTGGACTGAGACAGGGTTGCAGCCCGCCGATACCGACACGGGGAACCGACCTGGAAACCGGAGCACAAAGGGGGGTACTCGGACCCTGAAGCCAGAACCAGAACCCACTGGAGCTGGTTAATTAACCGATTGAGGCCAGGACTAGAGGTCCTGTCCCACCCAAAGTCCCTCATAGAAGACAACAGCCCACCGATTAGGGATAAGAGGTCACCGCCAGGGCCCATAGATCCCACGGGCCAGCGTCTGCGGGCACGGCTCCTTAGGCCACATCCAGCCGGGAGCGGACTCCTGAGTTTCACACTAGGAAAGTCCATCTTAGGCCCGTTTCACACGTCAGTGAAAAACACTGATGTTCTTCACTGACGTGTAAAACACGCACATGTCCCTCCGTGTTCCGTGATTCATGGCGCACGTGGGTTGTCCATGTGCAATCCGTGATCCGTGATTGCATATGGACATTACTCACCTGCCTTCACTGCTGCTGTCCATGGTGCTGAAGTCTCCAGCTCTGCAGCGTCCGCCCACCGCTCTCAGCACCTACTTCCTGGTCGGCTGTTCCTGCTCTCATGAATATTCATGAGAGCCAGGCAGGAGCTGACAAGAACAGAGGCTCCAGAGCGAATCGCAGACAAGGTAAGTTGAAAATATTTAATATGTCCGTTATTTTCTGGTACATGTTTCACTGATCACACATGGATCACACCATAGTGTGGTCCGTGGGTCATCAGTGATGCCACAAAAAAAACTGACTTGTCTCCGTGCAGGATCACGGCCACGGGTGTACGCATCACGGAGACAAGTTCAGTGAAAAAAAACTGATGTGTGAGCAGACCCATTGATTATAATGGGTCTGCGTATGTCAGTGATTCTGGTATGTATATAAAAAAAAACACAAACGTACCAGCATCACTGACGTGTGAAAGGGGTCCTACACACAGCAGTGCAGGAAAAGGATAGAGACCACCAGCCGGGTGGGGGACCAGAACGACACCGGCCGCGGCACCGGCCACCATCACCTTGGTTTACCAGAGACTTATGTGTTTTACTAACAGTGAGTACACCAGCACCCTCTGTGGTCGCCATCCCCTGCACACGCCAACCGGGTCCCGGGGCCACCATCCCTGCCCACGGAGGGGTTAACAAATTGCTGCATAACATCTCCCCCGGGTGCCCCGTAACAGCAGCGGTGGTGTCCTACCTCACCACATACCGTGGGTGGCGTCACAAACTTAATACAGCCCAGCCCGTACATATACGTCCCCCCATTTATTCGGCATGTCCGCGAGACCCCCCGGTCTGGAGACCCTCGAGCCACCACCCCTGAAGCCTGGATCCGAGCAGCAGCGGCTGCTGGCACGGGGGCAGCACACTTTAATGTCTTTATTTCCCCTGAGTGCCTTAGGTAAGTGCTCCATGACCACCAAATATAAAAGAGGGGATAAAGAGCAACCCTTCGTACATCAGAACAGTAGTGATGAGCAAGCATGCTTGGCACTGCTCGACACTCGATCGAGTATTACTGTGCTTGAGACATTCGATACTCAATAAGCATTCTGCTCGAATGCCATGCTCGAGTCCCCGCTCCACATGGTTCCTGGCTTTTTATCAGCCAGTAAACATGCAGGCATTGCCTGCCAATCATGGTTATGCTGTAGCCATCTTAACTACTGGCATTACTGTGATTGGTGTTTTACTATATTTTTAGCACTAAGGTTCAGATACGGCTTTAAAGAAGGCAATTAAGTAATTTTATTATAAAGGTTAATATAAAATACAAACTTAAAGGAAAAGTATGATACAGTGATATGAAAAAGTTTGGGCACCCCTATTAATGTTAACCTTTTTTCTTTATAACAATTTGGGTTTTTGCAACAGCTATTTCAGTTTCATATATCTAATAACTGATGGACTGAGTAATATTTCTGGATTGAAATGAGATTTATTGTACTAACAGAAAATGTGCAATCCGCATTTAATCAAAATTTGACCGGTGCAAAAGTATGGGCATCTCAACATAAAAGTGACATTAATATTTTGTAGATCCTCCTTTTGCAAAAATCACAGCCTCTAGTCGCTTCCTGTAGCTTTTAATGAGTTCCTGGATCCTGGATGAAGGTATATTTGACCATTCCTGTTTACAAAACAATTCCAGTTCAGTTAAGTTTGATGGTCACCGAGCATGGACAGCACGCTTCAAATCATCCCACAGATGTTCAATGATATTCAGGTCTGGGGACTGGGATGGCCATTCCAGAACATTGTAATTGTTCCTCTGCATGAATGCCTGAGTAGATTTGGAGCGGTGTTTTGGATCATTGTCTTGCTGAAATATCCATCCCCTGCGTAACTTCAACTTCGTCACTGATTCTTGCACATTATTGTCAAGAATCTGCTGATACCGAGTTGAATCCATGCGACCCTCAACTTTAACAAGATTCCCGGTGCCGGCATTGGCCACACAGCCCCAAAGCATGATGGAACCTCCACCAAATTTTACTGTGGGTAGCAAGTGCTTTTCTTGGAATGCCATGTTTTTTTGCCTCCATGCAACAACTCAATATTTTGTTTCATCAGTCCACAAGACCTTCTTCCAGAATGTAACTGGCTTGTCCAAATGTGCTTTTGCATACCTCAGGCCACTCTGTTTGTGGTGTGCTTGCAGAAACGGCTTCTTTCACATCACTCTCCCATACAGCTTCTCCTTGTGCAACGTGCACTGTATTGTTGACCGATGCACATTGACACCATCTGCAGCAAGATGAAGCTGCAGGTCTTTGGAGGTGGTCTGTGGATTGTCCTTGACTGTTCTCACCATTCTTCTTCTCTGCCTTTCTGATATTTTTCTTGGCTTGCCACTTCTGGGCTTAACAAGAACTGTACCTGTGTTCTTCCATTTCCTTACTATGTTCCTCACAGTGGAAACTGACAGTTTAAATCTCTGAGACAACTTTTTGTATCCTTCCCCTGCACAACTATGTTGAATAATCTTTGTTTTCATTATCATTTGAGAGTTGTTTTGAGGAGCCCATGATGCCACTCTTCATAGGAGATTCAAATAGGAGAACAACTTGCAAGTGGCCACCTTAAATACCTTTTCTCATGATTGGATACACCTGCCTATGAAGTTCAAAGCTCAATGAGGTTACAAAACCAATTTAGTGCTTTAGTAAGTCAGTAAAAAGTAGATAGGAGTGTTCAAATCAAGAAATTGATAAGGGTGCCCATACTTTTGCACCGGTCAAATTTTGTTTAAATGCGGATTGCACATTTTCTGTTAGTACAATAAAACCTCATTTCAATCCAGAAATATTACTCAGTCCATCAGTTATTAGATATATGAAACAGAAATAGCTGTTGCAAAACCCCAAATTGTTATAAAGAAAAAAAGGTTAACATTAATAGGGGTGCCCAAACTTTTTCATATGACTGTATTGCGTTCACTTTTGTATAGTGAACATACAAAGTTTAAGTACAGTTAAATACTTACATCACCAAGGAGTTTTATAACATCATCTGTCTGGAGGTCAGAGAAGCATGACATAGACAGAGAACTCCTGGACATCACTGCCCGTACATCTCACGGAGCAGGAAACACGAGCTTCTATCTGTGCTATACTTCAGCTGATCTTTAATAGAAGTTTGCCCAAAAATGACAAACCTTAGAGTTAATGTGTTGTAGTCTTATTGATCCATGCCCTTTGATGGCCAATCTTTGGGCATAGATTAATCAGAGATACACCACACATCAGACAATGGGGTAATAAACCCACAGCATTCAAATCTCCCAAGAATACACATCAGGTATTTGAGTTAGGTAAATGGATATATTGTCTGTCTGTGTATATAGCAAACACATAAAACATCAGATATTTGAGGAAAGTAAATCAGAAGGATTCTGCTACAATGGTATATTGTCTGCCTGTATATTCAAGACAAACACACAGAAACCCTTAAGGATACACAAGATTTTGTAACCATGTACACTTTGTCTGTCTGATTAAACAATATGTTATAGCATAACATAATGTATGTGCTCAAAAAAGCCATTTTTATATTTGCAATACATTCTACCCTTGGCTATTTTGAGCCAAACATTATTTATACCAGGCACCATACCCTAACGGCATAGTTTTAACGGATGATACAACAACAAAAAGCAATGCATGCACAATAGCAAAAAAAATACTCCTAATATATAATGCATATATCCAAAAATCAAGTAACCAAGAAAGGACCGGGGTCGGGCATCGGCCCGCCGGTACCGGACCGGGGAACGGAGTGAAGCTAAGCACACAGGCAGGGCCATCGGACCCCGACTATGCTTGGAGCCGCCGTCAATAGTCAAATCCGAATGTGACAGGAACCCCAGGGGTTTCCCAACTACCAAGTCCCGATTGAAGGCAACGGTCCACCCAGACAGGATATACAGCCACCGCCACAGGCTAAAGATCCAAGGGCCAGCGCAAAACGGGCTCCTACGGCACCTATACGCCGGGAAGCGGACTACCGGTGGGCAACCACAGGAGTCAAAACATTCTCAAAGGTGCAGGGAAAGACAGCCACCATCAGCCGTCCGGGGAGAGCACAACAACAGCACTGCAGCCGGCTGCGGGACCCGTCCATCCGGCCGTTTTGGTTTACCAGAGACTTTGTCAGTGATTGTCTGAGTGAGTACACCAGTGCCGTCAGGCACCGTGCCGCACTGTCCCTGCAACCCTACACCCCAGCCATCCAGCCTCCCCGTTACACCATCGGGCCCCGGGATCACCAACCCCTGCCCACAGAGGGGACAACATCTCAGCCGCACCCCACCATCTCTCCCGGGATCTCCGTTACCAGCAGCGGTGGTGCCATTATCACCACGACCCGTGGGTGGCGTCACGAACAATCTCCCTAAACAAACCACCCCCTTTTCACTCACGGGTGAGGAGCGCTGCTCGAGTCCTCGGGTACGGTCCACCGCTCGAGCCACTGAGCAGCAGCAGCAGAAGCACCGGACCCGAGCGTGGCGAGCGCGTCCCCTCCGCCCGCGACACTTGGCAATTGACAACTGGGAGATTCACTCCGTGCACCACTGGCGTTTGGTGGAAAAGCCAAGCTAAGATTGAGTAACAGCTTCTGCTGATACTCCTGCATACGTGCGTCCCTTTTAGTGGCTAGAATTATTTCACCAAATTTGGAATTGTACCGGGGATCTAATAGTGTGGCAACCCAGTAGTCATCATCACTTCTAATTTTGACAATCTGAGGGTCATGTTGTAGGTAGTGCAGCAAGAAGGCGCTCATGTGGCTTGCGCATCCATGTGGGCCAAGTCATTGCTGTGTTTGTGGCGTAGAGGTGTTAACCGTGCTTTCTTCCTCTGACATCTCCCCCCAACCTCGTTCAACCGAAATTTGACCAAAGTCTCTCTCATCTGCTGAGTCTTCCATGTCCATCGAGAGTTCGTCCTCCATTTCTTCATGGTCTCCTCCACCTTCCTCAACATTTTGGCTGCTACCATGCGCCCTTGTTAATCCCTCTCCCCCACCGTCCCATGCCTGCCGCCGTGGTGATGATGAACGTCTGGACCTTGTAGATGTTGGTATCCCTTGCGCATATGAATCCTCCTGTACTTCCTCCTCTTCCTCTTGTCCCACCCCCTGACTCCGAATAGTGTTTAGCGTGTGCTCCAGCATGTAAATGACTGGAATTGTCATGCTGATAATGGCATTGTCAGCGCTAAACATATTCGTCGCCATGTCGAAACTGTGCAAAAGGGTACATAGGTCCTTGATCTGAGACCACTCCAGCAGCATGATCTGCCCCACCTCTGCATCTCGTTGGCCCAGGCTATACGTCATAACGTATTGCACCAGGGCTCGGCGGTTCTGCCACAGTCGCTGTAACATGTGGAGAGTCGAATTTCAGCATGTCAATACATCGCATTTCAGGTGATGAACCGGCAGGCCGAAAGAGTTCTGGAGCGATGCAAGTCAGTCAGCTGCGGCGGTTGAAGGGCGGAAGTGAGTAGAGAGTGACCGTGCCCTGTGCAGAAGCCCATCTAGGCCAGGATAGTGGGTTAAAAATTGCTGGACAACAAGGTTCAACACGTGAGCTATACAAGGCACGTGTGTCACCTTGCCCCGGCGAAGGGCCGCACCCAGGTTTACAGCATTGTCGCACACGGCCTTCCCTGGCTGCAGGTTCCAGTGGAGACAACCATTTACGAAACTCGGACCGCAGAGCTGACCACAACTCATCCACTGTGTGACTCTTTTTTCCAAGACATTTCAAGGTAAAGACCGCCTGATGCCGTTGAGCTCTGCTGCCAGCATAGTAAGAAGGTGTGTGGGATTCCTTGTACGCAGTTACAACGCGGGTGGCCTGACCAGGCAGGCTTGGGACGAAGGTGCAGGACCCAGACGAGGTTGAGGAGGCAATAGCAGTGGAGGAACTTCGACATACAGAGGATTGACGCACAAGTCTTGGCGATGGCAAGACTTGTTCAGCAGACCTTTCTCCATCTATCACCATAGTTACCCAGTGCCCAGTCAGCGACATGTAACGCCCCTGTCCATGCTTACTGGTCCAAGTATCGGTGGTGAAATGCACCTGGTCACACACAGAGTTTCTCAAGGAAGCTGTGATGTTGTGTGTGACATGCTGGTGTAGCACAGGCACACCTTTCTTGCAGAAGTAGTGGCGAGTGGGCATCTGGTACTGGGGCACTGCGACGGACATAAGGTCTCAAAAATCCTCTGTGTTCACCAGGCGGAAAGGCAGCATTTCAGTAGCCAAGAGCTTACAGAGGGATAAAGTCAACCTCTTAGCTTTGTCATGGCTCAGAGGAAATAGCCTTTTATTTGTCCATATCTGAGGGACAGAGATCTGGCTGCTGTGTGGAGACGGTGGTGAGTAGGGTGTCCCTGGAAAAATGCAGGTCTGTGAGGAAAGTGCAGACGGAGACATGATGTTGCCTTCATCCAAAGTTGGTGCTCTCAATGTCTGAGAGAGCTGTACACCAGCACTTGTTTCCCCTTCCAAACCAACTGACGACCTACCAAGCAAACTGCCTGTTGCGGTTACAGTGGTGGAAGGTCTGCTTGGAAAACCAGTTGTGACAGCTGTCCCCACAGTCATAGAAGATGAATAGCGCGCGGAGGAACTTGAAGGGGCAGGCAGTGTTTGGCCCGCTGTGCTAGGCTGAATTGCAGCACGATGAGCTTCCCACTGGGACTTATGCTTGTTATTCATGTGACGATTCATGGAAGAAGTTGTCAAACTGGTGAGCTTTTGGCCTCTCCTTATAGATTGCCGACAAATTTTACAGATGACATGATTTGGGAGATCCTTTGCAAGGTCAAAAAAGGACCAGGCTAGGCAAGGCAAGGCTTAGAGGCCATGTGACCTGCAGAGCCACCCTGACTTGTGCTCAGAGGCAGAGTTGTGGCTGAGGATGCAGTTGTAGACGTGCTTCCAGTACTCCGACTCTGTCCAGGAAGGCGCAAGGTAACTTCGTCGTAGTTGCATCCTCCTCAACCGCCTCTGGTGACCTCCTTGAGTGCCTGACTGTGGGTTGACCATAAGTGGGATCTAGAACTTCATCATCAAGCGTTGTGTTTGCACTTCCCTTGCCCTCAGACCTAACCTCGTCCTGCCCTGACTGAATAGTTTAGTTGTCATCCCAATCTGGTATCTGTGTCTCATCGTCATCAGTATGTTCCTCATTGTCTCCACCAACAGGTGTTACAGTTTGGGAATGAGGGTGCACATTATGCTAAGAAACTTGGTCATTAGGGCCAGAATCTGAGTCACAAAGCTTCTGGGCATCACTGCAGACCATTTCCTGGTCTGTACTCACTGTAGCTTGGGAGCAGACCTCAGATTCACAGGCAATAGTGTGACTGGACAGCTCTGCAGACTCAGCCATCTCTGTTACACCATACTGTGCAGGGCGGGTGGAGACTTGAGAGCTGGGAGAAAGCAAGTGTGATTGGGATGACAACTCAGAAAACTTGTTTTATGGATGTTGAAGTTGAGGTGGAGGAAAGGGCACTTGTTAAAGCACTTGAGATCCATTCAAGCATGTTCTTTTTTTGTGCATCATCTACCTTTGTTACAGTTGTTCGAGTCCGTAAAAAAGGGAGCACAACGGATTGTCCACGGAAAGTAGTAGACATCTTACTTTTGCTGGAAGATGGCCTATTTTCAGTAGATATTAATGTAGCTTTCCCACCTTCCCCACGGACACAAAGTTTTTTTCCTTTTCCAACACGCCTGTTCCCCTTTCCACCAGCATCTGTCCATTTGCCACTCATTTTGTTAGTGACAAGATTGGCCACTTAAAATGTGGATGCAAAAATTGAGAGGTGGTGTAGATTGCAGAGGTGGTCTAGCTTTGACAGCTGAAGAACCAACATTGACTATCCCAGACAATTTTAGTATGCCCCTAACAGTGGCAGCACAGATTGCAATTAGAATTGCGTATCAAAAATGGACAGGTGTGTACAATGCATAGGTGGTCTAGCTTTATAGACAGCTGAAGAACCAACACTGACTATCCCAGACAATTTTAGTATCCCCTAACAGTGGATAGTACAGTTTGCAAATAAAATAGCATGGCAAAACTGGGCAGGTGGGTACAGTGCCCAGGTTCTGTGGGTCAATGGACAGGAAAGGAACACTAACTTAGTATTCCAGACACTTTTAGGATGGCAGAAAAAGTGTCAGCTCTTTGGGCAAATAAAATAGCCTGGCAAAACTGGGCAGGTGGGTACAGTGCCCGGGTTCTGTGGGTACCAGGACAGGAAAGGAAAACTAAGTTAGTATTCCGGACACTTTTAGGATGGCAGAAAAAGTGTCAGATCTTTGGGCAAATAAAATAGCGTGGCAAAACTGGGCAGGTGGGTACTGTGCCCGGGTTCTGTGGGTCAGTGGACAGGAAAGGAACACTAACTTAGTACTTAAGACACTTTTAGGATGGCAGAAAAATTTTCAGCTCTTTGGGCAAATAAAATAGCGTGGCATAACTGGGCAGGTGGGTACAGTGCCCGGGTTCTGTGGGTCAGTGGACAGGAAAGGAACACTATCGTAGTATTCAAGACACATTTAGGATGGCAGAAAAAGTGTCAGCTCTTTGGGCAAATAAAATAGCGTGGCAAAAGTGTGCAGGTGGGTACAGTGCCCGGGTTCTGTGGGTCAGTGGACAGGAAAGCAACACTATCTTAGTATTCCAGACACTTTTAGGATGGCAGAAAAAGTGTCAGCTCTATGGGCAAATAAAATAGCGTGGCAAAACTGGGCAGGTGGGTACAGTGCCCGGGTTCTGTGGGTACCAGGACAGGAAAGGAAGCCTCACTTTCTATCCCTCCTAATGATGAAATGCAGCAAGGAATTCCCTGAGCTGAGGTACACAGACGCTGTGATCTTAAGCTGTACACAGCGTTTGCATGGACCTGCCTAGCAGCTATGGCTATGAACGCCTGGAAATCAGCCCTGAAAAGGGCTGAAATAACAAGCAGTCCCTAATCAAAACAGTGCTGTGTAGCTTGCACTATGTCTATAGCGCACACTGCAGGATCGGCGGCAGCAACGTGAGCGGTGACTGTCACCCACACGCAGAAGGCAGATAATGGCAGCGACAGGGAAAATGGCTGTATTTTATAAGGCAAGGACATGTGACATTCACAGCCTAAGACACATGCCCTTGCTTGTCTGGCAAAAATCCACTTAGCTGTGTGTGTGTCTTTGATTGGCTGACATCCTGGCCCGCCCCACTGCACGAGCACTTAGGAAAAAAAAAATAAATGGCGATCGGCATTCTCTCAGCACCACAGATCTAAACCGCATCCCCCCTGCACACTATACGCTGAAATTTGATAATAGCGTGAATCACAGTGACTCACACTATTACAGTGAAAAGCCAGCTAGTAACTAGCTAGGCTTTTTGCTGATTGAACCGTTATCGAACGTAACTCGAGGTATCGAGCTTTTAGCAAAAAGCTCGCGTTTGAGTTCGATCTCGAGCACCCCCAAAAATCACTCGAACATGAAATTGGCGAACCTCGAACCTCGCTCAACTCTACTAGTGAGCTACAGCAGACACTGTGGGGAGTGAGGGTGGTTTGCCCTTGATGTGAAGAAATGGGTGGTGGTGAATGAGACCCCCTGCCTAGCCTCCCACAGCTTCCTGTATGAAGACAAGGAGTAAAATGGTAGCGGTACCTGGCTACCCATTAAATTGTTTAAGTTAACCCCGTTAATCATGGACCAAGACCTCAGGACTGGTGAGGTCACCCCAAAAACTTTCTTGGGTCCTGTACATATCCCCACCTACCTTCTTGTTATTCTTCACCACCTACACTGCCTCTGGAGAGGTAGATTGGAGGAAGGGCCTGCGGTAGAGTAGTAACCACTACTGCAACCGGTGGCTAACCTTTAGCCAGGGGTCCCCCGGACATGGGGCCCCTCAGATGGACTGTCGGGTAAGGAACTTTTTACGCGGCCCGTGTAGGTGCTACCTAAAACTCCTGTGGACTGGGAAAAGGGGTGCCCACCATTCTTAGCGGTGGCACCATGGGACAGGTTCTTTGGGTGGTGGGTGAAGAAGAAGGGAATGTAATGGTTTATGTTTTACTGCAAGAAAAAGTGCCTCCCATAAAGGGAAGAAATGTTTTTAACCTGTTTTACCCTTTTTTCATTTTTTTTTAGAAAAATAAACGTCAGTGGTCGACCTGGCCGCTGACGGGCTATATTCAACCAAGGGGGAATGTGATGCCCTGGCGCCGCCAGGTGGTCACAGAAGAATACTACACCCCACATAACACCATCCCACACTGGGTTCCATCAGCCACCAAATCCTAGCCACCTCCCCCAGGGTAAGAAGGACACACCAGTGGGCAGGACCAGGCTGATTGGGAAAGCCCACCTAGGGGTCTTGAGGATCCTGGGGCGGGAACACAGTAGATTAACTTTGGAGTTTCTAAGTGACAGTGCAAGGTCAAGGCTGTGCCTTGTGGAGGGTAGCCAGGGTAGTGGCCCTGGTCTACTGGCTAGGTGGCAAGCAGTGGACCGTGTAAAAAGGCGACGGTAGTACGGTTGCAGAATATCCAGAGTGGAGCGGGACAGGGTTGGAGCCCGCCAGTACCAACCGCGGAGATCTGGTCCCAAAATCGTGCACAGGCAGGGTACCTGGACCCTAGTTAGAAGATGCTTGCAATCCCCTTCTTTAATTTACCACGCCAGGAGCAGGTTTCAAGCCTAGCTCCAGAAGTGTTATCCCAGATAGAGCGAAACGGCAGCCCACCGCGGGGGATAGGGTATCCGCAAACACCCACTGAAATCCCAATGGTCAGTTTTCGCGGGCACATCTCCCAACCAGAATATACCGGGAGTGGACTTCCCCCATTCCAGACGGAGTCGCCCAAGAGTGAGGAAAAATTACAGAGTGCCGGAGGAAGGGACATTGGTACACCAGCCGGGTGTTGGACCCGAGTACACCCGGACGCGGCAGCCAGCCACTGACACCTTGGTTTACCAACAGACTCGTGTGCAATTTTTCAGCAGTGAGTTCACCAACATTCCCCGGTCTGGGCCAGCACGCCACCTCCGGCCTACATCACTCCCCGTATCCTGGACACTGAGCCCCAGGGCATCCACCCCTACCCACGAAGGGGTTAACAACCAGCTGCCATTCCATCACCCCCGGGTGCCTCCCAACAGCAGCGGTGGTACTCCATATTACCACACACCGTGGGTGGCCTCACTAAGTATCTACAACAATCCCCATACATATACGTCCCCTTTTTATTTGAGTGTCTGCGCGACCAGAAACCCCTCGAGCCACTGTGGATCCGGACCCGAGCAGCCCGACTGCTGACGTGGGGGCGGCACATATACATGGAACTAATGTTTGATTATGTACAACTATTGCTTACCTGTATTTTGCTATACTATATTGCCTATTGTCTTACTAGCTATTTGACTTGGGGTAGCAACTCTATCCCCTGTGTATTTTGGAGCTCTGTCCCTTTGGATAATGTTTATATGTTTTAAGTGTTTTTACTGTGTATTAGTAAAACAATAAAATGATACATTTTTTTTATTCTGGTGTGCTCCCCCTCCATGTGCAGTATATTTTGTTGCTCTGTATTCTTCTTGCTGAAGCTGATACTAATGCACAAAGCTGAAAGCTGCAAACCAAAAATTATGGGCCTACAAGCCAGATGTGGGGGGCCCCTGCACTTATGCATTGTCTTTATTTGATATAAGACAAAAAATTAATGCAAGCGACAAAATGAGAGAGAAATGACATGGATTTTTTAATACATTTTATCCAGCCGACGGGCATAACCGGGCATAACTACAGTACGTGCAGAGATTACTGTTGCTTTTGAGCCCTCAAGCTTAGGGGATTCCAAAAGGTCCCTTTGGCCCATATTAAAAATCAATCACTTTTAAAGACGGATGATAGTTGGGGGCCCAGTTGAAGAATTTGTGTTGGGGCACACAAGCTTCAAGTTACGCCATAGGCGCTGCACAGTATTTAAAAGGAACTTGTCACCAGATTTGGGGCCTATAAGCTGCGGCAACCACCAGTGGGCTCTTATATTCAGCATTCTAACATGCTGTATATAAGAGCCCAGGCTGCTGTGTAGAACGTAAAAATCACTTTACAATACTCCCCTAATGGGTGGTGCAGTGCAGACCAGTCGGTTGGGCTTCTCTGTTCTCCGGTACCGGTGCCTCCTCTTTCGGCCATCTTTGTCCTCCTTCCTCTGAAGCCTGGGTGCATGACGCGTTTTACGTCATGCACACTATCCAGCATTGAGGTCCCGCGTAGGCGCACTACAATACTTTGATCTGCCCTGCTCAAAACCATCAGAAAGCTCCGTTTATTTGTAAAATAAGTCTATATCACACCCCTTGGTCTTTTCTCTATGTCTTTGTTCACAGTGAGTTCAAACTTCTAATACCATGCATCATGCCTTCTGTATTTGCTCCTTCTAGCACAGCACATACTGTTACTGTTAGGCTCCCTGTCGTGAGGTCAAGGAAAGATGAGAATTAAGTCTGTGTCCTGGACAGTGATGTCATCAAATGAGATTTACAGATACAATCCATCAGCTGACAATCTTTCTCTCTACTGTCAACCAAATGTATTTTGAGAAAGAAAACAGCTGTTCACCATCAGTTTTTTTGCTGACAATCATTACTTGGACACTTTAGCTTTAGAAAGAAAACTTTTATGGGACATTTTACAGAGTACAACATTTAAAAAATGTAGAAATTTATGAGACAGATATTCTATCTATCTATTGCAGTTGTCCAGTCTGTTTTAGCCATTTAGAAAAAAAAACATTGCCTAAAGTCCTCCTACCTTTATGCTAAAAAGTGAATGAGCATTTCAGTAAAGATGATGTATTGACAGCAGGTGATATAGAAAGAAAAGTAGCAACAAGCCATCGATACATCTTCTTTACTGAAATGCTCATTCATTTTTTAGCATAAAGGTAGAGGACTTAAGGCAATGTTTTTTTTCTAAATGGCTAAAACAGACTGCACAACTACAATAGTTAGATAGAATATCTGTCTCATGAATTTCTACAGTTCACAAAACTGATTCACTATAGGATGTGTGCCGCCCCTCTGCAGTGGCCAAACCGCTCAGGTCCGGGATGTCGCTGTGGCTCGAGGGTCTCGGGGCCACTCTCAAATGAAAAAGGGGGGAATTATTTACGAGGAGAGAGAGAGATAGTGATGCCACCCGTGGTGTGTGGTAACTGGGAGTACCACCGCTCCCGATGGGAGTACCCGGGGGTGATGGAGTGGGGCAGCCAGATGACGTTTCCCTCCATTGGTAGGGAAGGCCCCGGGACTCTAGATGATGTTTATCTGGCGCAGGGGGAGTGCAGGGCTGGTTGGGAGCAGGGGAGGATCATGTACTCACTCAGGCAGCATCGGTGATGAAAAGCAGACTCTGACAACAAGGTAAACCAAGTCTCTGGGTGCCGCTGCCCTACTGGGGGAGCCCGTCCGGGTATCCGTCCCCTATAGTACTGCCGGGTGGTCCGGAGCCTGCCTCCGTGCACAAATTAGAAGTGTTTGGGTGGCCCGTAGGCATAAAGCTGTCTGGACCCCACTCCCTACTGTTGGTAGTGGAGCTGTGCTCTCAAGGGCTCACACTTGGGATTTCTGTGGGCTACGTGGGTTGGAAAGCCCTATTCCCCTCGTTGCACTAGTGCTCCTGATCTCTGAGCTTCTTTTGGACAGTCCATAAAGTCACTATCATCCGCAGGTTAATTGCTGGGTTGCTTGAAGCTACTTCCTGACCTAGGGTCCAGTACCCCGTCGTGCTTTCGGTCCCGGACAGGTTATTAGACTTGAGCTCCTGACCGTCCTCCAAGACCAGGTCTAGGCACCCAGCCTCAATCCCCTGCAACCGGGTCTCCGACTCCTCCGGGCCCAGACCACCGTCTGCGACCCAACCTCTGACACCCAGGGAGCCACACTCCCCAGCTCATCTATCCTCGAGGGCTACCACTCAACTCATCTACTTCCCTCCCACAAGTCTGCCTGACCCCTATTTGGGCGGCCCTATTCCAGCTCAGCAGCCCACTGGTGTGTCCGACAGGGTGGGGTGTGAGGTGTGGTTGGGATTTTGGATGCTGATAAAGGCAGTACTATAGGTTGGGAACCCAGAACCATGGGGGGTTGAGTCCTGCACTAAGAAGTAAAGAGCATGCAGTACCCTGTGACGCCCTGACTAGTCCAGGGGCGTCACAGATGCAGCAGCCCCATGATGAAGAGCAGTTCTGTACTGATAAGAACCAAGATTTCTTATGTATTGGTATTTATGGCTAGCCAACAAAGATAAGTGAAATGTTAACGTTTCATTCAAGTACATCATTAGAACATTTTTTTTAAAAAAATCCTAATACAATACTTATAATATCCTTTTTTGGTGTTGGTCCTTCTCGCACTTCAGTCTCCTTGAGTGACAAGTCTTTCCCTATGTACACATGTAAGGAAAGACCAGTCACTCAAAGGGAGCAGGGCGAAGAGAAGACAACAGGGAACATAATTTTTTTACTTTTTCTTAACTTTTTTTGTGTAAATTCTTTATTTTACAATGTTCAACAAATAACATAAAATAAACATCACTTATAGCAACATTCATTTTATATAAATAACAGAGAAATAGGGGAAAAGACAAAGGTATAAAAAGGAGGATTAACAGGGTAGGAACAGCATGTTTTTTAAATGCATGTGTTTTCTAGAACATTTGTATTTTTATAGTGATCCGTTTTTGTGGGACATTCTTTTCACTCTAAAACACAGCACTGTTTCAGAGTGAAATATGCCTGGCTGAAATGATAGTCAACTCTGATAAATGTTGTCTGTGGTTCTGGCAGCATGAATCAGCCGTGAGGTTTTATTCCCCACTGAAAAACCTGCAGCATTCATTGGACCAGATTTCCTAAATCTGTCTAATATCACTGGTCAACAAAAAAAATATTTTTTTCTGTATCTGGTTTGAAAATGGATGATTTTAACTAATTTTAGGGTGCTGATTTCAGTGGAAAAGTCTAATTCTTTCTATCACGTCACAGTTCATAGATACACAGCATTTTAAGAAAGACGATAAGAAAGTATTAGGCCTATTTAAAAGCTACACTATTAATGTCATAAGTCATAATGATGACTCAATGTCATAATAATAGCACTTAAATTATACACTTTTAGCTTAATTGCTATCAAAATCCAAATTCTAATGTCAAGTTGTTTGGGAAAAATGGGCTGATGAGGCTTTCCTTTTGTACGTAGTCTCATCTGTCTCCCTACACAACATCAAGCAGTAGTCACCCATCAATGCAGGATTCCAGCGTCCTTGGTAGCGTTTCTCCATGGTAGGAATGTCCTGGTGAAAACGCTCACTTTGTTCGTCACTAACAGAACCCAAGTTTTCTGGAAAAAGTCAAGGTGCGAATATAAAAAATGAAGTTTCAATGACATTCTACAGCCCATTTATTTGTAGTTTTGCAATAACGCATTGACTATGGAAACATAGTCATCATCTTTATTGTTACACAAAAAGCCATCAACAATTGCTTTGAAGGAGGACCAAACAGATGACTCATGCTTCTTGAGTTTTGACTCAAACAATTCATCTTTTAGCAATTTCTTGACTTGAGGTCCAATTAATATACCTTCCTTTAACTTAGCTGTACCCAATTTTGGAAAAATTGCAACCAAATGATTGAAAGCCTGATCCTCTTTATCAAAAGCTTTTACAAAGTTCTTGATCAACCCCAGCTTTATATGTAGAGGCGGCAGAATTATTTTGCTTGGATCAACCAGTTGGTTATATTTGACATTTTCTTTTCCAAGATGTACAATTTCCTCACAGGCCATTCCTGACTGTGTAGTGGTTTTTGGTGTCTCGGCTGTCCCAGAGACACAAAAAGCAGCAGAATTTAGTAAAACCACCCTGTAAACCTAAAAGCAAAGCAACAACTTTAAATCACAGCAAATCTGCCATTCATTATCTTAATATTTCACAATTTTGTTTTTGTTTGCTTTTGTTGTAAACTTTCCACACGCAAAGCAGAAGTTATCAGGATAGTTTACGCAACAACGACGATGTTGAGCACTTGCCATTTTGCTATTTCGCTGTAATTAAATAAGACAAGAATTCTGATTGCACATTTATATACTGTTCAGACATTTCACTCATTCCCAAGCTTTAAATATCATTGCGCAATACCACACAAGCCCGCTAAATCACATTGCGCAATATCAATCATATAGGACTGGTGACTCTTTGTAGCTTTTTACACTGGATATTACACCAAAATGAATACTATCACATGCTTAGTCGGTGATTCAATCATTTCAAACAAAAAAAAACTAATAAGGGATTGCGGTGACGAGGGATTGCGGTGACAAAGCAAGTACACAAAATACATTTTAAAAATCTGCAATTTCCGCAATATCTAAAAAATCTTACTTGATACACCATTTCTGACGGTATATTTGGAATCCGGAGGCAAAAATACATATGATTTTGTATATTGCAAACCTATTTTGTTCAAAATAGTTGAGAAAAAAATATCAGGCACTCACCAGAATTTGCTTGTGCAGGTTTCTGATTTATTCGTGCAGGTTACATGTGCATGGGGTGGAGGGGAGGGAGCGGACGTTATACACGTCCAACGACGACGGCCGTTTCGCACCTGTCTGGTGCTTCAGAGACCAGCTGAAGCACCAGACAGGTGCGAAACGGCCGTCGTCGTTGGACGTGTATAGCGTCCGCTCCCTCCCCTCCACCCCATGCACATGTAACCTGCACGAATAAATCAGAAACCTGCACAAGCAAACTCTGGTGAGTGCCTGATGTTTTTTTCTCAACTATTTTGATGTTTATAAACTCTGTTACATCAATGGCACCGCAGAGCATGAGGTTTTTCAGCCTGGAATAGGACGATTTTTGCAGTATATGGTGTGGAACAGTGCCCTGACTGCTCTCTTTTGTACATAAAACCTATTTTGTTGTTGACCAATTTTCAGACTAAAGGCCGCCTTATACGCGGCAATTTATGGTGCGATCGCACCCGCCCCCATCGTTTGTGCAACACGGGAAATTTGTTGCCCGTGTCACACAAAGTCGGTAACCCCCGTCACACGTACTTACCTTCCTAACGACGTCGCTGCGGGCGGCGAACACCCTCTTCCTGAAGGGGGAGGGACGTTCGGCGTCACAGCGACGTCACTCAGCGGCCGCCCAATAGAAGCGGAGGGGCGGAGATGAGCTGGACGTAACATCCCGCCCACCTCCTTCCTTCCGCATTGCCGGCGGGACGCAGGTAAGCTGCAGTTCATCGTTCCCGGGGTGTCACATGGAGCGATGTGTGCTGCCTCGGGAACAATGAACAACCGGCGCACAGAAGGACATTCGATTTTTTTGAAAATGAGCGACGTGTCAACGAGCAACGATAAGGTGAGTTTTTTTGCTTGATCACAGTCGCTCATAGCTGTCACATGCTACGATATGTCAAACAATGCCGGATGTGCGTCACTTACGATGTGACCCCAACGACATATCATTAAATATATTGTAGCGTGTAAAGGGCCCTTTATGCCACAGTTTATTTGTGTTTTGTATTTAAGGCTTAAAAGAACGAAAATACAGCTTCACGATTTGTGTGTAAAATAGAAATATATATATAAAATCCATCCAAAGGTAAAATACAGACATCAATGTCAATAGAAAAATTAAAAAAGAACTACACATTTCGAATGAAAACATTCTTAACCATGATTTACAATGTTTATCATTCGAAACACATAGTTCTTTATTAAAGTTTCTATTGACATTAAGGTCTATATTTTACCTTTGCATGGACTTTCAATAAATTTCTATTTTATCCATACACCGTGAAGATGGATTTTTGTCCTTATAAGACTTCTTTCACACCTACCACTGGTTCCTTTGCTCCGGAGTGCTGTTTTTGAGGGTAAGCTGTACTTTTTCTTTTTTTTTTTTTTTTTTATTTTAAAGGGATTTTTATTTTTTTGTCCTGTGCTATTTGCCTCAAATTCTTCAAACTGGCGCACATGAGTTAAACAATTTTCCTCAAAATTAGAGGTGCTCTTTTTTGTTTTTCCCCTTTTCTGCACCTTTTTAGAGCAAAACATCACACGATCCTTAAAAATGTCACATGAAAGTCTTCAACTGCGCAAAATTAAAATTAGATAGATCTTACACGCCAATACTTTATTGGAGTACAATTGCATAGAAATTTTGTGACGTTTTTAAAAAAGCCACAATGGATGAATTAGGTTACAACATTTGAATGAGGAAAACCTGACCCACATTGTCGAACAAATAAAAAAAAACAAGTAAAGTTGACTTTAAAAAAAGGCTCAGATTAAATAATGAATTAGGTACAAACATAAAAGTCACTATTAGAAATATTTTTACTCCATAAAAAAGGCAAAATGATAATGAATAATAGTGATGAGCGAGCGCGCTTGTCACTACTCGATTCTCTTATCGAGCATCGAGGTGATTGGGTATGTTCGTTACTCGATCGAGTATCACGGGTGCTCGAGCGCCAAGCTCAAGTCACTGCCCCGCACGTTTCACAGCAGTTAGCCAATCACCAGGCGAGGATTGCCTGCCATACATGGTAATGCCGTAGATATGTTAGCTACTGGTATTACTGTGATTGGCTGGCCGCATCGCGTCATCGGGTTTTATATGAGATGAGACCCGGTAAGGCGATGTTCTGCACACTCTCCTCTGAAAGCAGTTCAGGGAGAATTGATCTAGGAGAAAGCTTAGATTAGAACATATAGGCAAGGTTTAATTGCTATTGCACTAATTCATACTTCTGCTGCACCATTAAAACAATGTTACCTGCATTCAGTGTAGGCATAGCTATTGGAGGAGGGATAGTTTTGGATCAGAGGCATATAGGCAGAGTTTATTGCCTTACAGTCCTTCTATAGGTTGCTGCCGCAACCTAAAAACAAAAGTCTTTTTCAGGGCTTCATATTCTCACTTCTCTATACCAGAAAGTTTGTAGGCATCTATTATATGCTTAATTTAAAATGCACAATGCCTGCAGTAAGGAACTTGGGAGTGGAAGTGCTGCTGATGTGTGCCGCCCCCATACCAGAAGCCGGGCTGCTCAGATCCGGATCCACGGTGGCTCGAGGGGTGTCCGGACCCGGGGGTCGTGTGGCCACTTAAATGAAGCTGGTATTTACAGAGCATGGTGTTTAGAGTTTGTGATGCCACCCGTGGTGTGTGGTAATGTGGAATACCACTGCTGCAGTTGGGAGTACCCGGGGATGATGGAGTGGGGCAGCCAGGTGTTAGAACCCTACACGGGTAGGGGGAATGCCCCGGGACTTGGTGAAGGTATCTGGGGAGTGCCGTTGGGTGCAAAGGGGGTCACTTTCGTACTCACTCAGTCCAGTAAACTGACACCGACAAGTGGATAAACCAAAGATCTGGATACCACTGCCGCTGAGGGGAGCTAGTTCGGGTCCCGTCCCCAGTGGTGTTGCCTGGTGATCCGTTACCTTCCTCCTGGCACTAAGTTCACTTCTCTGTTGGTCCCAGTAGTATGGAACTAGTCGGGTCCCGTTCCCCAGTATGGCTAACTGTGGGAGCTTGCTCTCAGGGTTCACGCTTGGGATTTCCTGGACCGTTTTTGTGGAAAGTCCTATCCCCCTCGTTGCGCTAGTACCCTGATTTTGGAGCAGGTGCAGAGCGGATCTTGAAGGCTCCGTTCTCGTCTGATAAATTGTCAGGTTGCCTGAAGCTACTTCCTGACGTAGGGTCCATGTACCCCGTCGTGCCCTGGTCCCAGCCCGGTGATGGTACAATGCCGCCGGCTGTCCTCCTCAACTGACAGTTCCATGCCCCTTGTCATGATCCACTGCGACTGGGGGTCCAGCTTCTACCAGGTCCAGACCACCGTCTGCTACCTAGGTGTCTCCAAGGAGCCCGGCTCCTGACCTCTTCTCTCCTTCACTTCCCACACTCGACTCTCCACTGACTGACACTTTTGACATCCCCTTACCAACCCCCAAAGTGGGCAACCCTATTCCACTCCAAGCCGTTCACTGGTGTGTCTGGTGGGTGTGGTGCAGAGAGTACCTTAGGACTTTAATGAGCTGATGTAGGTAACACCATGTGGTTGGGGATGACGACCCGATAGTCCAGGGGCGTCACAGATGGTGCACGCATAGGCCGAGACCGTGGGCCAGATGAAACTCTGCTTGCTACAGGAGCACAACAAACATGCTCAAGCATGAGACCTAGCTTCCTATCCCACTTTGTAGGGAGGGAGCGAGACACCACTCCTAAATCCAGAACAGTGCGAACAGATGGTCTGTTTAAAAGCAGATTAATGCTTCAAGTATGTTTCCCAGCACACCCTGTTTTCCGCATTGTCTAATCTCGCTAGCCATGACATTGGTCCACAAAATCCTCACCCCGACCCTCCTTTCTCCCACCATAGAGAGTCCCAGGACACAAGTAATCCTACACTCCTAGGATAGTGATGGGCGATCCCGCCGATGGTCAGGATCGGGGAGACTCGCCCGATCGTTTTGTAAAGATCGGAATCGGGATCGAGATAACATAATCTTGTGTCCGATCACCGATCTTGGACTTTACAGTTATGGGATGGGGCGGGGGGCCTGTAAAATAAAGTATATAGTTAATAATAAACATTGTCATTATACTTTTAGGTCCCGCAACGTGTCCTGCAGACTCTGTCTCCCGCCGCTTCTGCTTCTGAGTCCGATCATCGCTGTGCCGCCCGGTAACCAGCACTGACTAAAGGACCTTCCGTGACGTCATAGCCATGTGACCAGTCAGATGTGAATTTTGTATTACCTCGTTGGTTAAGGACTTGTCACATGGCTATGTCATCTTGCAAGGCCCTGTACTGTCAGGAGATGCTCGCCGGTACTCGGTGCTAGCCCGAGCATCTCAGTACTTGAGATACTTGGCGAGCACCGAGTACCAATGAGATGCTCGAGCACGTGCTCGGCTCCCCCTCCCTGCATGTTGGTTCTTTTACAGAGTCAGCCCACATGCAGGGATTAGCTGCCACACACTATAATGCCACAGGCGGTGAATATCGGCACCGGGAATCAGGTGATGGGAGATCACCGTTGCTATAGTAACCCACTCGTTAGGTTACTATTACCAACCCGCAGTCTCTGCTCACTCATTGACTGATTAGACAGCACGGGGAGCAGAAGTGTCTTCCTCCCACCTCGTGCTTTCTGATATAGCAGAGCTAGATCGGTGATAGAAGATCAGGATCGTAGAGGGGTAAGAGGAAGTAATAAAGATGGAGTGCCTCAGTGTATGAACAAAAAAGGGGGGGGATTTTTCCAGCTCACCTGTTCTCCAACTCCTAGTAATCCTCCAAAGTGCACGAGCCTGCCGGTCAGTCCTAGCCGGTATAACAGGCGAAAAAGTGATGGAAGAGTCGGCTCAGCACAAATCCAATAAAATATAAAAAAAAATTTCTTTATTGATATTTCCTTAAAATAGTCATTCCTGGAAATACATCACACAAAGGTATAATCTGCAAACAGGTGAAACTTTACGTGTTTCGGACCTATATCATAAAAACAAATGACTAAGGACCCTTTTGTTTTTATGATATAGGTCCGAAAAGTTTCACCTGTATGCAGATTATACCTTAGTGCCTCGGTGTGTCTGTATATTTATTTGTAATAAAGTATTTTTTGGGGCGGCTGCAAACTGCAATTCACAGCGGGGGGGGGGGGGGGTGGGCACAAAGCTTGGGCCACCCTGCGCTGAGGATTCAAATCCCCAGCTGCCTAGTTATACTTGGTTGGACACAAAAATTGGGTGAAGCCCACGTCGGTTTTTTTTTGTTAATTATTTCATGAAATTCATGAAATAATTAAAAAAGGGCTTCCCTATATTTTTGGTTCCCAGCCGGGTACAAATAGGCAGCTGGGGGTTGAAGGCATCCCATACCTGCCTGCTTTATCTGGCTAGCATAGAAAAATATGGAGAAGCCCACGTCAGTAGCTGCTTGGATTATCCTTAGCTGACAATAGAAAATGCAGCGGGATCCCACGCATTTTTTTTTTATTATTTTTTTAAATAACGGAAAAAAATGGGTTTCCCTGTATTTTGATTGCCAGCCAAGGTATATGTATATATATATATATATATATATATATATATATATACAGTTAGGTCCAGAAATATTTGGACAGTGACACAAGTTTTGTTATTTTAGCTGTTTACAAAAACATGTTCAGAAATACAATTATATATATAATATGGGCTGAAAGTGCACACTCCCAGCTGCAATATGAGAGTTTTCACATCCAAATCGGAGAAAGGGTTTAGGAACCATAGCTCTGTAATGCATAGCCTCCTCTTTTTCAAGGGACCAAAAGTAATTGGACAAGGGACTCTAAGGGCTGCAATCAACTCTGAAGGCGTCTCCCTCGTTAACCTGTAATCAATGAAGTAGTTAAAAGGTCTAGGGTTGATTACAGGTGTGTTGTTTTGCATTTGGAAGTTGTTGCTGTGACCAGACAACATGCGGTCTAAGGAACTCTCAATTGAGGTGAAGCAGAACATCCTCAGGCTGAAAAAAAAGAAAAAATCCATCAGAGAGATAGCAGACATGCTTGGAGTAGCAAAATCAACAGTCGGGTACATTCTGAGAAAAAAATAAATTAACTGGTGAGCTTGGGAACTCAAAAAGGCCTGGGCGTCCACGGATGACAACAGTGGTGGATGATCGCCGCATACTTTCTTTGGTGAAAAAGAACCCGTTCACAACATTAACTGAAGTCCAGAACACTCTCAGTGAAGTAGGTGTATCTGTCTCTAAGTCAACAGTAAAGGGAAGACTCCATGAAAGTAAATACAAAGGGTTCACATCTAATTGCAAACCATTCATCAATTCCAAAAATAGACAGGCCAGAGTTAAATTTGCTGAAAAACACCTCATGAAGCCAGCTCAGTTCTGGAAAAGTATTCTATGGACAGATGAGACAAAGATCAACCTGTACCAGAATGATGGGAAGAAAAAAGTTTGGAGAAGAAAGGGAACAGCACATGATCCAAGGCACACCACATCCTCTGTAAAACATGGTGGAGGCAACGTGATGACATGGGCATGCATGGATTTCAATGGCACTGGGTCACTTGTGTTTATTGATGACATAACAGCAGACAAGAGTAGCCAGATGAATTCTGAAGTGTACCGGGATATACTTTCAGCCCAGATTCAGCCAAATGCCGCAAAGTTGATCGGACGGCGCTTCATAGTACAGATGGACAATGACCCCAAGCATACAGCCAAAGCTACCCAGGAGTTCATGAGTGCAAAAAAGTGGAACCTTCTGCAATGGCCAAGTCAATCACCAGATCTTAACCCAATTGAGCATGCATTTCACTTGCTCAAATCCAGACTTAAGACGGAAAGACCCACAAACAAGCAAGACCTGAAGGCTGCGGCTGTAAAGGCCTGGCAAAGCATTAAGAAGGAGGAAACCTAGCGTTTGGTGATGTCCATGGGTTTCAGACTTAAGGCAGTGATTGCCTCCAAAGGATTCGCAACAAAATATTGAAAATAAAAATATTTTGTTTGGGTTTGGTTTATTTGTCCAATTACTTTTGACCTCCTAAAATGTGGAGTGTTTGTAAAGAAATGTGTACAATTCCTACAATTTCTATCAGATATTTTTGTTCAAACCTTCAAATTAAACGTTACAATCTGCACTTGAATTCTGTTGTCGAGATTTCATTTCAAATCCAATGTGGTGGCATGCAGAGCCCAACTCGCGAAAATTGTGTCACTGTCCAAATATTTCTGGACCTAACTGTATATATATATATATATATATATATATATACATATATATATATATATATATATATATATATATATACATATACATATACATGTGTATATATATATATATATATATATACATATACATGTGTATATATATATATGTATATATATATATATATATATATATATATATACATATACATGTGTGTATATATATATATGTGTATATATATATATATATATATATATATATATACATATACATGTGTGTGTATATATATATATATATATATATACACATGTATATGTATATATATATATATATATATATATATATATATATACACATGTATATGTATATATATATATATATATATATATATATATATATATATATACACATGTATATGTATATATATATATATATATATGTATATATATATATATATATATACACATGTATATGTATATATATATATATATATATATATATATATATATATATACACATGTATATGTATATATATATATATACACTTGTATATGTATATGTATATATACAGATAGATAGATACTAGCTGTAGTACCCGGGTGTTGACTGTCTCTCTGTCTTTCTCCCAGTCTCTGTCTGTCTGTGTCTGTCTGTCTGTGTCTGTTTGTCTCTGTCTGTCTGTCTATCTCTTTCTGTCTGTGTGTCTGTCTCTCTGTCTGTCTCTTTCCTTGTCTGTCTCTGTCTGTGTGTCTGTCTCTATCCATGTGTGTCTCTGTCTATATCCCTGTCTGTCTGTGTCTATCTCTCTGTCTGTGTCTATCTCTCTGTCTGTGTCTATGTCTCTGTCTGTGTCTATCTCTCTGTCTGTGTCTATCTCACTGTCTGTCTCTGTATCAGTCTCTATGTCTGTCTCTCTCTATCTCTGTGTCTGTCTGTGTCTTTCTCTAGCTCTGTGTCTGTCTGTGTCTGTCTCTCTCTATCTCTGTGTCAGTCTTTTTCTCTGAATGTCTCTTTCCCCGTCAGTTTTATTCCAGGTCTGTCTCGTTCCAAGTCTGTCTCTTTTCCCGTCTGTCTCTTTTCCCATCTGTTTCTATCTCTTTCCTCGTCTATCTCTGTCTCTTTCCCTGTCTCTTTCCCCATTTGTCTCTTTCCCTGTCTGTCTCTTTCGCCGTCTCTTTCCCCATTTATCTCTTTCTCCGTCTGTCTCTTTCCCCATCTGTCTCTTTCTCTTTCCCCGTCTGTCTCTGTCTCTTTCCCTTTCTTTTTCCTTGTCTCTGTTTCTTTCTCCGTCTTTTTCCTTGTCTCTATCTCTTTCCCTGTTTTTGTCTCTTTCCCTGTTTTTGTCTCTTTCCCTGTTTGTGTCTCTTTCCCTGTCTGTCTCTGTCTGTCTCTCTATCTCTTTCCTTGTCTGCCTGTCTCTCTGTGTCTTTTCCAGTCTGCCTGTCTCTTTCCCTGTCTATCTGGGTCTGTCTGCCTCTGTATGTCTCTTTGACTGTCTGTCTCTTTCCCTGTCTGTCTGTCTCTGTCTGTCTCTTTCTGTCTCTCTCTATCCGTCTCCCCACTGACATCTTATTACCTCACACATAAGCTTCTTATACTAACAATTTTTTTTGTTCCTATAGCAACCAATCACAGCTGCTATTAATGACCTGTAGCTCACAGCTCCATTGACTTTAATGAAGTGAGTTTTTTGGAGAGTAACTGTAAAGCGCGGGGATAATTTTCCCATCAAAACATAGTCTATGACGTTCCCTGAGTCACATGGGGTGTCTGTGCAAAATGTTGTGATTGTAAATGCAACAGAACGGATTCCTTTAGCGGACATACACACACACATACATACAGTCATATGAAAAAGTTTGGGCACCCCTATTAATGTTAACCTTTTTTCTTTATAACAATTTTGGTTTTTGCAACAGCTATTTCAGTTTCATATATCTAATAACTGATGGACTCAGTAAAATTCTGGATTGAAATGAGGTTTATTGTACTAACAGAAAATGTGCAATCCGCATTTAAACAAAATTTGACAGGTGCAAAGGTATGGGCACCCTTATCAATTTCTTGATTTGAATACTCCTAACTACTTTTTACTGACTTACTGAAGCACTAAATTGGTTTTCTAACCTCATTGAGCTTCGAACTTTATAGGCAGGTGTATCCAATCATGAGAAAAGGTATTTAAGGTGGCCACTTGCAAGTTGTTCTCCTATTTGAATCTCCTATGAAGAGTGACATCATGGGCTCCTCAAAACAACTCTCAAATGATCTGAAAACAAAGATTATTCAACATAGTTGTGCAGGGAAAGGATACAAAAAGTTGTCTCAGAGATTTAAACTGTCAGTTTCCACTGTGAGGAACATAGTAAGGAAATGGAAGAACACAGGTACAGTTCTTATTAAGCCCAGAAGTGGCAGGCCAAGAAAAATATCAGAAAGGCAGAGAAGAAGAATGGTGAGAACAGTCAGGGACAATCCACAGACCACCTCCAAAGACCTGCAGCATCATCTTGCTGCAGATGGTGTCAATGTGCATTGGTCAACAATACAGCGCACTTTGCACAAGGAGAAGCTGTATGGGAGAGTGATGCGAAAGAAGCCATTTCTGCAAGCACGCCACAAACAGAGTCGCCTGAGGTATGCAAAAGCACATTTGGACAAGCCAGTTACATTTTGGAAGAAGGTCCTGTGGACTGATGTAACAAAGATTGAGTTGTTTGATCATACAAAAAGGCGATATGCATGGAGGCAAAAAAACACGGCATTCCAAGAAAAGCACTTGCTACCCACAGTAAAATTTGGTGGAGGTTCCATCATGCTTTGGGGCTGTGTGGCCAATGCCAGCACCGAGAATCTTGTTAAAGTTGAGGGTCGCATGGATTCAACTCAGTATCAGCAGATTCTTGACAATAATGTGCAAGAATCAGTGACCAAGTTGAAGTTACGCAGAGGATGGATATTTCAGCAAGACAATGATCCAAAACACCACTCCAAATCTACTCAGGCATTCATGCAGAGGAACAATTACAATGTTCTGGAATGGCCATCCCAGTCCCCAGACCTGAATATCATTGAACATCTGTGGGATGATTTGAAACGTGCTGTCCATGCTCGGCGACCATCAAACTTAACTGAACTGGAATTGTTTTGTAAACAGGAATGGTCAAATATACCTTCATCCAGGATCCAGGAACTCATTAAAAGCTACAGGAAGTGACTAAAGGCTGTTATTTTTGAAAAAGGAGGAGCTACAAAATATTAATGTCACTTTTATGTTGAGGTGCCCATACTTTTGCACCTGTCAAATTTTGTTTAATTGCAGATTGCACATTTTCTGTTAGTACAATAAACCTCATTTCAATCCAGAAATATTACTGAGTCCATCAGTTATTAGATATAATATGAAATTATATGAAACTGAAATAGCTGTTGCAAAAACCCAAATTGTTATAAAGAAAAAAGGTTAACATTACTAGGGGTGCCCAAAATGTTTCATATGACTGTACATACTGTATTTTTCGGACTATAAGACGCACTTTTTTCCCCCCAAATGTTGGGGGAAAGGGGGAGTGCATCTTATAGTCTGAATGTAGGGCTGCAGGGAATGAGGGTGCTGCGGTGGAGTGGGTCATCGGGGGCACGAGCAGGCTGCAGCAGCGCCTGCCGTGACCATGTAGGTCCACTCATTACATATGCACGCCCATCCTCCCGCCCATCTCTCAGTGCTGAAGCCAGCGCTGACAGGTGGACGGGATGATGGACGGGGGATGCACGCTTACTAAACAGCCGGCCGCATGATCACCCCTGGCAACTACAGCCTGGAGTGATCATGTGCAGCTTTACTCACTGCATCATCATCAGCGCGGGGTGCAGTGAATCAGTACACTCACCGACAACGATCCCTGCAACACCGCAATCTCCTCCTGTCTGCCGGCCGCGGCTGTCTGGAGACAAGCGGTTCTCACAGCGATGACGTCATCGCTGTGTGCACGTGTCCACACACAGCCGCACCGGCACAGACAGGAGGACATCGCAATGCTGCAGGGATCGTGGCCTGCTCCACACAGCGCTGCCAGCACAGACAGGAGGAGGAGCACTGCTGCGTGGAGCGAGGAAAGGTGAGTATAAACGTTTATTTATTTATTTTTTTTGTGTGCTACAAGATGCAGGACATATAGGGGGTATATGAGCAGGATGGGGGTATATGAGCAGGATGGGTGTATATGAGCAGGATGGGGGTATATGAGCAGGATGATGACATATAGCAGGATGATGGCATATGAGCAGGATGATGGCATATGAGCAGGATGATGGCATATAGCAGGATGGGGGTATATAGCAGGATGGTGGTATATAGCAGGGTGAGGGCATATAGCAGGATGGGAGCACATACCAGGATGGGGGTATATAGCAGGATGCGGCCATATGCCAGGATGGGGTATATAGCAGGACAGGATGCGGCCATATGACAGGATGGGGTATATAGCATGATGCGGCCATATACCAGGATGAGGTATATAGCAGGATGGGAGCACATACCAAGATGGCAGTATATAGCAAGATGGGGCTATACCAGAATGAGGGATATATATATATATATATATATATATATATATATCTATATATATATATATATATATATATATATATATATACAAAGCAGGAGGATCATTATTAGGATGGGGTACCTTAGTAGAGAATTTGGGGACATTAACCCCATAATAGTGTCAGCAGCAGATCCTCTCCCCATAACAGTGTGTCATGACCACATTTTTTGCTTACAATTTTATTTTCCTATTTTCCTTCTCTAAAGCCAGGGTGCGTCTTATGGTCCGGTGCGTCTTATAGTCCGAAAAATACGGTACATACATACATACATACATACACACACACACACATACACTCAGCTTTATATATTTAATGTGATGTGAACAAGTGGGATGAATGAGAGCGCCAAGGAGTATATACCATACAGTTACTAAGGTGGGGCCCTGACATGGGATACTCACCACACTCGGGGACATGAACACACACTCAAAATGCGCCACACACTACCACGTGCTTGAACACATATACCACCTTCAGCACACATTTCACCATGTGAAACAATTTAATAATTACATTTCTATCTATTTGTTTTGTGTTTTTTGTGTGCAGAATACATTTTTGTTAATACATTCTATTTTGTTAACAGCAGTTATTAACCCTGTCACAATACAGCCAGGGAAAGAGACAGACACAGACAGGGAAAGAGGCAGACACAGACAAAGAGACAGAGACAGACACAGGGAAACAGACAGACAGGGAAAGAGAGGGAAAGAGACAGACAGGGTAAGAGACAAAGACAGGTAAAGAGACAGACAAAGAGACAGACACAGGGAAAGAGACAGACAGGGAAAGAGAGGAAAAGAGAGAGACAGGTTAAGAGACAGACACAGACAGGTAAAGACACAGACATAGACAAAGAGACAGAGACAGACACAGGGAAACAGACAGACAGGGAAAGAGAGGGAAAGAGACAGACAGGGTAAGAGACAGACAAAGACAGGTAAAGAGACAGACAAAGAGACAGACACAGGGAAAGAGACAGAGGGAAAGAGACAGACATGGAAAGAGAGGGAAAGATACAGACAGGGAAAGAGAGGGAAAGAGACAAACAGGGAAAGAGACAGACAGGGAAAGTGACAGAGATAGACAGACAGGGAAAGAGATAGATAGACAGACAGGGAAAGAGATTGGACAGACGGAGAAAGAGACAGACAGAGACAGACAGGGAAAGAGACAGACAGACAAAGAGAGAGAGAGATAGAGAGATATATACAGAGGGGGAGACAGACATTATAATTACATTTATATGTATTTGTTTTGTGTTTTTTGTATGCAGAATACATTTTTGTTAATACATTCTATTTTGTTAACAGCAGTTATTAACCCGGGCGAAGCCGGGTAGTACAGCTAGTGTATATATATATATATATATATATATATATATATATATATATACAGTGCTGGCCAAAAGTACTGGTACCCCTGCAATTCTGTCAGATAATACTCAATTTCTTCCTGAAAATGATTGCAATCACAAATTCTTTGGTATTAGTATCTTCATTTATTTTGCTTGCAATGAAAAACCACAAAAGAGAATGAAACAAAAATCAAATCATTGATCATTTCACACAAAACTCAAAAAATGGGTCAGACAAAAGTATTGGCACCCTTAGGGGCACTTTGCACGCTGCGACATCGCAGGCCGATGCTGCGATGCAGAGCGCGATAGTGGCCGCCCCCGTCGCAACTGCGTTATCCTTGTGATAGCTGCCGTAGCGAACATTATCGCTACGGCAGCTTCACATGGACTCACCTGCCCTGCGACCATCGCTCTGGCCGGCGACCCATCTCCTTATTAAGGGGGCGGGTCGTGCTGCGTCACTGCGACGTCACATGGCAGGCAGCCAATAGGAGCGGAGGGGCGGAGATGAGCGGGATGTAAACATCCCGCCCACCTCCTTTCTTCCGCATATCCTACGGAAGCCGCAGTGACGCCGGTAGGAGATGTTCCTCGCTCCTGCGACTTCATACACAGCGATGTGTGCTGCCGCAGGAGCGAGGAACAACATCGGACTGTCGCGTCAGCGTAATCAAGGATTACGCCGACGCTGCACCGATGATACGATTACGACGCTTTTGCGCTCGTTAATCGTATCATCGAGCCTTTACACACTACGATGTCGCATACGATGCCGGAAGTGCGTCATTTTCAATTTGACCCCACCGACATCGCACCTGCGAGGTCGTAGTGTGCAAAGCCCGCCTTAGCCTAATACTTGGTTGCACGACCTTTAGCTAAAATAACTGCGAACAACCGCTTCCGGTAACCAGTAATGAGTTTCTTACAATGCTCTACTGGAATTTTAGACCATTTTTCTTTGGCAAACTGCTCCAGGTCCATGAGATTTGAAGGGTGCCTTCTCCAAACTGCCATTTTGAGATCTCTCCACAGGTGTTCTATGGGATTCAGGTCTGGACTCATTGCTGGCCACTTTAGTAGTCTCCAGTGCTTTCGGTCAAGCAGTCTAGTGCCAGAGGCAGCAAAGCAACCCCAAAACACCAGGGAACCTCTGCCATGTTTGACTGTAGGGACCGTGTTCTTTTCTTTGAATGCCTCTTTTTTTTCCCTGTAAACTCTATGTTGATGGCTTTTCCCAAAAAGCTCTACTTTTGTCTTATCTGACCAGAGAACATTCTTCCAAAACGTTTTAGGCTTTCTCAGGTATGTTTTGGCAAACTCCAGCCTGGCTTTTTTATGTCTCG